>NC_059438.1:37362993-37681326 GCF_021028975.2 Sphaerodactylus townsendi
TGAAGATCCCTGGCCTAGTCCTTTGAACAGGCGATACCCGGGATTGAACCCGGGGCCTTTGGCATGCCAAGCAGATGCTCTATCACTGAGCTTCAGTGGGAGCACCAGCTCAGCCTAGCCTACAAGGGGGACAGAAGTATGTGGCTGCAGGCAGTCTTGTGCCAGATGCCTGGTGTGTGATCTGGGTGGCTGCCCCTCCTCCCCGGCTGCTTCCTCCAAGTCAGCTCAGTCTATCTTGCTGGCCACCACAGTGGAGGGGGCAGAGGATGGGGTGGGAGTCCCTGCTATGCCCTCTTCCATATCCTGCTCAGCAAAGAGATCCATTCTCACCTGATGACTCCATCAGTGGAGCCTGTACACACGATGCTGTCTGTGACAGGGACCAGGGTGTCTATGGACTCCGCCTTCAAGGCAAAACGGTCACTGGCAGCACCGAAACCGTTCCAGTTGAAGAGGTAAATGGTGCCTTCGCTGGAGCCGCAGGCCACTTTCCTTCCTCTCTGAACAAGAAGACAAGGCAGAGACGTAAAAAGAAAGAAACCACCCATCTCAAAGCTGCTGTTTTAGTCTAGTCCAGGGGTCTGCAACCTGTGGCTGTCCAGATGTTCACAGACTACAATTCCCATCAGCCCCTGCCAGCATGGCCAATTGGGTAGTCCATAATATCTGTAGTAGTCCATAACATCTGGAGGGCCGTGAGTTTGTCTTCTGTGGACTAGGCAGTAAGTGAGAAGACCACGGCCTGAGGCACTGATGGGCCAAGGGTCTGATTTAGTATGAAGAAGAGTTGGGTTTATATCCCCCCTTCCTCTCCTGTTAGGAGACTCAAAGGCAGGGGTCCCCAAACTTTTTAAACAGGGGGCCAGTTCACTGTCCCTCAGACTGTTGGAGGGCCGGACTAAAAAAAACTATGAACAAATTCCTATGCACAAATGATTGTAAAATGTTTGATTTCACCTTTCAGCCTTTCTTGTCATGTGGTCTATCCGTTTAGAAACAGTGACCAAAGTATGTCAAGGCAGGGTGGAGCTCCAAAGTTATTGTTGGGGAGGCTGTGGAATACAACTTCCTTTGTAAAAGCCAGAATCTCTTCTCCTCTAATGAAAGCATTGCCAGTCTAACTAATGATCAGGTATCTTCCTGGGTTCTTTCCCTCTAGCAGCCAGCTTAGCGATTTGCCAGCCTGGCTGAGTGCCAATGGGGAGTGAGAGGCGGAACAGAAAGCCTGAAACGAGCAACACATCGGAGGGCCAGCCGAGAGGAAGAGCGGAGCAGGCGGCTAAGCCACATGTAAGGTTTCCCAACTCCTGGGTCTGTGAAGTAGCAAAATGCATGTGGAGATTTGGGGGTGCCATCATGTAACTGCAGTCAACAACAATGTTCTGCCATTGGGGCCGGTTCCTCCCCTCCTCCCTCGAAGCCCCCTACCTCTGCACATGAGAATGGAGCTATGCAGCAAGCATCGCTCAAGCGGTCGGATAGTCGCCTTCAGGCTGGGCCAAATGCATTTGGCCCAGGGGCGGACCCGGTCGAGGTTTTTCCATGGGGACCCCTGCTCAAAGGGGTTACAAACTCCTTCCCCATCCCCTCACAGCAAACACCCTGTGAGGTAGGTGGGGCTGAGAGAGCTCCGAAGAACTGTGACTAGTCCAAGGTCACCCAACTGGCATGTGTTGGGAGTAGTCCGTGAACATCTGGACAGCCACAGGTTGCAGACCCCTGGTCTAGTCCAAGAGTCCCCAGCAGAGTGCCCATCGGGACGGCCATCCCCACTGACACCTTTTTTTGGCACCTGCCAGAACTTTTTAGGAAGTGAGTGGGGCTAGGTAGCCGTTTTGCCCAGAAAGGCTTCTGAGTGGCTACAGGATATTTGATCGGCTGTGCAGATTTTTAAAAAGGTTACTTTGGCTGCAGTTGCCACCGCAGCACAAAAATCTGCACTGTCTGACTGCAGTAAAACTATGGCGATGATTGCGCGGCTAGCTCTGCCTCCCGTGGCAGCCGTTTTGTGGCTGCGCCCACCATCCCTTGTCAGAGTTCCAAAGGTGCTCCCAGGCTCCAAATATTTGGGGACCCCTGCCTTTTCCAAAGTCAGCCAGGATCAGTAAGGATGTTTTCCTGCAGATGAACACAACTGGGACTCTCAAATTCAGCCCCTTATATAAGGGTATGGTCAGGCCACAAACTATTCTTCAGGACAATTAAGTGGCAGACCAACCTTCACCAGAGAGATAGCTGTCAGGTCTCCGTTCTGTGGTTCAGAGAGCAGCTCAAAGCGCCGCCTTCGAATGTTGAAAACCCCCATGGTCCCGTCACCGCTGAAAGGGACAGAAGAAGAAGAGTTTGGATTTATATCCGCCCCTTTCTCTCCTGCAGGAGACTCAAAGGGGCTGACAATCTCCTTGCCCTTCCCCCCTCACAACAAACACCCTGTGAGGTAGGTGAGGCTGAGAGAGCTCCGAGAAGCTGTGACTAGCCCAAGGTCACCCAGCTGGCGTGTATGGGAGTGCACAGGCTAATCTGAATTCCCCAGATAAGCCTCCACAGCTCAGAGCTGAATTCCCCAGATAAGCCTCCACAGGCAGAGCTGGGAATCAAACCCGGTTCCTCCAGATTAGATACATGAGCTCTTAACCTCCTACGCCACTCCTACGCCACTGGGACGTGCAGCTGCAATCAGCCCAGCTCAAAGCTGTTGGGAAACCTTGCTGTTCTCTACTCTGACCCCACCCCTCTGGGCGGCTCCCAGCAGAATGCAGCCGTACCTGGATGTCAGCAGCAGCTTCTTGTTCGCGTCCAGGGCCATGCCGCTGATGTACTCTTCGTGCTGCTTCATTTCCATGATGGAGGTGCCCTTGCGCAAGTCCCACACTCTCAGTTCCCCACTGTCATCTCCCGTGGCAAACAAATGCTCATCTATCACCAGCAGGCTATTCAAGGCAGAGCTGTGGAAAACCCAGAAGATCTAGCAGCGAACCCAACACTAACCAAGACGCTCCAATGTGTGAGTTGGCAACACGAGGCAAGGCTGCAGACCCTACTCCACCAGCACCCCCAGTTTTGATTGTGGCTGCCAAAGCAACAGACAGCCCAATAGCAAATGCTGCAGGATGCTAGGATATTCTCTCTGTTTTTTGATTAACAAAGGAATTTCATCAGGACAGTATAAAGACCGCTGTTGCCAGGCATTTTGCAACAGATCTAGTTAATGATGGATCAAAATCTGCTAGCAATAGGAATGCTATCCAGGTCTCAACAGAAAACCAGAATCTAGATCAGGGGTCGGCAACCTTTACCACCCAAAGAGCCATTTGGACCTGTTTTCCATGGCCTCGAAGATCTACCGAGCCAAAGGGGTGGCTCCACATGGAGCCACCTGTGGTTTGGCCCCTCCACTCACCTTTCCTTCCAGCGCTGGGAGGCGGAGGCACCGACAGGAAAACCCACTCTGCCCTATGGAGCAGGCAGCCACCTGCTCAGTGGGGCAGAGGAGAGATGGCGACTGCGGGCTGCCTGGTGCCGCCACCTCTCACGCTGCGGGAGGCAGTGGCGCCAGGCAGGGAAACCCCCTCTGTTCGACGGAGCAGGCAGCTGCCTGGCCCGTGGGGCAGAGGGGGGATGGCGGCTGTGGGGATGGCAGAGGGGGGATGGTGGCTGCTCTGGTGGGACACGCCCACACTACCCTCCGACCTCCAGAGGGCAGAGTGGGCGTGTCCCTCCAGCCCTCTAGAGCAGCACTGGAAGGAGAGGTGAGTGGAGGGGATGCAAAAAGCAGCACCCTCACGCATGGAGGTGCCTCCAGTTCGGCCCCCTCCACTCACCTTTCCTTCCAGCGCTGGAGAGACACACCCACGCTACCCTCCAACCTCCAGGCCACACAGAGCCACAGTATAAGGCTGAAAGAGCCGCAGGTTGCAGACCCCTGATCTAGATAAAACAGGAATAATCCAAACGGTCCTGATGGCAGTCCATGGATCACAGAATAAGCAAAGGTGAGATTCTCTGTTTAGGGGGAGAAAGACTTTGGTTGGCACCCACTGGCTGGAAAAGGAATTCATCAGTCTTGAGAGAGGCTACCCAGCAGTTAACAGAATGGAAGAACTGGGAAACAGTCCCAAATGCTTACCTGTGTGCCTTGGAAAACCGTGTCACCAGGCGGCCATCCTCCACATTCAGGATATGAATGCATTTATCCTTGGATACTGTGAAGAGCTCTGGAAAACATGGCCAGGGAGACAGCAGATGTACCAAGCAGGTCTCAAGGAAGGAAAATTTGTTTTCAATGAGCAGAACAGATAATACTGTAAGGCTCCCTCCTAACAGTTCCAGAATGCTCCACTCTCACTAATTCTGAAGCACCATGGTATCATAAGAACATAAGAACAAGCCTGCTGGATCAGACCAGAGTCCATCTAGTCCAGCACTCTGCTACTCGCAATGGCCCACCAGATGCCTTTGGGAGCTCACATGCAGGATGTGAAAGCAATAGCCTGCTGCTGCTGCTGCTGCTCCTGAGCACCTGGTCTGCTAAGGCATTTGCAATCTCAGATCAAGATTGGTAGCTATAGATCGACTTCTCCTCCATAAATCTGTCCAAGTCCTGTTTAAAGCTATCCAGGTAAGTGGTCATCACCACCTCCTTTGGCAGCATATTCCAAACACCAATCACACGTTGCGTGAAGAAATGTTTCCTTTTATTAGTCCTAATTCTTCCCCCCAGCATTTTCAATGGATGCCCCCTGGTTCTAGTATTGTGAGAAAGAGAGAAAAATTTCTCTCAGTCAACATTTTCTACCCCATGCAAAATTTTATAGACTTCAATCATATCCCCCCTCAGACATCTCCTCTCCAAACTAAAGAGTCCCAAACACGGCAGCCTCTCCTCATAAGGAAGGTGCTCCAGTCCCTCAATCATCCTCGTTGCCCTTCTCTGCACTTTTTCTATCTCTTCGATCAGAGGTGGGATCCAGCAGGTTCTCACCAGTTCCCGAGAGTGGGTTACTAATTATTTGTGTGTGCCGAAAGGGGGTTACTAATTGGGTCCGCTTTTCCATCTCCACGCCCTCGCCTCCCCGAGAGGCCTACTGCCTTTGAACGTGAAGGTTCCATATAGCAATTGCGACTAATAATGTAACTCCCTGAACTGGGTTAATCCCTTTCAGGTACTGCAATTCATGGATTCTCAGCCTTTCGTACCTTTTATCTCTGGTGAGATATCTATCTGGTGAGAGTCTCTATCAAAGAACCTGTGTGTTTCACCATTGCTGTGTTCAGATTTGTGAGTTGGGGCATTTTCTATAATGTGATAATGATTTAGAAGTGACCTGGTGCAAAAAAATTTTTTGGGGGTCGTGGTGGAGTGGCTGCCCAGGGGAATCAAACCTGTGGCTCTTTGCCCAGGGCTCAGATTTGCCTAGGTACGCCTCTGCCCCCTTTGCTGAGGGGGGGCTGGCGAGGGAACCTGTTACTAAAATTTTTGGATCCCACCACTGTCTTCGATATCCTTTTTTGAGATGGTAGTATGCCAGGAGCTCTGAGAAACTGAACAACACAGTACTCCAAGTGCGGTCGCACCACTGCTTTATATAAGGGCATGACAATCTTTGCAGTTTTATTATCAATTCCTTTCCTAATTATCCCCGGCATAGAGTTTGCCTTTTTCACAGCTGCCATGCATTAAGTTGACATTCCCATGGAACTATCACCTAAGATGCCCAAATCCCTTTCCTGGTCTGTGACTGATACCACTGACCCCTGTAGCGTGCATGTGAAGTTTGGGTTTTTTGTCCCTATGTGCATCACTTTACATTTTGCTACATTGATCTGCATTTGCCATTTCTTAGCCCACTCACCTAATTTATCAAGGTCCGCTTGGAGCTCCTCGCAATCCTTTGCGGTTCTCACCACCCTACATAATTTGGTATCATCCACAAACTTGGACACCAGGCTACCCCAGTGGCGTAGCTAGGGGAAATGGAGCCCGGGACAAAATCTGAGTTTTGAGCCCCCCCCTCCCCCACATATGGGCAGCGTCCCTCCCCCACCACGACCAAACAACATTTTTTGTACCAGGTCATCTCAAAGTCACTATCACATTATAGAACATGCCCCAACACACAAATCTGAACACACCCAGGGCTCCCTAGTTTAAACAACATTGACAGTGATGCTATTTTTTGAAGGGGGGGAATCCACCCTGAAATAGCATCACTTTTAATGATGTTTAAACTAGAGAGCCCAGATTCTCCTTTTAAATCCACCTTAAAGAGAGACTCTGGGCTCTCTAGTTTAAACAACATTGAAAGTGATGCTGTTTCAGAATAGATTTCCCACCCACCCACCCTCCAAAGTTATGGACCCTCAAAATGATAGCCCCATCTACTATTAGCTCCCATTGGAAACAATGGAGGATGGGGTCACCCCCTTTGGGGGTACATAACTTTGGACCCCCTGAACCAAACTTCACCAAATTTGGCTGGTATCATCAGGAGAGTCACCTGACGATAGCCTGAAATTTTAGTGCTGCTAGCCTAAAAACTGCACCCCCTGCAGGCCAAAATTGGGAAAACAATAAAAATTACAGAAAGCCACAAACGAACCTGCAATTTTTGCGCCCACGACAAGGTGGCGCCCGGGGCACTTGTCCCCGGATGTCCCCATGGTAGCTACGCCTGTGGGCTACCCACCCCTACTTCCAGGTCGTTCATGAATAGGTAAAAGAGCACCGGTCCCAAAACGGATCCTTGGGGGACACCATTCACAACATCTCTCCATTGTGAGAACGACCCATTTACACCTACCCTTTGCTTCCTGTTTCTCAACTAGTTTTTAATCCATAGGAGGACTTCCCCTCTTATTCCTTCATTGCTGAGTTTTCTCAATAGTCTCTGGTGAGGAACTTTGTCAAAAGCCTTTTGGAAATCCAAGTAGACAATGTCCACTGGTTCCCCCTTATCCACATGCCTGTTTACACCCTCAAAGAACTCTATTAAGTTTGTAAGACAGGACTTGCCTCTGCAAAAGCCATGCCGACTCTTCCTCAGCAGGTCTTGCTTTTCTACATGTTTTATAATTTTATCTTTAATGATGGATTCTACTAATTTACCAGGAACAGATGTCAAACTGACTGGCCTGTAATTTCCTGGAGCCCCCTCTCCTTTCTTAAAGATTGGTGTGACATTGGTCATCTTCCAGTCTTTTGGGACGGAGGCTGATTTTAGGGATAAGTTGCATATTAAAAGTGAGAGTTGCATATTAAAGTGAGAATAAAACTCTCCTAAAACAACACACTTCAAAGGAAGTTACTTTCTTCCCGTCAACTTTCTTCAAAAGACCACATTCAACGCCAGCAAAAGCTTTGACTGCCCAGTCCACTTGGACCAATATACCACAAATACTTCTGCTGTAATAACATTGTATTAATCTCACATGCCACTGAACTGTTCATGTTTGTCTGCCACAGATTAATATGGCCACTCCCCTGGAAGTTATATATGTGGCAAGGTCCCTGTACATCAATCTAATTTAAAGCTCTACCTGAGCTTCTTTGCCCTACCTGGGATTCAACCATCCAGAAGCAGCGCCTAGAACTATGCTTTCACTGGGATCCAGCTCCAGGACCCCTCATAATTAGCCACAAAGACACACACAAGCTCTAAAGAGAGAAACACTCACTTTGTCCATCAGGGGAAAAGGACACTTCCCGGCAGGATTTGAGATGATGCCCTGAGGACCAAAGCTCTTTGTTCCCACCCTCCAGACAGGAAAACGAATACCTGGAATTCAAAAAGGAGAGATGGGGAACATGAGTGTAAAGTAATGGGTACAGCCATTCAAGGTGAGGGGCGGGCAAAGAAACAGGAATAGTGAAAGAGGGTAGGAAAAAAACTGGAAGAACCGTTCAGCCTGAGATGTCTAATAATATTCCATGAATGAGAGAGGTGAGGGTAAGTGTCTGTATAACAATGAACATAAGAACATAAGAACTAGCCGGCTGGATCAGACCAGAGTCCATCTAGTCCAGCACTCTGCTACTCGCAGTGGCCCACCGGGTGCCTCTGGGAGCTCACTTCCTTTTATTAGTCCTAATTCTTCCCCCCAGCATTTTCAATGAATGCCCCCTGGTTCTAGTATTGTAGTATCTAGTAATGGGCTGAAAGATTCCCAAATAATGCAAATATGGACATTGGTGGTGTGGAACAGTGGTGGTGAACCTATGGCACTCCATATGGCGAACCTATGGCACTCCAATTGGCCATGCTGGCAGGGGCTGATGGGAATTGTAGTCCATTAACATATGGAGTGCCATAGGTTCGCCACCATGGCACTAGAAGGATCTTAGAAGCTTCTTGGCTGACCACAGCTGGAAATAGGATGCTGGATCAGAGATGGATTCTTGGCCTGATCCCTCCTGCCTGCTCTGCTTCTAACCAGAACCAAAACCCTGCAAGTGGAAAAAGCTGATATCTGCAGACTTCACATATTTTCCTGCCATTTCAGAGTTTTAGCTGCAGTTTTCTAGTCAGCAACAGAAGTAATGGGATCTCTCCAATACAACTCCTTCAGTATCATTCATTGTTTTGGAAATCTGGAGCAAACAGTCTTAGGAAGTCAGCCTGAGAATGTTTGCCTCATTCTACAACGAAGACCTAAAAATGGAATGGGGAGCTTCCATTTTGCCACTCCTGAACTGTGCTGATCCCACTGACCAGAGGAGATCCTAGTGGAACCCTCCTCCATACTTCAAAACACCTTACTTACGCATAGACATCACCATCTACATCTCCAGCAGCTATGATATCTTGGCTAGGGTGAAAGGCAATGGTATTTGCTGCAGCCTCAAGGGAAATGTCTTCAGGGGTGTCTCGAAGCCTTGGCTCCTGACCTGCTTCCTCCTCATCTGAATGTGCCTGGAACGGGGGTGGGTGGGGAAGAATGAAAAAAAGAGAATCAAACCTCTGTGGGAACCCCACTAATTCCTTGCCCTCCTGAGAAATAACCGTCTTCCTGATCACAGGAATGCTGTTCTATGGGATGCTGGAGACCCACCCCAAAACATTTTTTAAATTGTGAGGGGTGTAAATAGTGAAATTAATTAACTGTGTTACAGCCATTCCTGATTTGCACATTTGAACGAGACAATAGATATCTAACACTCATTCACAACCTAAGAAGGCTTTTTCAACAGATGCATTCATGCTATCCAAATATAAAGAGAACTCCACAGATAGGCAAGAATGCCTGGACCAGCCAGCCATGGAGTTCACAAATGCTGTCCCCTGCCCATACAATCCCTGAGTTACCCTCATGTGCTGCTCTTGAGGAATAGGACTGGAGACCGTTTTTGCTGTAATAAATTAACATGGATGTCTCAAAAGCATCAGTCATGAAAGAATGGCAGTGTCTAGACCAGGGGTAGGGAACCTGCGGCTCGAGAGCCGCATGCGGCTCTTCTGCCCTTGCACTGTGGCTTCCTATGATCAGCCGGCCGCCCATCCTGCAGGCTAATTTCTGCAGGCGTACTAACTGCTGCGGCCATGCCATGCCGCTTCCCTTCTCACCGCCTCGCCTTGGAGCGGGGCAGGCACTTTCCCGGCGGCTGGCAAGGCCGAGCCACCGGTTCATCCTTGCCCGCCAGCCCTGCAGGCATTCAGGGCGGCGATCCATATTTCTCGGAATGAGCAGAGTAAAAAGGTTTAAAACCCCTATATATAGTGTTATCTTTATTTTGAAAATGTCAAAAATTATTTATGCTCCAAAGTGTTTTTTTTCTTTCCCGTGGAAAACGGGTCCAAATGGCTCTTTGAGCGTTAAAGGTTCCCTACCCTGGTCGACCACAGGTTAAAGGGTTCGTTCCTCCAGATGTTATAGGACTACAGTTCCTATCATCCCCATGCCAGCATCATACTGGGAGGGGATTATGAGAACAGTAGTTCATAACATCTGGAGGGCCGCTGAAGACCTCAGCTCCAGGTTCGAGGAATCTCTCGGCTCCCAGATGTTCATGGACTACAATTCCCATCAGCCCCCACCACCATGGCCAATTGGTCATGGTGGCAGGGGTTGATGGGAGTTGTAGTCCATGAACATCTGGAGAGCTGCAGGTTGCAGACCCCTGGTCTAGACCAACAAAGTTATCCTCAAAGAAGGGGACGAAGAAATATGCAACGCTAGTCTGCCCTAAGGAATTGGGACCAGCATACCTCAAGGCTAAATACTAAAGATAATAACATTTCTCTCCACCCACCAGCCTCTTCCCTTCTCTATCCTCGGTTTGGATCAGTGCTACAAGGGAAGGATTTGAAGTCATGGGGTGGGGGGGCCCCTCACACTTATAAATGTCTGAAACGACAAGGAGTCCCAAACGTGAAACTCTGAGCAGACATCCAGACGTGGGGAACTTGACACGTGAATGCCCACTGCCTGCTAATTGCAACATCAAGTGACGACTGTTAAAGCAAGAATGGAGTCATCCAAGATCTAAAATCCTTTTTTAAAGTACTTCTGTTTAAGTCACAGCATGGCTTTGTGCCTGGCCTGGGGAGAATGCGAGCCTTCACGTTGGAGAAGGAAAAGACAGCCTTTCTCCCCGCCCAGAAAAGCAAGCGCCCGTTCAAAAAGTTTCCGGAAATGGAGAGGGGCTGCATCCCCTTAGGCACGCGGGAGCTTCGCCTCGGCGGCAAGGGGTGCCGGAAAGCCCCCTCCGCCGTCCCGACAGCCAGGCCTTGCCCGCAGGCAACGTCAGCAAGCGGAGACGGACGAAAGGAGCCCGGAATGCAGCCACGGAAGGAAAAGAGGCCCCGTGGGTTACTAGGAGACGCGCGCAGGAACTCACCTGCATGGGCGCCGCCATCTTGGCGGAGAAGCGCATGCGGAGAACTGTGGCGGCGATCTGAGCAGTCAACCAAGGACGGGGAAGGTAAGAACCTGATGGCAACGAAGCTGATTGGTTAGAAGAATCTCGTTTATTTGCATAGTTCTACGTCGCCTTGGTAGAGTAGAGTCTTATATCCTCCAACTGCACTTTGTCGCCAGGTCAGCTTAGCCTAGCGGTTCCTTCGGCAATTCAGTCATTTCTGAACAATCATTCCATGGTTCGAGTCCGCGGGCGCTGTCTGGCCTTTTGCTTTCTCCCACCGGACGCTTTTTTTGTTTTTATAAACAGTTTTATTTTGATTTCAAATCTTTTTTTACATCCTCTTTATTCCGAGTTCAAGAGGGAACCCCCAAGTTGGGCCCCTTCCACACACGCAAAATAATGTGTTTTCAAACCACTTTCACAACTGTTTGCAAGTGGATTTTGCCATTCCGCACAGCTTCAGAGAGCACTGAAAGCAGTTTGAAAGTGCATTATTCTGCACGTGCGGAATGAGCCTTGGTCTCTGGTACCAAAAGAAAGCGCAGCTTCTTGTGACAGCTTGCAAAGTTTGATTGCAGCAGAAACACTCCCCGCTTCTTCCCCTGCAAATAAGCAACTTTCAGAAGCAAACCTTGCCTGATCCACTTTGTGCTTCACGTTGTTCTCTCCTTCTCTGATCCTGCTCGTTTTATGCTGCCGATTCCAGTTTCCTTCCTGTCATATGCTTTGAGTCTCAAAAACAACATAAAGAAATAAATTAAATCCCCGCTGACTTTGAAACTACAGTGGAACCTCGGTTTTCATTGCCTTCAGTTTTCATCGATTTTTTCCAGTGAAAAATTTGTCTCGGTTTTCATTGATTTGCAGTGAGGTCAGGGGTTTGTGGAGAAAAATCACCCGAACAAAGCTGTTGCGGGCCCCGTGTCTGCAACTTGTTTAATGACAATGTCTTGCCCATTTCAGACAAATCTTAAAGAGGCGTCAGAAACAGACCTCTTTGGACAGCTTTCTGGTGCGACATTGGTCCTCTGGCTCTGAAGCAGGTCCTAGCGTTATTGTTTGTTACTGTTTTTGTTACCACTAGAGAACTGAAAATAAAGTCTAAGCATAAACCCCCTGCACTATAATACCCACCCTATGTAGCAAAAAGAAAATAAAAGGGAATGTGTGCCAGTAACAACAAGAGACCACTCATTAGGGACAAAACATGCTTAAACAATCCTTTTATTTTGCTTCAGTGCATACATATGGGCATTGTCTGTTATGTTTTAGATTCTTTGATGTATATGCATTTTGTAGGTTCTTCAATATTTTATCATTATTGACTTATTGTGTGTGACTGTTTTGGAAAAATGCTGTTTTAGGTAGGTAAGTAGGTGAGTGGGTGGGTAGGTAGGTAGGTAGATGGTAGATGGTAGATGGATGGGTGGGTGGGTGGGTGGGTGGGTGGATGGATGGATGGATGGATGGATGGATGGATGGATGGATGGATGGATGGATGGATGGATGGATGGATGGATGGATGGATGGATGTAATTAGTATTTGGATTTAAGGAAGACCACCCTGGAATGTGGCAGGAGCCAACACCCAGGAAATCTCATCACCAGAAGACAAAACCCTTTGAATTACAAATTGGCCCTGATGGCGGCACCCCCAGAGGTCCCAGCCATTGAAGAATACTTGTGCATCATCATTGGACAGTTTGATCTCCCCTTTGTTCTAAAATCAAGAGGCGGGAGCCTCAGGACAGGACTAACGTTCAACACCCATTAATAACAGGATTCTTGGGTGTGTTATCAGGAGCCAAGTTTTATGAATGGGACACTTTCTACTCTCAGCCCCTGCGAAACCACGAAGAGACGCTTTACCGCGAGACTTCAGTTTCCATTCATTAAGTTGTAATCGTATATGTTGTTTATGTGTTAATGTATTGATGTGTTTCTATTTGTTGTAGGGTAAGGGACCTGCCCCCTTACCTGCCCCTTACCGATTTGCCCCCTCCCATGATTAGAGTGTATAAAAATTTTTCCGCTGGGTTCCGCAGTGCGGTCTTTGGCTGAGCTGCTTTTGAGGAATCACTTGGCAATAAAGAATCTCCTGCTTTGAAGGATCTTCGGTCTCCTGCGCCTATTTCTTCCCAGCTTTGCTGCCACGAGCTGAAATCACTGTGGGTCACCCCTAGACTCACTTTAAGTTACCGGGGCAGCGGTAACATTTTCAGCATTGAACACTATGTTCATTCACCAAAAAATGTGTTTTTGGTATGTTTTTTGAAGTGCCTAGAATGGATTAATTGGATTTACATTGATTCCTATGGAAAAGTTTGCCTCGGTTTTCATCGATTTCAGTTTTCATCGATTCTTTTCAGATGGATTACCAACAAAAACCGAGGTTCCACTGTACCTTGATTCTGCCCAGGGGCGAATTGAAACCTTTAGAGGCCCTAAGCATCAAAAAGATCACCATATATTGTACATGCAATTTAAAATAAGAACAATAGTAAACCATTACATATATATTTTCTAATGAATATATAATTAATGTAGTCCCAAAATTAAAATATATTATTAACCTTTTCAATACCATAACGTTTTTTTTTCATTTATTGTGGGCGTAGGAGGTTAAGAGCTCGTGTATCTAATCTGGAGGAACCGGGTTTAATTCCCCGCTCTGCCGCCTGAGCTGTGGAGGCTTCTCTGGGGAATTCAGATTAGCCTGTGCACTCCCACACACGCCAGCTGGGTGACCTTGGGCGAGTCACAGCTTCTCGGAGCTCTCTCAGCCCCACCTACCTCACAGGGTGTTTGTTGTGAGGGGGGAAGGGCAGGGAGATTGTCAGTCCCATTGAGTCTCCTGCAGGAGAGAAAGGGGGGATATAAATCCAAACTCTTCTTCTTCTTCTCTTTTAATGGGCCCTGGTTCATCCATGGCATGGCACCACAGTCCATTGTAAATCCGGCACTGGGGGGGGGGGGCGGAAATCTATGGAGCCCTCTTTAGTCTATGCCCTAAGCACGTGCTTATTTTGCTTCATGGTTAATCCAGGGCTGACTCAACCAGTTTTGCTATATAGAACTTGCTTTGTTAACTTCACGACTAGATTATCACAAGCATGTTCCACATGGGGCTGCCCTGGAAGACGCAATTAGTGCAAAATGCAGCAGTTGGCCTCTTAATTGGGGTGCTCTTCTGTGCACAGAGAAGCGCATGTCACGCTTACGGCCTTGGCCTAATTTGCTTGTGAGCTCAGTTCAAGGTTCTTAGTTTCCCACACCTCCCTTAGCTGGAACCTGCACGTTCCCTGTACTTTCCTGATACAATCGTGTGTGTCCTCTTATCAGCCAAGCAGAGGCTGGTAGCTGTGACCCTCAAGATAGCTCTGCCCGTCTCCAGGATGCCCGTGGCCCACCCCTCTTCCTTTCTGAAGGTGTGCAACATATTTTGACTTCTGCAGACTTTTCAAGACGTATCCCGCTGGACCTTGGGGACGATTATTTCTAGCTGCTTTCTGCATCTGTACTTGAATTGATTTTTGTAAGCCATCATGAGTTTGTGAAGGGCACTCGCTTATATTCCAAGCCAACCAAATCGTTGGATGCTTCCCTCCGGTGGCGGAAGCTGTGGACGAGCAAGACAGATCTTTCTCACTTTAATATGCAACTTATCCTTGAAATCAGGCTCCATCCCTGAAGACTGGAAGATGGCCAATGTCACACCAATCTTTAAGAAAGGATCTAGGGGGGGACCCGGGAAATTACAGGCCAGTCAGTTTGACATCTGTTCCTGGTAAATTAGTAGAATCTGTCATTAAAGATAAAATTATAAAACATGTACAAAAGCAAAACCTGCTGAGAAAGAGTCAGCATGGCTTTTGCAGAGGCAAATCCTGTCTTACAAACTTACTAGAGTTCTTTGAGAATGTAAATAGGCATGTGGATAAGGGGGAACCAGTGGACATTGTCTACTTGGATTTCCAAAAGGCTTTTGACAAAGTTCCTCACCAGAGACTATTGAGAAAACTCAGCAATGAAGGAATAAGAGGGGAAGTCCTCCTATGGATTAAAAACTGGTTGAGAAACAGGAAGCAAAGAGTGGGTGTAACTGGGAAATTCTCACAATGGAGAGATGTAGGGAGTGGTGTCCCCCAAGGATCCGTCTTGGGACCAGTGCTCTTTAACCTATTCATAAATGACCTGGAAGTAGGGGGGGGTAGCGTGGTGGCCAAGTTTGCAGATGATACCAAATTATGTAGGATGGTGAGAACCACAAAGGATTGGCGAGGAGCTCCAAGGACCTTTGATAAATTAGGTGGAAGTGGAGCTAAGAAATGGCAAATGCAGTTCAATGTAGCAAAATGCAAATTGATGCATAGGGGCAAAAAATCCAAACTTCACATACACGCTACAGGGGTCAGTGCTATCAGTCACAGACCAGGAAAGGGATTTGGGCGTCTTAGTTGATAGTTCCATGGGAATGTCAACTCAATGTATGGCAGCTGTGAAAAAGGCAAACTCTATGCTGGGGATAATCAGGAAAGGACTTGATAATAAAACTGCAAAGACTGTCCTCCCCTTACATAAAGCCGTGGCGCGACCACACTTGGAGTACTGTGTGCAGTTCTGGTCACCACATCTCAAGAAGGATATTGAAGGGCTAGAAAAAGTGCAGAGAAGGGCAGAGAAGGGCAACGAGGGTGATTGAGGGACTGGAGCACCTTCCTTATGAGGGAAGGCTGCAGCGTTGGAGACTCTACTAGTTTGGAGAGGAGACGCCTGAGGGGATATGATTGAAGTCTATAAAATTATGCATGGGGTAGAAAATGTTGACAGAGAAATTTCTCTCTCTTTCACAATACTAGGAACCAGGGGCATTCATTGAAAATGCTGGGGAAGAATTAGAATCTAATAGGAAACACTTCTTCACACAACGTGTGATTGGTGTTTGGAATATGCTGCCACAGGAGGTGGTGATGGCCACTAACCTGGATAGCTTTAAAAGAGGCTTGGACAGATTTATGGAGGAGAAGTCAATTTATGGCTACCAATCTTGATCCTCTTTGATCTGAGATTGCAAATGCCTTAACAGTCCAGGTGCTCGGGAGCAACAGCCGCAGAAGGCCATTGCTTTCACATCCTACATGTGAACTCCCCAAAGGCACCTGGTGGGCCACTGCGAGTAGCAGAGAGCTGGACTAGATGGACTCTGGTCTGATCCAGCTGGCTTGTTCTTATGTTCTTATGTTCTTATCTTTCTATAAACCTGCAAAGGGCCCTAGGATTGCAGAAAAATCTGAAAGCTAACCAAAAAAATCACATTGGGGAATTTTGAAAAGCCAAAATGTTATAAAACGAGCTCCTGTAGCTTTAAGAAACCGTTTCCCCCCAGGCGACCATTACTAGGCAACCTCAGATTTCAGGCTTGATTCTGCCAGTAAAAGGGGGCAGAGCCCTTTCCAGGTCTATTTTGTCCTCTGAGGACAACCTGGGACCAGGCTAGGGTTGCCAGCTCCAGGTTGGGAAATTCCTGGAGATATTGTGGCGGTGACTGGGCAGGGCAGGGCTAGGGTAGGTAAGAGGCCCCAGCAGGATATAATGCAATAGTTTCCACCCTCGGAGCAGCCATCTCCTCCAGGTGGATGGATCTTTATCACCTCAAGTCCAGTTGCAATTCCAAGGTATCTCCGCATCCCACCTGGAAGTTGGCAACCTTAGGCCTGGCAGCAACTTCAGGTTGATACCAACTGATATGCCTGATTCAACCAGACCTGGGTGTTTGCTACTGTTCAACAGCAGCCACCCAATGAAAGCCAGTGTTGTGTAGTGGTTAGAGCTTCAGAGTAGGATCTGGGAGAGCCAGTTTCAAATTCCCATCTTGCTGTGGATGCTAACTGGTTGGTTTTGGGCCAGTTCAGTCACATACTTTCAGCCTAACCAGCTTACCGGGCTGTTGTGCTGATAAAAAAGGAGATTGTGCTAATATAAGCTATTTTGGCCCCACTGTGGAAAAAGATGGTCGTTTTCCAAGAAGAGTGTAATGGGGGAGACGGCGGAAGTGGAAAGCTAAAGTCAGAGGGGCAGGTAAAGATAAAGAAGGCAATAGGGAAGATTGGAAAGGCGATAGGGTTGCCAAATCCAGGTTGGTAAATTCCTGGAGTTGTGAAGAGTGGAGCCCGAGGAGAGCAGGGAATGGTGGCAGTCCTAAAGAGAACTAATCTTTGTAGATCCAAGGTCCACTGTGATGCCAGGAGAGCTTCCACCCCCACTGGTGCTGTGGGAGGGGGGGAGGGGCAGGTAGGCAGCCAGGACAATGATGGGGGGGGGGCAGAAAGACAGAATGACAGAGGAGAGACAGTAGGAAAAAGGGCAACAGGTGAGAGACTATATGGCCCCTTCCGCACACGCAAAATAATGCGTTTTCAAACCACTTTCACAATTGTTTGCAAGTGGATTTTGCTATTCCGCGCAGCTTCAAAGAGCACTGAAAGCAGTTTGAAAGTGCATAATTCTGCATGTGCGGAATAGGGAGAGTGGGGAGGAAGTAAAGGGGGGGGGATGAGCTAGCTGTTGGTATTGGCCAAGTCTAGCATGCAAAGGAACCAAGAAGATGACCCTGCAGAGTTTGACAAGTCATCAGCTAGACAGGGGCTGTAAGGTTAGTGACCCCTGCATCCTTTTGTTTCTCCTCTTGTCTGTCTGTGCTTAGATTGATAATCTCCATCTAATTTCCTGCTTCTACTCAGAAGTTAGTTGCAGAGACTTTTCCTAGCTAGCAAGGTAGTGGCACCTTATCCCTATCCTTCCTCTTTCCCATCTGAACTGCAGATCTTAAATAAGCATTTATTTCCTTATTCTTCTAATAAATATGTGGACATTATGCAGTGACCTGGCCTTTCCCCCCTAGTGCCCATATATAATAGCAAATATTGTCAAAGTACATTTATTCCCCTTTCTGCTTATAACAGACCCTTGAAGAGGGTCTGTGCCTGAGTCTTCCCTTTTCTTGGCCACAGAAAAGGACTTACAAGATGGAGCTGAGCAAGACGGTTGTGCTTCATCTCTTTATTCACCAAGTGTTGTGAGCAAAGCCAAGAATCCAATTCAGACACACTTTCCTAAATTCCATGTGCTTAAAGGCACGCTACATGTTGGAATTTCCATAACCCCTGGAACCAATGGAGATTTCTGCTTGCACAGTAAAAGGAGGGCGAGTGGGTGGTGGAAATGGAAATGAACTTTATGGAAATGACGCTGATTGGGTAGTAGATTCTTCTTTCATTTGCATCGTCCCGCCCCCCATCTTTGACTCTTATAGCCTCCCACTGAATTTGGATGTTGGGCCAGCTTAGCCCAGCGGTTCCTTCCTTAGCATTGCAAGGACTTCAGCTCGTCTGAAGAATCAGCCATTGGTTCGAGTCCCGCGGGCGCTGTCTGGCCTTTTGGTTTGCCCCAGGAATCGATCTCTCATTCTTGAAATTTACTTGGAATCAAGAGGAACAGCATCTTTTCACCACAGCCTTTTAAGGCACTTTTAGAGTGTCAAGATTTTATTTGAGCAGAAATATTGCCTGCCTAACCCTAACCCTAACCCACTTCTTTAGGCGCAGTGTAGCAACTTTCAGTAACACACACCCCACACTTTGTGCTTCACAATATTTTCTGCTTCTCTGATCCCATCCTTTTTATGCTGCCTTATTTTGCTGCTTACGCCCTGGGTCTCAATAAGAAAGGCGAACAGCATCACTTTTTTTGCCGACAAAGAGCAGCTGTATACTCCCCCACCCCTTTACCTTGGAATACAACCCTGCGACAGAGAAAGAACCAAATATCTCACATCTCTGTCATCCATTAAGCAACGTCATCCATTAAGCAATTATTTATGTTAGCTTTGTCTTAATAATTTCCCATCAGAGGTAACCTCTGGAAGATACCTTCAGATCCCCAAACAACAGAGACTTTGCCGTTGTGGTTGTGGATCTCCTGAAACCATATCCCATATTCTCCTGGAATGTCATCTTCATAGCAACCTGCGTATGATTTTAATTTATCCTTTGCTGCTTCATTATTCTAAATTCCAGACCACTTGTTTTTTGCTGAGTGACTGTAGTCCATCGATTACCTTGGCAGTGGCTAAGTTTTTGGAAAACATTTTAAATACCAATATTTAAATGTCTAAATGTAAATAATCTGCAATCTTTTATGCCATTAAAGGTTAAACTGAAAGAAAGGTGAACCATAAATAAATAAAACAAATAAATTCCATCTTCGAAACTACTTTGAATCTGCCGGCTTTGCTATTCAGATCCTTGCTTTGTTAACCTCACGACCGGATTACCACTTCATGGGTCTGCCCTGGAGGAGACTAAGGAAGATGCAATTAGTGCAAAATGCAGCAGTCGTGGTGGCGAGCCTATGGCGCGCCAGGTGTTCATGGACTACAATTCCCATCAGCCCCTGCCAGCATGGCCAATTGGCCATGCTGGCAGGGGCTGATAAATATCAGATCCATAATTATCCGGCGCCATAGGCCACTCCTGCCTAACTAACTGGGGTGCTCTTCTGTTGCACAGAGAAGTGCTAATGAGGTTGCTGCCTCATGCGACTAATTTGCTAGTGAGCTGATTTCAGCATATTCGTAGTCCTTAACTACACCTTCCGTGGCGAGAACCTGCACACCTAATATACTCTCCCAGGCATCTCGAAGAAGCCCTCAGTCCTGTAAAAAAAAAAAGTTTCCACCGCCACCATTCTCTTCATGCTCTGGTGATTTTAACATCCTTTCTAATTTAAAATATTTCATTTTCTTTTGAAAAGAGTCATACATTTCAGATCCCTGGTTTTGGAGCATTGTACCTGTGTTCCCAGATTGCTTTCCCTCTAAGGTATTTATCTTATTGCCCAGAACGGACTTGGAGTTTGGTAGTTTACAGGCCTCTGTTTAATTTGAATCTTTCATTCCTCCTTTCCCTACACTTGAATTTGCATTAACTCTACTGGGCAGGGGGATAAAGTATAAATGCTCTATGAGAGCAGCAGTAGCATAGTGGTTAAGAGCAGGTGCACTCTAATCTGGAGGAACCGGGTTTGATTCTCCACTCTGCCGCTTGAGTTGTGGAGGCTTATCACAGAATTCAGATTAGCCTGTGCACTCCAACACACGCCAACTGGTGACTTTGGGCGAATCCCGCAGCTTTGAACTCTCTCAGCCCACCCACAGCGTGTTTGTTATCGGGGAAAGGGCAAGGAGATTGTAAGCCCCTTTAAGTCTCCTATAGGGGGGATATAAATCCAAACTCTTCTTCTTCTCTTCTTCTAATTGTTTTGCCTTGAAGGATGGGTCTCACCTGGTTTCAAAACAGGGACTCCTAGTTGTGATGGGAAAGTGACAGAAATGGCAGATCTATACCCTGGCTCCCTATTCCCACATACAGCAAATGATGAGGTCTAGCTCTTCTCTTGGGGCTATAATGACTTTGGGGAAAGGTTAAGAGACTCTAACTTGGAGAACTGGATTTTGTTTTCCCCCTCCTCCACATGAAGCCTAGTGGGTGACCTTGGGCTAGTCACAGTTCTCTCAGGACTCTTTCAGCCGCACCTGTTTTAAATTTTTAATTAGATTTAATATGCCACCCTTTCCCAGCACAGAGCCGGGCTCAGGGTGGCTAGCAATTAAAAGTGTTCAATCCATATGCAAGATCCATATTCCTAAAAATAATCTCTATCATTAAAACTATATCTGTATATCATACAGATGGCATTTATCAGACTCAGTGCAGGACAAACATATCCAATTCCTAACTCCTCCCTTCTTAATTTGAGGAGTTTTCCAGTTCCTCTTCAATTGTTATAGAAAGCGGTGGGAGTTTGGCAGAGGAAGGTTTGGGAGGCCACCAACATTGACTGTAAACAATAGTTGCCTCAACCAAAGGCCCAAAAGAACATCTCCTTCTTACACACACTGTGGAACAGCACCTTCAAGACCCTGGTCTCAGCAGATGGAGAGTTCCACCAGCCTTGGTTGAGGCTATCCAGACACTTTTGTGGCCAGGGACTACCAGTAGGCTACTTTCAGAAGACCACGGTGTCCTCTGGGGGTTACGGGGAGAGATGGTGCTGGAGACACAGTGGTCCCAGACCACTCATGACCCTAAAGGTTAACACCAGAACCTTGAAGATGATCCGGCATTCAACCGGCAACCAATGTAGTCAGTGGAAGTTGAATGTGTGCTGTTAACAGAGTCTTTGAACCAGTTGTAGTTTCCAGAACAATCCCCCCCCCCCCCTCGTCCTGATCGGGTGCCGCAGCTGAGGAGAATCTGCCCCACAGTGCTCGAAAGAGGGCCCCCCAGCAAGGACATAGGTATAGTTTTTTTTATGGGGGGGTTGGGGGGCTCCACATCCCACACCAGCGCCCCTAGGGCATGGCCCAGCCATGCCTCCCCAGAAAAAAGCAGCTCTCGAGGCGGGGGGGATGGCAGGCTCCCCTGCACTGCCCTGCCCCTCCCACTCTGGGCAGAGGCATAGAGGGGAAATGGAGCCCCTGGTGCAAATCTGAGTTTGCCCAGGCAGCTGCTGCTGTAGTGCTGGAATCCCACCCCAAACAGCATCACTTGCCGTGGTGTTTAAACTAAAGAGCCCATTTAATTCTCCTTTTTAAATCCATAAAAGGGAGAATCTAGGGTCCCTAATAATAGTTCAGGGGTAGGAACCTGCTGGCTCTCAGATGTTCAGGAACTACAATTCCCATCCAGCCTCTGTCAGCATTGGCCAATTGGCCATGCTGGGTAGAACTGATAAGTGATTCTAGTATCCTGAAACCACCAGGTTCTACCCTGAATTAAACAATAACATTTTAAAAGTGATGCTGTTTTTAGAGTGAATTATCTACCCTGAAACAGCATTACTTTCTCAATGTGAAACTGCGTAGAGTGGTTGAGAACGGAGTTCATTCTAATCTGGAAGGGAACCCGGGTTTGATTCCCCCCTGCTCTGCCACTTGAGCACAATGGAGGAGGCTTATCTGGGAATTCCAGATTAGCCTGTGCACTCCCACACACACCAGCTGGGTGACCTTGGGGCTAGTCACAGCTTCTGGGAGCTCTCTCTCAGCCCCACCTACACTCACGGGGTGTTTACATTGTGAGGGGGGAGAGAACAGGAGATTGTAAGCCTCTTTGAGTCTCTCCACCAGGAGAGAAAGGGGATATAAATCCAAACTCTTCTTCTTCTAAACTAGGGACCTCAGATTCTCCCTTCAAATCCCATGCGAGAAGGGGTTGGATTCGAAGGAGAATCTAGAAGTAAGGGAGATACCTGCTGTCAGGGTGCAATTGTTAGAAGTTGGAAGCCACCAGAACTTTCAGGAGTATCTTTAGGAGTCTCTCCTAATGATACCACTACCCAGGACTGAGTGAAAGTTTGGTTTAGGGGGGTCCCAAAGTTACTTATGGACCCTCAAGGTGCCAACCCCATGTCCTAATAGCTCCCAGTGCAGAGCAATGGGGGGATAGAACACACCCTTGGTAGTCCCATAGCTTTGGACCCCCCTGAATAGCACCACAAAAGCCTAGAGTGAGTATCCAATAAGAGACTTTCTCATGATAGCACATCCCAGGTTTGGTGAAGTTTGGTTCCCAGGGGAGTCCCAAAGTTATGGACCACTCAAATGTGCTTAACCCCCATCTTCTATTAGCTTCCATTGAAAACAATGCAGGATGGGAGGCACCCCCCTTTGGGAGTCCATGGCACTTTGGACCCCTTGAACCAAACTCCACCAGAAGCCCGGGTATTATCATCAGGAGTGTCCCCAAACAATCCCGTAAAGAGTTTGGTGCTGCTAGCCCAAACAATGCCTGCCCCTACGGGCAAAAAAAACCAAAAAATTACTAAAATGTTGTAAAACCCACACAAACTGGAGGGCGGGTGGCTTTGGAGTGTGAATGGGAGGGGTTAAAACTGGAGAAACCCCTTATCTACGTCCATGCCCCCACTCCTTCCCTGGACCATACCACGCTGACCGCAGCCTTCGCACGAGACCGCACGTGGATGTTGGGGGGGGGGGATTCCGCTATCTCCCCAAGCCTCTTTGAGCTTGGCAGCCTGTTTGGACAATGTAGCCGAGAGCCCCTAGGGCGGCACCTTCGCAGGAGGCCCCACGTCGAGGTTGTGGCGTGTCCGAGCCTCTTTGGGGCGGGGAGCCGCTGGGGATACTGCTGCCCTCCAGTGGCCAATGGTGAGACTTACAAGCGCAACCCCCGGCCCCCACCACGCGGCATTTCTCAGGTTATAGTTGCTATAATGTGGCGTGTCCGGGCCTCTCTAGGCAGGGGGGGAGTCGCTGCGGAGCCCCTTAACCGTGGTAACGCTGAGAGTGCCCTTGCGAACTCTCCGAGAGCGTTGTAACGCTTCCCCAGAGCCCGGAATCCTATCCCGAGAGCGTTGTAATGGTCTCCGAGTGCGTGATAACCCTTCCCAATAGCGTTGTAGTGGTGTCCGAGTGCGTGCTAGCCCTTACCAATAGCGCTGTAACGGTCTCCGAGTGCGTGCTAGCCCTTCTAAAGAGCGTTGTAACGGTCTCCGAGACCGTGCCAACCCTCTCAGATAGGGTTACCGCGCTCTCGGGGAGCCCTCCGCAGCGACTTCCCTGCTCAAAGAGGCCCCCGACACGCCACATTATAGCAACTATAACCTGAGAAATGCCGCGGAAGCGGGGGGGGGGGGTGCGCTTGTAATTCACACCTTTGGCCACTGGAGGGCAGCAGCATCCCCAGCGGCTCCCCGCCCCAAAGAGGCTCGGACACGCCACAACCTCGACGTGGGGCCGCTTGCGAAGCGCTCTCGGCTGCATTGCCCAAACCGGCTGCCAAGCTCAAAGAGGCTTGGGAAGATAGCGGAATCCCCCCATAACATCCACGTGTGGTCTCGTGCGAAGGCGGCGGTCAGCGTGGCGTGGTCCAGGGAAGGGACGGAGGGGGCTCTCCCGAGCACTGTGGGGCAGATTCTCCTCAGCTGCGGCACCCGATCAGGACGGGGGGAGGGGGGTCCCGGGGGAGCCAGGCCAAGTGGGGGTGGGGGGGCTTTGAAGCCAATGACGGGAGCCCTCCCTCCCCATCGCCTCCGGGGGTGATGAGTCCCGAGAGAGAGCGCGGATTGGGCCGCCGCGCTTCTTCCTCCTCCTCCTGCCGCTTGATTGGCCGGCGGGGTGCCGATATGTCATTTTAGTGCAGATATGTCTCCAGGGCTGCCTGTGAAGAGAGCATCTGTTCATGTTCTTTGAACAGAGGAGGAATGAAACAGGGCGCAGGAGAAAAAATTCAGCCTGTAGACCTGCCCAGAACTGTCAGGCACTTTCTCCTCTGACCTGGATGGCTGGATCATGTCAAACCTTGGCAGCTAAGAAGGGTTGGATCTAGTTGGTATTTGCATGGGAGACAATGAAAGAAATGGAGGATCACTACCTAGAGGCAGGCAACGGCAGACTGCCTGCATTCATATGTTGCCTTGAAAAGCCTATGGGGTCGCCGGAAATTGGTTGCAGCTTGATGGCACTTCCCACCACTAACCCATATCTAATGGGATGCACTATTTCTCTTGTATCCTCCCCACTCTTAATGCTGGGGGGGGGGATTCAAGAGGGACTTGATGTAGTTTCTGAGGGCCACTGATGCCTAGAGATGTCTCTCAGTGAGCTACTTCACGACGCTTCTGGCTCCGTTCTCTCCTTATGTGAGGGGATTGTAAGGCCTTCTTTTCCCTTTGGGCTTGATGGCCTGTATGAAAAGTTTAGTGCTTTGAGTAACTTTGGCGTGGAAGCTTTCTTCTGTGTTGCTGATCTGTTGGGGGTTTTTTTACCTGCAATCCTAGGAGGACCTAACATGGTCCACATGCACTGGGAAGGTTTGATGTTGCTTGCTTTGTTGTGGAGCAGATAGAGATGTATTGTCCTTCCTGATTCATCTTGAATCATGCTCGAGGCTCTAGTGCTGACCTTTAAGCAGTCTGGAGCCCTCGTATCTATGGAACTGCATCTCTCCATATTGCCCCTGCATGACACTTTGGTCCACTCTCCTGGTGGTCCCTAGCCCCAAGGATGTTACGTTGACCTCAACCAGAACCAGGGCTTTCTTGGCCCTGGCTCCAACCCGGTGGAACTCTGTCCATGAACACCAACACCCTGTGGAACCTTAATAAATTCTGCTGCAGTTTAAATAGTCCAAGTTTTAATAGTCAATAGTCCAGCCGTTATACTTCTAGACCAGTGGTGGCGAACCTTTGGCACTCCAGATGTTATGGACTACAATTCCCATCAGCCCCCACCAGCATGGCCAATTGGCCATGCTGGCTGACTGATAGAGAATATGGTATAACACTCGGAGATATAAGGTCCAATTCAACCCACACTTTTAGGGTTGGGATTTGCCATAGAACAGGGGATTTTATGCTGTGATTCTGACAAATGTGAATGGAAAAACAGTGTATTTGCAGGGATACACAAGTTTCAAATGTAGGGCTGCAATTATGGTTCATCTGCCCATCAACAAAGTTCTCACTGGACACTGCAGTGAAATAAGCCAGCCCCAAATTACCATATTTTTAAAGGATTAAGATGCCAACCCCTTATATCTTCCACATTCAGACTTTCCATTAATGTGAGCCTCTTTCATCAGTACAGGTATTATGCAAAACGCCAAGGAACCACACAAAAGGAGAAAAACTCTTTCAAGACCTTTACTATGTAAGTTAACCCAACAACATTGTAAAGTAAACTGCAGTCTCCGAATACTGGAAAGGCGACTGCTACCATAAATATAAAATTGAGAATGCTAGAAAGTTTCTCCTATACAGTGCTTCAAACATTTTGGCTTGTTCATTCGTACAGAATCAACTAAACAAATTCTACTCTAGCTGCCCTTCAGTGCCATCAAACAAAACAACTGGTGGTGGTGGGTTTTCCAGGCTGAGTGGTGGATCTTATTCCTAACGTTTCGCCTGCATCTGTGGCTGGCATCTTCAGAAGCGTAGCACAGAGGGAAGTCTGTTACACACTATGTCCACATGACACAGTGTGTAGCGGGCTTCCCTCTGATACCTCTGAAGATGCCAGCCTAGGCTCTGGCCCAACGATAGGCTACGATCCACCAGACCACTGACTTACAGCGGGAAAACCCACCACACAACCAGATTAGATCAACGTGAAGCCTTGACAAAGACATAAGACAAAACAAGCCCTTTAATTTTTAGACAGAGACAACAAGCAGGGACATTTCTTCTGCCTCTTTTTTTGGAGTTGGCTGCAAGAACAACGGGCTGCTTTCCCCATCCCACGCTGGCCACGTTATGTTGAAACATTTGAACCCCATATTACAAAAACAGAGCTGAGAGGCAGGATGAGAAGGCAGCTGCCAGAACCAAGAGTCTTGAAGTCATTATCCACCACGGGAATCCGCCTGCTCTCTGGCCAAGGGACAAAACATTTCGCATAACGTCACCCAGCAGAAAAGTCTGATTTCTTCAGTCCTCTGGGCAAGTCAATATTGTCACAGCAGCCTATCTGCAGTTCTTTCCAGAGAACAAAATGTACCATGGTGGAAAACATAATTCTCTCTCAAGGAGAAGGATCTTCGCCTCGAATAGCTTTGTACTTGGCCATGTCCTCCGGGAACGTACATCCAGCTCCTGAATCAACAAGCTTTTGAATTTCTAGAAGGAAAAAAAGAATTGCACACATGAGAGTAGGACATTTTGTGACAGACAGTAATAAAGGACATGCCCAGTATTAGTGTGTTTACCTTTTGTACAGAAAACATGAACACTGGCGGGCTACATCTGGAATCAGTTAAAGGGACTATCTGCAAGACCACCATTGAATGAGACCACTGGTCTTTCAAAGTCAGTACTATCTACTCCAAGGGTGGCCAACCTATGGTGCTCCAGATGTTCCTGGACTACAATTCCCATCAGCCCCTGCCAGGGAATTGTAGTCCATGAACATCTGGAGCCACCCCTAATCTACTCAGACTGCCGGTGGCTCGCCATTCCTTAAGTCTATGAAACTGTGTCTTGTAAACATCTTTGAGACGCAAACACAGGATAGTTAATGGCACAAGCGCCAGCCACTCCAGTAAATCCACAGTCCATCGATGGCCTCGTACTAAGAATGCAAACATATTTGATCCATCTTAACACTCAAAGCTTGCATGTGTGGGAGTGCACAGGCTAATCTGAATTCCCCAGATAAGCCTCCACAGCTCAAGCGGCAGAGTGGGGAATCAAACCTGGTTCCTCCAGATTAGAGTACATCTGCTCTTAACCGCTACGCCACTGCTGCTCCCAGTATAAACATCATCTTTAACATGAAGGTATTGTTCTAGAAAGCTTGTTCTAACAGTACAAGAACAAGAACAGTACAAGAACAAGAAAGCTTGTTCTAACAGTACAAGCTTTTATATCAATCTGCATCTTACCTTCATGGTATCAATTTTGCCTTTCACCTGCTCTTTTGTAAGAGCCCTTTCCAGCCATTCTTTGAGTATATATGGTTGAGGTTGCGGCCTTGATCTATGTACCTAGAAAAACAAAACAAAATTGTGTTAGTATGCTTATACTTAGCAGTACAATTTGTCATATTATAGCTGTGTGAGTTGTCTATCCACATCGTCTTTGGGAACATGTCTATGAACAGGAGGAATGGTTTACTCAAGCAAGATTACAAACATGACATTAGTATTTGCTTACATTGGCACTGATCATCACTGATATTTCAAAGAACAAAGAAGAAGAAGAAGAGGAGTTTGGATTTATATCCCCACTTTCTCTCCTGCAGGAGACTCAAAGGGGCTTACAATCTCCTTGCCCTTCCCCCCTCACAACAAACACCCTGTGAGGTGGGTGGGGCTGAGAGAGCTCCGAGAAGCTGTGACTTATTAAAGGTCACCCAGTTGGCGTGTGGGAGTGTACAGGTTAATCTGAATTCCCCAGATAAGCCTCCACAGCTCAGGCGGCAGAGCTGGGAATCAAACCCGGTTCCTCCAGATTAGATACACGAGCTCTTAACCTCCTACGCCACTGCTCCTAAGTATAATCATTCTAACTGCTAAGTATAATCATTCTGTATATACTCTGTGTGTGTGTGTGTGTGTGTGTGTGTGTGTGTGTGTGTGTGTGTATATATATATATATATATATATATATATATATATATATATATATAAGTATATACTGCTAAGTATAATCATTCTAACACAAAGAACACTGATATTTCAAAGAACAAAAATGATACAGCTTCCAGCAATGTATCTAGGACCAGAACCAGGGAAAGAAATTATAATTGAGAACTGGCCCACAGAAAGTTGCAGTCCAGTGTCAACCACCTTCACACACAATGTAAGTTACCTTTGGGACTAGAAACATACAAGGTCTGCAGTGATGCTCAGACTCCCCACTGTAACGAGATGCGGTTTCCTGTGCTTTCCTGAACACTGCCAAACAAGTCACTGGCTACTTACTCAAAGACTTCCAAGGGCACACTGATATCATGAAGCTGCTGCGGCAGCCGACATCTTGCAAACCAGTAACCATAAAATTCCTAGGAAAAAAACAGACTATTATTAGTGCTACAAAATTAATAATACAGTGGCAAACATCAGGGTGGTGGAGAGGTAGAGGAATGCTCTATAACCGTTGTGGCGAACCTTTGGCACTCCAGATGTTATGGACTACAATTCCCATCAACCCCTGCAAGCATGGCCAATTGGAGGTGTGGAGGTCCAATGCAGCCACATTAGAAACTGATAGAGTATGAATCCATAACATCTGAGTGCCAAGAACCCTACTCTATAAGAACAATGTGAAGACTGATAAAGGGATCTTGCTCACTCTCATAGTCTCCTCAAACCTGTGAGTTATTAAAACTTCTATAAGCACAAAGGGGTTAAGAACAAAAGAAATGAACTCTCATCTCTTCCTGATCACAAGATCACATTTAGAAGACACTTTAAAAGAACTGGACACATCTATGAGGAGATGTAGCTATCTAACCACATGTCTTAGCTGATGACAAGAGGCAGAAAAGAAGTCCACATTCAGAGGGGGAGTAACAACGTCCTCCCATGTCAAATGTTGGTTGCAAGCAGAGGAAAGTGGGAACTGAGAGTATCCCAAACATCCTGCTCAACCTTTGCTCTAACAAGGGGAACAGTTGGACAGATTCGGAAGGTGAGTCTTCCTTTTTAAGAACCACTATGCATGTGCCACTGTGGAAGCAAGAGCAGATAAAATAAAGCAACGATAGAAGTTTTCTGGGGAAATTCAAATTAATATTTTAAGTACTGACATAATGTTAGCACAAAACGTTAGCAAAAGGCCAACAAACACAAACCTGGACCCTATACGAGCTCAGACATCTGGTCATATTTCAAAACCTTTTTTTGACCACATAACATGACTGATTTGCAGAATCTCATCCCTGACAACTACAGATAAATGGACTATATTTATTTACATGGCAGACGGAAAATCATGAAATTATAGCACATTGATAAAGCATGTTGGAAAATTCTCCATGCACAACATCACGAGACAATGTCTGATTCCATAAGCAAAGAAAAATTAAGGCATTACATTGCTAGAGGCTGCCAGGTATTATCCTGTAATGTTTTTTGTGCAGGAGGCTTGTAAAAATGGAAAAAGCAGTAGATTTAATAGCACACAGAGTTTATTTTGAGAAAAAAGCCCTTAAAAGGGAAAAAACTCAAAGCTGATTACCTACTAGCTGTTAGCAGCGCATCTATTCTACCTCTCCTGCGTAAACACAGCAGCCAGGTTTTGGATGCAAGCCAAAGGGCAGGAAAACAGCATGTGTAGGAAGAACTGCAAGTTCAGCATCACTATTTCAAGTGTCCCCCTATCTGCCTGGCCTCCCCTTCATCCCCCCCCCTTCCCCTTTCTTGCTCCCCCTCCCCTTTCCCCATCCCTTGTACTGAATATAATGAAACCAAAGGGTGGGCAAGACGCAGTTGGATTTATTCAATTGTTAAAGGGGTACCAAATGTCTACATCTTTATACGTTTTACTTATTGATTGGTTGCACTATTTTAATTGTTATCACATCCTACTGATTATGTCTGTATACTGAACTGCGAATGCTGCTCTGATGGGCTCACAGGGCTGTCAAACTCGTGGCCCTCCCATCATCCCCTGCCAGTATCATGCTCATGTGCCTCCAGATGTTATGAACTACAGTTCCCATCATCCCCTGCCAGCATCATGCTCGTGGCCCTCCAGATGTTATGGACTACAGTTCCCATCATCCCCTGCCAGCATCATGCTCGTGGCCCTCCAGATGTTATGAACTACAGTTCCCATCATCCCCTGCCAGCATCGGGCTCGTGGCCCTCCAGATGTTATGGACTACAGTTTATCCACATCCCCACCAGCATGATGCTGGCGAGAATAAGGAACTAACAGTGCCCTGGAGAACCCTAAGTTGACACCCCATTAGCCCCCCTGAGGTAGAAATCGAAATAAAGTAAAAGTGAAGTATGTGCTCGACAGAACGGCTGGAGTCTGAGGAGCACGTGGGAGATCTGGATTCAAACCCTCCCACCGCCCAGATATCCGCCTCGGGCCAGCCACACCCCTCCCCAACTCAGCCTACCTCGCAGAGCTGTTGTGAAGGCAGCCTCGACAGCATCACCCCCTCCCCATACGTCACCCACCGCCCCCAAACCCGCTGGGGAAAGGACAGCGCCGCTCACAGCTTCTGGTTGAGGCCCGCCTGGCTGCTGGGCTGGAAATCGCTGACGATGATGCCCAACTGCCGGATGTTCTCCACGAACTTCTCCAGGTGCTCCTCCAAGGAGTCGAACTTCTCCGCCATCGCCGCGCCGCAAAGGGCTTCGCCACGGAAACCACTTCCGGGTTCTACACCGCCTCTAGAAACACAGCGATCCAATCACAGTCGACTTAGAGTCCCTCGAGGCTCCGCCCTGCAGCGAGTTTGAAAGGAAAGGAGGGGGGGTTTTACGCATGCGCAACTTTGTAGTCCCCGTTTCACAATCGTTTGGCGGAGAGCGGGGGCGTGGCTACACCTTTTCTCCGCCCTTTGTCACTCCTCTGCATTGCCTGATGGGCCGATACGTCTCTTGAGGGTACGAAAAGGACGGGCTGTTGGGCGCATGCGCTGTTCTCATGCTTTGTGTTAATCTTTCTGTATGTTAGTTAATTCTTATTTGCTATTAACCTTTTTTTGTAGTGGAAGTTCAAAGAAGTAATTTGCATTTAAAAATAAAGCAATAATATAGATATTTCATTGATTTTTGTAAGATTAAAGTCCAGGAAGGTTGCATTCTAAATGGAATTAAAAGAGGGAGGGCAGCAAGTCCATATTCACAAAGCAGTGAGGGGGAAGCGAGAGCCTGTTAATAATAATAATGATGATGATGATGATGATATTTCTGTTAATAATCATCTTAATTATGATACTTTTAATTATGGCCAGCATTTGAAAATAGGCTCATTTAGTCTCCAATGAAATATTAGACAAGTTGTGTTGGAGACTGGGTAAAAGCCGGATCTGGATGCCTTTAAATGGACCCTCTTGAATTCATATGATTTTTACACTGAAATTAAACGAAACCACCATAATAGCGTAGAGCATGTCTTAGTCTATAGACGGAACCACACAACAATCATGCATCCAATGCTTTGTGGCACTGCAGTGGTGAAAAAATGTGATGAAAAAGCATGGACCCTCATGAGCACATATCATGTCCATGGTCGCAGCTTACCACAAATATCATGGCACAGCAGGTGGTGCAAAGGGTGGATTCTGGTGTTGAGGTCAGATCTGTAGTAGGGACCTGGCATGATTTGATGGAATTTTTTAGGGTGACAGGTGCAAAATCGCCAGAAGGTCCACATGAGGATCGATGCTTTAACCCATTTTCACCACTGCGGTGCCACTCACCCTGTATTTCAGTCTGGCAGCAGCAGCAGCAGCAAAAGTGGCTGGTGATGCTGGCTATGAGTGGCATCATGTTGCTGGTAATGTGGCGACATTGGTGTTAGCAAAACACTGCAGTAAATCGACTTCTATCGTGGCGATTTTGCCCAAATAGCCTGAGCATCGCCATGTGCTGGAAGTGTTACTGGCCATAAAGCCCCAATTGTTGTTTTTTAAAATTTTAAGAATGCTTTATTGGGTTCAAAGAAAAGTTTCAGAGGGTAGAAATATAGAAAGGAAACAAGTATGGTATCATTTAGATAGACAAAGAATTATGCAAGTACATTTGTTGTTAAACATTTATATTGCCCTTACACCTTTGTGTTCATTGCACTGTCAATCCACATTTCTTATACTTAAAATAAGGAGGAAAAATTGGGAATTTATTAGGTAGAAAGGAAAAGAGGATCAGATTGGAGAAGAAGAAAGATTAGTAAGAAAGTAAAAAGAAGGTAGCGAAAGAATGGAGAGAAATTAAATTAGAGGTTAATATCATAACCCTATAGTTGGATACTCATTTGAGTATCTAGGTTATGTTTTCTCTTATAATGTCTTATACTGACTTAGATCATGAGCTTTTGATATGTACTAGTAATTACCTTTACTGTTGCTAAAAAAAACCTAATTATCTGAAATAATGGTATGGATGCATTTGAGGTGACAACAGTTGAGATTATTTACGTAATTGCCACCTTGTAGGCTTTGCGTGGGCTTGGGGTTCAGAGTCTTTTGCCACCATATATCTTTAGACATCTTCTCTCTCTTGCTTCCCAGCTCTACTGTAGCAAATGAGAGGGACTATAAAAGAAACAGAGAAAAGTATTAGACATATGTTAAAAAATGCAGGAAATGGCATTACATAAGTAATAATTACAAAGGCGAAGAGGGAACAGTATAGTGCATATAGTAAACAGATAATGTATGCTGTATGCAGTGGGATAGTCCACAGTCTCATGTAGAAATGTCTTCTTGTAGGATCACTGTAGATATGTAGAAAGCGTCTTCTTGAACCATTCCATTGTAGTCTGACCCAAAGTTACCTTTCTAGAAGTGCCTTCTGGAACAATTCTGTTCGATGAATGCAGCAGAAACTACCGTGCCATGAATCAGACACCAGTCCATCAAGGTCAGGACTGGCTACTCCCGGGATGGCTAGTAGCAGCTTATAGCACTTCCGTGTGCAGTTGCCTACCACACCCAAACTGCAGAAAGTTTTCAGTGAAATTGCTGTCGCTCTGTTTGCCAGGAATTGAACCTGGAGCCTCAATCACGCTCTACAGCTGAGCCACAGTCCCAGAAGCATAGAGGCCTTCTTGCTGTCTTCATATGTGAAGCCACAAGCTGGGGGCCAGCCCACAAGGGGAGATGGACACATCTTTCCTGTTTGTAGGGTGGCATCCCAGAAGCTTGCTTGGATGAATAAATCTGTTGTGTAGGAGCCTAGGAGGGGAGAGGGTCCTGCAGATACAAGGGTCCGAAGCCAAGAAGTATCTTGAGCTGAGCTCAGCAACTGATGGGCAGCCAATGGACTGACTGCAGAATGGGTATGATGTGCCTATTCTGCTTAGCTCCTGATAGCCACTGAGTTGTGACTATGTGTACTCACTGGAATTTCCAAGTTAACCTCAAGGGTGGTCCATGCAGGCTGCATTTGTGTGGTAAAATGGAAGTATTTGCGGTTGGTACTAACCTTAGGCCCCTTCCGCACATGCAGAATAAATGCACTTTCAATCCACTTTCAATGCACTTTGCAGCTGGATTTTACTGTCTGGAACAACAAAATCCACTTACAAACAATTGTGAAAGTGGATTGAGAGATATGACTGTTCTACACATCTTGAAAGGGCCTTCCTATTCGCTCAAAACTGTGACAATCCCAGTTCTAAAATTTGCTGCAAACGCAGTGCTGGATTGTAGAGGCAATTTGAATGACCTACTACCTTGTTTTCTGGGAAAGTGAGGAGACCGGTAGGCTTCGAGGAAGCCGCAGTGATCCTCCAACATGAACATAAAAACAGCGATCTTATGAAGAAGTGATATGAAACAAGGACCTTGCCATAGCGACCTTTGATTTAAACACACAGGAACAACTTTTTTTCTTAAATAAATAAGATCTTCTCTAATATCCCACAAAATGAGCGTTGCTGTCGATTCTGTCCTGATACAACTGATTCACTTTCTCATATTCTGCTTCACTGTTCAAAATACAACATCAGAACTGATTTGAGAACTGTATTACCAACAGGATTTATGCTCCTTTCTGATAAGATAAAAATGGCTGAGGCCCCTTCCGCACACGTAAAATAATGCGTTTTCAAACCACTTTCACAACTGTTGGCAAGTGGGTTTTGCTATTCCGCACAGCTTCAAAGAGCACTGAAAGCAGTTTGAAAGTGCATTATTCTGCATGTGTGGAATGAGCCTAAGCTTCTAAATAACTCTAATGCTGAAATCTCTGAAGCTGTTGCTACATTTTTACTCTGTGTACTGCAAGTTGTGCAATAATGATCTTTTTATTGCATTTGGAATTCATGACACACACCGGTTTTATGCCTAATAAAGGTTTTGGATTTGAAATAAATAAGATCTTTGAATATAGCAAAAACATATATTAATAAGTTAAATATAGGACTTTGCACATTTGGTTTCTCATTGCACCAAATATTGAGCTGTGTATGTCAACTTTATAATGATAATGTTATAGATTCAGAGTTCTGTAACTACAAAGTTAATATAGCTGTAGACCGCTTTACCCATATTAAGGTTTTGTGAACAATATACTTTCGATCAGACAGCGGTACTGTATTTCTTTTGGTACTTTCTGGGAAGGCATTTGTACTTTAACGTGAGGCACAAACTATAGAGACATCACATTTTCAAATATCATTCACACAAAAAGTAAAGCGCCAGCGACAGATGTGAATTGTCTTTCAAGCTAGAAAGCTCTGCTAATACGTTTTGTTTTGCTGAGAAACAGTGGCCTTAAATGAGCAGCTTGCCAATGGAGATAAGGGCTGTGCCGAAACAAAGCACGTTTCCCTCAGTGTATAAAATATACTTTCCATGGGAGCCCCGCCCTGTCATCTTCGATGAGATTGCTTTGTCTGCTGCAGCATTAACAAGGAGTTGCCCTGTCATTTATGTGCAAACCGTGGTCTCCTCCCAATGAAACTCCAAAGATGTGGGTTTGGTGCCTTCTCAGCAGGAGAAAAAGCCTTTGTTCCATGGCAGAGCTTTTGGCTTCTCTCACACTGAGCCAGCTGCCAGCATTACAATATAACTGATACCTTGTGAGATGGGTGGGGTTTGGAGTTCTGTGACTAGCCCAAAGGTCACTCGGTAGTGACCTTCATGGAGTGGAGTGCAGAAACAAACAGTTTACAATTTAGAATGCTGCTCATGTGAGGAGTGGGGAAACAAACCCAGTTCTCCAGATTACAGTCCACTGTTATAAATATTAAGCCTTGCTGTAAGGAAACCCTTTTTCAGGGTAGTCTGCATTGTGCATTTTGCATAGCACATGCCACAAGACCCAAATTTGTTTTTTGCATTCTAATTAAATATCATAGCGGATATCACACCTTTCAAGTGCTTCAGCCAAATAAATATTCCCTGTCATTTGTGACGGGTATTGAGGTCATTTGTAACCAGACCATCTCTGCAACATCTGAAGTAACAACCATGGTAGTGTTTGCAGGAATCTATACCCCAGACAGAGCCATATCCTGATAGCTGCTTGATCCCAAGTAACATCCTGGTCCTGGCTCTTCTACTTGCCATAAAGGTTTCTTTAGCATTCCCATTAACTATAAAAATGCCTAGGCCAGTGGTGGCGAACCTTTGGCACTCCAGATGTTATGAACTACAATTCCCATCAGCCATGCTGGCAGGGGCTGTTGAATTGTAGTCTATCTGAGTCTCTCACAACCTAAATGCATCTGATACTACCATTTTTCTTATGCATTGCTCTGTTTCACAAGCAAGGAATCAGGGCTCAAGGGTCTGTGATTTGGAAGCCCAAACCTGCTCACAGTTGTGCAGTGACTTGGATGTTAGGGACAGACAATAATTCTTATGTGAGCTGCCTTGCCTTATGTCTGGAAGTTCTAGAACACATTCGATCTAGACAAAGGCCAGTTAGCTAGGCTTAGAACTACAATGGGCCAAAATCCAGCGGCTTCAGAGTTAAAATTCCAGAGTCTAGAAACTTTATTAGGGGTTTCTAGAAGCAGGTGATATGCAGCCAGATACGCGCGTATAAATTGCACCACAGAAGTTTAAATTGAACACCAAAAACATCTGCGTAATGGGATTCATGGGAATGACACAACTGGAACAGAACTGCACTTTAAGTGCATTCATTTATATCGTATCTCTGTGGTAGAGACACAAAATAGCTTATAGGAATTCTCCCCTCCCGCCTTTTATCCTCTCCCGAACTCTAGGCCTCACATGTCCTAGCCCCGTGGTGGCGAACCTTTGGCACTCCAGATGTTCATGGACTACAATTCCCATCAGACCCTTCCAGCATGGCCAATTGGCCATGCTGGCAGAAACTGATAAGTGATCCATATCTGAGTGTAAAAAACCTACTGTCCCTAGCAACTTACTTTCGAACCATAATACCACAGTGAAGTATCAGACTGGGCTCCAGGTTCAAATCCCCACTCTGCCATGGAAGCCGGCTGGGTGACCTCGTGCCGGTCATTCATCCCCAGCCTCACCTACCACACAGGGTGAATGTGGTGAGCAGAAGAGGGGGAGACCAATGTTGCACGCCACTTCCCCCCCCCCCCTCCTGAGAACAGTGGGACATATAGAATTAAATCCATAAATAAGAAGAGTGAAAGATAACTACAAAGGCCTGCATATCCACCCCACCCATCAGAAATACTCAGCTGCAGAGAATGTAGCAGGTAGTACCCACCTATATTCAAGTGCTCCTTGGCTGGGAATGAGAAAAAACAACACCATACATCCTTCCCAAACAACCTTCCCACTCGTTTACCCGATGCCTCATTCAGCAGCAGTGGGCAGCTGGGGTTGTAAGTTCACCCTCCACGCTGGATGAAGAGCAGGGGGGTGAGTTCTCTGAATCTTGGTTGGAAAAATCGTGGAGATTTAGGGGTGGAGCTTGAGGAAGACAGGGACCCCAGTGAAAAAGAAAAAGAGTTTGGAATTATACCCCACCTTTGTCTCCTCCAAGAAGAAGAAGAGTTTGGATTTATATCCCCCCTTTCTCTCCTGCAGGAGACTCAAAGCGGCTTACAATCTCCTTGCTCTTCCCCCCTCACAACAAACACCCTGTGAGGTGGGTGGGGCTGAGAGAGCTCCGAGAAGCTGTGACTAGCCCAAGGTCACCCAGCTGGCGTGTGTGGGAGTGCACAGGCTAATCTGAATCCCCCAGATAAGCCTCCACAGCTCAGGTGGCAGAGCTGGGAATCAAACCCGGTTCCTCCAGATAAGAGTGTACCTGCTCTTAGCCACTACGCCACTGCTGCTCTAAGGAGACTCAAGGTTGCTTACAAGCTCCTTTCCCTTCCTCTCCCCACAACAAACATCTTGTGAGGTAGGTGGGGCTGAGAGAGTTCCGAAGAACTGTGACTAGCCTAAGGCCACAGAGTCCACTCTTGAAAGCGCCCACTTCCTCTAGGAGAACTGGCCTCTGTCACTCTCTGGAGAGAGTGGTATTCCAGGGGATCCCTCGGTTCGGCCTGGAGAACGGTATCCTTCAGCCTAGCCATACTGCTGTCGGCCAAAGATTATAACAAAGCATCAGTGGAAGTTTTATTGATTCTACATGGATTACAAGCCCCAGAAGTCAGACCGTGGTCTCTGGAGGAATGGTCGAGCTGAGAGATGGAAGAACAGCATTCAAGCTCCTCTGCAGAATCACATCCTTCCTTCTCCTGCTTAATGAGCCTCCTCAATCCTCTGGGCAGGAAATGCTCCAGCAAGGAGGAGGGACAGGGAATTAAACTCTCCCTCATGCCCTGCAGGTCCAGGATAGCCAAGCTTCAGGAACACAGCTAGAAGGGCCAGGTGCTTGAGGGAACTTCAGTACTTTGGTCTCTTCACCTCGACCCTGGAAGGAGAGAGATTGATGAGGCAAGAGAGAAACAAATCCTGGCAGCAACAATGTATGCTGGAGCACCTTCACTTCTGAGGCTGCAGCCGTTTGGGACCTCTCCAGTTTGGAGGCGATCTGAGGGGGGGATAGGATTGAAGTCTATAAAATTATGCATGGGGTAGAAAATGTAGAGCAGAGATTTTTCTCTCTTTCCCACAATACTAAAACCACGGGGCATCCATTGAAAATGCTGGGAAAATTTGGACTAATAGGAAACGCTGTTCCATAGCCTTGGTGTTTGGAATAATATACACAGTAGGTGGGGATGGCCACTAACCTGGATAGCTTCAAAAGGGGCTTGGATAGATTTATGGAGGACAAGTCGATCTATGGCTACCAATCTTGATCTGAGACTGCAAATGCCTTAGCAGACCAGATGCTCAGGAGCAGCAGAAGCAGCAGAAGGCCATTGCTTTCACATCCTGCATGTGATCTCCCAAAGGCACCTGGTGCGCCACTGCGAGTAGCAGAAAGCTGGACTAGATGGACTCTGGTCTGATCCTACAGACTCTTTCGTATGTTCTTATGCCAGAACAGTGCTATTAATGGCAATTGAGCTTCCTCCTCCCCAACACGAGGCAGTTACAACTGAGGAGCTCTGCCCGCTAGTCAGCTGGCCCCCAACTGCAGCAGTGCCATAATAAAAGAAAAACATTTCAACTAATATCCAGCCTCCAACTGCCTCTTCTCAATGATCTACAAAGGGCAGTTGTTACTGCTTGCTTGAGCTGGCACGGCACTTTCGTACAGAGCTGCCCCTGTAACAAGGGGCCACGGGCCCAGTCAGAATAGTAACTACAGCAGGCTGAGTCTCAGCAACAGAGCCTGCTTTGCATGGGGAAAAGCGGTCAAACCACCTGCTTACATGAGCTACAGGCTCCAGACAACAGGCCAACAGGTGGGACTGTGAACCCCGCAAATCTCAGCTTTGGAGGGTTTGTGAGGCCAGCTAGCCTTTTAGTCAATGCATACACATCCATGTCCCCAGACAGCAGCCATTCCCACTAGGAACCCTCAAACATGATTCTGGGAGGAGATTTTTTTGGGGGGGGGGGAAAAGATAGAGAACAGGGTTTTTTTACTGAGACTCAAAATACTCACAACACTGATCTTCTTCCACTGCCTGATCCAGCTCAGCCTTCGTTGGTCTCCCTTGAAGCTTGGCGTGTCCTTCTGACCTTGGGACATCTTGATCCCATACTGGAATGCAGCTCTGAAGTCAAAGTTACGTGGATGAAAGAAAAATGAAAGAACTGAACAACCACCTGGTGCAGCCAATAGCCAGCCAACTATAGACCAGAGAGAAGAGGTTTCTATAATTTCACCACATACCCTTAAAAGCTTTCCCTTTGAGAGGTCACCCACCCCCACCCCCAAGAAAACTGGCATTTCTTACTTGGGCGAGCCTCTTTGTTGTTCATGTATTCACTGTACTCCTCCTGGAGTGTGTGAAGTCCCAGCGGCCAAGGGGTCCCTTTTGTTACCTTCAAAGAGGGAGGGAGAAGAGGCAGGTTGGTTTATACATGCGGCAGAATGCTGGAACAGACAGAAGCGATGGAATAGAAATCTTATGCTTTTAGCACAAATTGTCTCTCCCTTACACACACAGACAATCACTCCCCTTCTCTGGAAAATTGCCTTGCGGGCGGCTATTTTCTGCTGGCAGTGACTTTTGTTGAAGGCGTTAAAACAGAGACCTGGATTACCGGCGATAAAAATCACCCTATACCAGTGATGCGAACCTTTTCAAGACAGAGTGCCCAAATTGCAACCCAAAACCTACTTATGTATGCATAGAAATTGCCAACTACTGCAATTTAACCCAAATACTGAGGGTTTTAGTTTAGAAAAAAAAAAACAGTTGGCTCTGAAGTGCATTACTCAGGAGGTAAGCTTGGTGGTAGTCAGTGGCTTTGTTTGGAAATGGCCGTGCAACTCTTCCAATGGGTGAATCACAGCCCCTAGGAGGTTTACTCAGAAGTAAGCCCATTACCGCAACAACCGAGCTTACTTTGAGTAAGGATCATGTTTTAGCGAAAGTTCTTTGCATAAAAATCAATTGGGGTTACCAACACTGCTTCCCAAAACTAGGTCTTAGGTTAAATGGTAATGTCCCGAGGCCCAGGCCCCAGGCCCCAGGGGCAACTCTATTCTGCCCACAGGGGGTGAGTGCCACCTCTGGCACTCCCGTGCCTTGGGTTCACCACCACTGCCCTATACCTATCCTGGTGCCCACCAGGCTAGAACTCAAAGGTGTCAGTGGGAATCATGTGATCAGGCTCCCACAGGGGAGCGAGGGTATCCGTTCAGGTAACAGCATTTTCTTCTGATCTGCCATCAACTAGCATTACCTGATCCATTTTACTATAGTCCAGCTTCTTAGTCCTTTGTCCGCGGCCATGTCATCCATCCTGCAGAGGAAAGAAACAACAAGCGGTTGCTTAGCCTTGCAGCCTCAGAAGTCTTGTGCAGTTTCTCCAAGGCTCAGGCTTCTGGATCAATGCAGTCACCCTAGACCTGCAAGTGCACTGAAAACTCATTCCAGAAAATGACCTGTGGTACCAGATATAATAAGAGGTCTGGCAGGTTCAGATCTGGTCTTACAGCACTCCATGGGGCAATGAAACAACTCAAGCTTTGCTGCTGGAATTCGGGGGCTACTTCAGGGCTATTATTTGACCGACTTATGACATACAAAAACCATAGGGAGAAAGTGCAATTAGCTCTATTCATATACAAAGGTGCAACAAAAACATATAGACAAACTACAAAGACTATAAACTACAAAGACTGATTGCTGTAACGTGCATCCTATTATTCTAATGCACACACCTTTTATGGGGTTTAAGTCCTATATGCATCACAGTCCATGAAAATTTCCAAGCGTATCAATATTCCAGATCAGCATCACTTTTCACTCGCACTTTTCTCCTTGCGTGGTTTTTGTATGTAATAAGTAGGGTCAGCCAATGGGCATAGCGTAAGTTTGTATTCTACAGTTAACTACATTGGATACCCCTGGTCTAAAGAATAATATCTCCAGACAACCCTACTCAAGGCAGCTTGTGAGTAACCCGGTGGCAGAATCCCTGAAGAAAAAGCATGGACAAAAATTCAAGACTTGGAGCTCTGCCACAGATCTAAAATTCAAACAGGGCCACAATAATTGCTGCTGTAGGACATAGGTGTCAAACTCGTGGCCCTCCAGATGTTATGGACTACACTTCCCATCATCCCCTGCCAGCATCATGCTGGCAGGGGATGTTGAGCAATCCATGTAACATCCTGAAGACAATTGTACTATAACATATCAACAAGCTTCGCACTGGCTTATTGAGCAAGGAAGCATTTGGGACTAGAGGTACAGTGGAAGTAACCACGTTCTATCTCGATTGGGTCTACCAGCTACACAAAGGAGAAAAGCAAGACTTCTGGCCACAAACGAGAATTACTCCAGTGCGATGAAATATAGAGCGTGCCGCCAAAGGGGCAGCCACTTCTATCTCAACTGTACGCCATTCTGCCCAGGGGTGGATGAGTGGCTATCCACCAATTCCACGCTGCCAGCCAAAAAAAGAATCCTTAAAGCAGCCCACCAGGCAAAAGCAAGCAAGCATTTTGTTGAGGCCCAAGTAACTCTGGCCCACCCCCCTACCCCCCACCAAGGAATACAGCTTCCTTACGTTGCAGGGTAACATTCAGCATAGCTGTTGGACATCCCAAAGAAGTCACCCAGCTGCTTTTTGTCTTCTGGCTTTTTTATCGTATGAGATATTAAGGACCAAACAGTCTGGACAACTTCATAAGCCAGAGCATGCATGACAATAAGGAAGAAGAAGCTATTCCCAAAAAGGAAATTGGAGGGGGGGTGTGCTCCAGTCCCCTCCCTCTTTTATGCCATTCCATTCCCACCAATCCCTCTCTCCAGCTATTGCTTCTTTCCCAGTGATGGCCGTGTAAGGTACAAAGTACTGAAAGGTATTGTGGTTAGGACCAGGTGTGGCCAACCTATGGTGCCAATAGGCCAGGGGTAGAGAACCTGCGGCTCTCCAGATGTTCAGGAACTACAATTCCCATCAGCCTCTGTCAGCAAGGCCCCAATTGGCCATGCTGGTAGGGGCTGATGGGAATTGTAGTTCCTGAACATCTGGAGAGCCGCAGGTTCCCTACCCCTGCAATAGGCCATGCTGACAGGGGCTGGTGGGAATTGTAGTCCATGAACATCTGGAGCACCTTAGGCTGGCCACCCCTGGGTTAGACTGTCAGACTAAGACCTGAGAGACCCAGATTTGAATCCCCAGTCTGCCATGGGTGGTCACTAAGTGACAGTGGGCCAGCAGCCTAACTTACCTCACAGGGATGTTGTGAGGATAAAACGGAGGATGGGAGAATGGTGAAAGCTGCTTGAGGTCCCCATTGGAGAGAAAGGCAGGCTATGAATAAAGGTCCCCACCCCCTATGCCCGTGACTCACAGCAGCGGCAACAACATGGATGAACTCCCCAGTTAACACGTCTTGCCTTGTCTGGATGTTCCCTGTCGTGGGTTCTATTGCTGCGAGGGATATTGTTGTCCACTTCAAAGCAACAAGCACCCTCTGCCCCACTTGAGAAGCCATCAGGTTTTTAAAAAAAAAACAACTAAGAATCAGGACTCATGAGGTCCAAGAAGTCCCCAGATCTCCCCCTCAGAAATGAAGCATCTTTAGATGGCAGGGTGGTTGCTTCAGGCATAAGACTTTGGAGAGATAGCACGCGGTCTTCCAATGTTCCCCAACATGCAAAAGACAGTATCCACTGTGGGTTAATGCCTGCACCCAGGGGAGGAGCAAGGCTTTTCAGATACAGCTGCTGCCTCCCCCCAAACCCACTTAATTCACAGGAAAGGATATGACTCAGGCCCCTCCCAGCCAGCGGCACCAGCAAACTTCTCGTTGATCGATTTAATCAGTTCCTTGGCTGAACCTGGACCTGGAAACAAAGGAAGACCCAAGCAAGAGAGGTTATTCCGACACAGTAGCAATTCCACACCCCCAGTTGTTAGGGTCAAAGGAAACATAAGAACAAGCCAGCTGGATCAGACCAGAGTCCATCGTGTCCAGCTCTCTCCTCTCGCAGTGGCCTACCAGGTGCCATTGGGAGCTCACATGCAGGATGTGAAAGCAATGGCCTTCTGTGGCTGTTGCTCCTGAGCACCTGGACTGTTAAGGCATTTGCAATCTCAGATCAAAGAGGATCAAGATTGGTAGCCATAAACGGCTTCTACTCCAGTCTTAGAACAAGCCCTAATCTCAAATAATCACAGCAGAATACTCAGAATGAATGCCGAAGTTCTCTGATGCCCGACAAAAACAGTAGCAACCAAGCAACTCGCAACACAGATCAGAGTCAGTGATCAAATGCACCACGGACACAACAATTTTATGGATCTTGGAAGAGTATTAAAAATATTGCAGTCTAAGCTTTCGTGAGCCAAACCAAAGGACAGGAACCTCCAATCTTTCATCAAAGAGTACCCAAAGCAGCTCACACGGTCTCTTTCATTTTAGCCTCCCAACCACCCCGAGGGAAGACAGACTGAATGTGTGTGACCGGCTCAAGGTCACTCCAAGTCACTACTTGGCAGAGTGGGCATTCAAAACTGAGCCTCCCAGATCCTAGGCCAACCTGCTAAGATGTTCACAGACTACAATTCCCATCAACCCCTGCTAGCATGGCCAATTGGCCAGCAGGCACTGATGGGAGTTGTAGTCCATGAACATCTAAAGCGCCAGAGTTGGACACCTCTGCGCTAAGCACTTCATCGGATGGTACCATCAGCCAACAGAGAACTGTCATAGACAGTGCCTTAAAGTTCCACAAGATCCACGGTCGTGTTCAGACTAACAGTTGGCCTGGAATAAAGCTATCTGAAGACAGCCCTTCAAAAGCATAAGTGCCAGAATTGGTCTACTGTGATAATGTGAATCCTTATCTTCCTCTGAAGGCAAGTATCAGGGACAAAGGCAGATTTTCAGATCCACACTGGACTATCTTGTCCTAACATTAAAAAAACTGCACTGCAGATTCTGAATTAAACTTGGCCCTTCTCACAGACCTCTCACACCTTGTATGATCAGAAATATGCCCTGTGCACCTCAGCCCATTTTAAACCAAGTATTAAAAAAGAGGAACTTACCTTTATCAATATCGATTGGCTAAAAGGAGAAAAGAAAGAACTTGTTATTGAGAGAGGCCAATAAAATGAATGACTTGAGTGTCAGGATCTTGTATTAACAAGAAGGGGAAAAGGGAAGGGAACGCCACTCCATTGCACCACTGTGCTTTGACAGACTATACCAAACACTTGTCTGCACTCTCTCGGTTCCCACTGTGAATGCTATACCAGCAACATCTAATTTGGAAGGCACTTGTAGCCTCAGCTGTGCCCCCAAGAACACTTTATACCCAGTATATCACGTCAAGCCCCCACAGCTGTTATTCCAACCAAGGAACTACTCCCAGCTTGCCCCGCTGACTTTCAAGCCACCAGACAGACACGGCACCCTGCAGAAATAACATTGACTTGCCTCGTCGTCAGCTTTTGGCTTCTCAAAGTAGCTGTGCCTCTTCTTCTCCTCCTCTCGTTCCCGTTCTCGCTCTCGCTCTCGCTCCCTCTCTCGGTCCCGTTCACGATCCCGCTCGTGTTCCCGGTCTCGTTCTCTCTCCCGTTCACGGTCCCGTTCCCTGTACCTCTCCCGCTCCTTCTCTCGTGGCACCTTCGCCGCAGATGGCACGTAATCTCCAATGTCCTCAAAGATACTGTTTGCAAACAGGAGCGGCATTAGGAAGGCTCAGAGAGCAGAAGAACGTTCTCCAAGAGGCTCCTCTAAGATCAGCCCTACCCATCAACCGTCTCCTGCAGTTCTTCAGAGTACGGAAGCGGCTGCTCCTTGGAAGAGGTTGGGCCATCCTTTGATGACCCCAAAAGGCCCCAAATCCCTCCTAAACTTTGGGGATAATCTACTGAACGTGGCTTACTTACTTCATATCTGCCTCTGGGGGTTTCTTTTCATCCAGTTTTCCTGTGAACAGAAAGCAGTCAGAACAAGCCGTTTTTATCCACTTCAGCTCGCATCTTCTACGGCACAGGTGTCAAACTCATGGCCCTCCAGATGTCATGGACTACGATTCCCATCATCCCCTGCCAGCATCATGCTGGCAGGAAGGATGATAAAAGGCTAACGAATCCATGACATATCGGAAGAGGCTTGTAATTATTGACACCTATGTTCTACGACAATGGAAATGTATGAGCACTTGACTATCTCAGAGAAGGGTAGACTTCAAGCTTGAGGTAACAACTTTTTAAACCAGATCTCCAGGAGCGGTCAGATGCAGTCAGCTTCAAAACTACTTCTCTCCCCTCCCCCCCCTTCCAGGTGCAGCTAGTCACTGTGATCCAGGGATTTGCTATGCATGTTCAAATTCATGTCTGATTTCCTGAATATTACCAGGCAACTTAATTATAGGCAGTCAATTATACAGCCATTGTACAGGCAAACAGGATCGATACCAAGAAATCCTTTACTTCCAAAGGGAAATGAGACATTCCCTGGGGAGACGGAGTCTGTGGGCTGGGTGGTGTTGAGACTGCAATTCACATTTTCTTTTACTGTCCTTTTTATAATGTTACCCGTGAGAAATATGTAAACGCTCCATTTTAATCTATAGACTTCCTGATATAGTACAGCTACCTTCCAACAGGGCCCCTTTCCCCCTCTCTGGGAGTTCGTTCATCATCTTTCTGACACAATTCATCACGGCCAATATCTGTCAGGGAAAGAAAGGCGCCCAGCCCCCCACCCAGCCACGCAACCCAGCCCACCTTTGTCCTTCTTTTTCAGCTTCTTGTTGCGAGTGCCTTGCCTCAAGTAGGACAAGATCTGGGTCAGTTTGCTGATGACGATGTCATTTGTGGTCAGCGTGGTCTGGGCCTGGAAGGAAAAGACAGAAGGAATTACTCACCTGACACTAACAAAAACAAACGTGTCTTTTTCTAGATCAGGGGAAGCATTCTGGATGCTCACCTCCATGGTGGGGCAGTCGGCCTTGCTTCGAATGAGAGTGGTGGGGATGTCCGTGTCGGCATACTCGTCATCAAGGTCCACCACGTAGGCCATCCTACCCGGCAGGAAAAGCTCATTCCGCTCATATGCTTTGCCCTTGAACAGCATCCGGTAGATGTTACGGCCTAACACAGAGGAAAAAACAAATGGTCACTACGGCCTAACACAGAGGAAAAAACAAATGGTCACTATAAAACTGGCATCCCAGTGGTACCGGGGCACTCTGCCCTCTGCCAGGAACGCTGGGTTTCCTAGCCCCATAGGTCCAAAGCAACATTATCCAATTAATGCAATATTCATACACACACGTCAATAACCGTACCCAAACGGGTCTTGAATTCAATTTTGTTTTCTGGATCTTCATCTTTTCTGAAAAACAAAATTGGGAGTGGAAGAGAGAGAGAGAGAAAAGGGCATGATGAAAAACAGGCATTTCCATTCCCTCTTCTCCTTGAAACTTAATGCTTCCAAACCAGCGCTTTGCTTGCCCCGACGCACTTGGTTTCTTTTTGGGGCTTCTCCATCAGTTCCTCCTCTTCCTTTTCCTTGCTGGCAATCTCGGCACGCACCTGGTCAGAAAAGATAAAGGAGCTTCAAAATGCTAATCCGCTTCCTTCAGTGAAACCTATGGGTCTCCCAAAGGCTTGGAAAGAAACAGAACCCTGCTGTCGCAGGAGCAGTCACACAACAGACAAGGGCACCCTGAACTCAATTACGTCTTTCACGCCTGCGCACCAAAATGGGGGGGGGGGGGGGGAGACCGAGAAAGAAAAGTGTGGAAGAGAAACCTACGTTTCCCCCCTGAACTGCTAATGAAAATTCACTGGATGACTGTCTTTTCAATGCCTGCCACTCCCATCAGTAAAAAATAGGTTTTTCAACCTCTGGTGGGGCTATAAAGTAAGCAGAATAAGCCTTGAAGGGGAATCTCAGAGATGTGAGAGAGTCACTTTAAATGAATACCCCTAGTAAGAGGCATTAATAGCAAAAGGAGCATCGTTATCTGATGAAGACTAAGTTCGAAAATGGTGGAAAATCGCGTATCCCGTTCATCGGGATTTATTAACAAGAATATATTTTGTCGATGTAAGAACTCAGTAGTGAGGAAGATCACATCAACTATGGATGTTTGGACACTGTATTACCGGTCAGACAGTTTGCAAAACCTTGCAGGACAATTCTATTGCTTTTGGCAATTCTGCTAATGCCTCACAAGGCACTGTGTTGGAATATATGTTATAGAGCAATTTAGATTGTTGTATTCTACATAGCGCACTTTGTTTGTTTAGTCCATGATATGCTGCTTTCCACAATAGATGTTATAGCGGCAGGTGCAACGCGTTCATGTTTCTTTTCCTGATATTGGTCGTTGTACCTTTTTTCTGCTTGTGTATACCTAGGGGCTATAAAGCTGTGATCTGCAAATAACAACCTGCTGGTGGTCCCTTGCCAAAAGACATCTGGGAGAGTCAACCAGACCCTGGCCCCACCCTGGTGGAATGCTCTGTCCAATGAGACTAGGGCCCAGCAGAATCTCCTACTGCACTACTGGGAAACGTGTGAAGCCTTCCGCAAGCCTATGAAACCTTCCTCTGATAGGAGAGCCACTGAAGCAGAAGGAAGGGTTCACCCACACCTCTGTCTGATTCGAGCCAATTCTGCAAGATGACGGGTGAAATGGTTGCAAAAAAGGGGCCAAATGGATCACAAGCAATGTACTGTTGGCGGAGAAGCCACACGTGACTCATTGGGAAAGAGGTTCACTAAGATACCAACGGCCGATGTGCCGTTGCTCACCTTCTGCAGCAGAGCAAAATCCAGACCCTTCACCAAGTGAGTGTGCTCCATGTCACCACCCAAGAACTTGGACTCTTGAATCAACTGCCGCCTTTTTTCTGCAGCGGATTTATCCCTAGGATAAACAAGGACAGACACATGAGGCTAAAATCACCTAGTACTGCCAAAGGAAAAGGCTTCGAAGGCAACTGCACTCACGCCTCTGCGGTGGGTCCCACCGCCCTGTAGTTGGCCGTTGTGCTGATCAGTTCTGTCTCCTCGTAGTCCTTGTTGACGCCGTCCCGTCTCTCTTTGGCACGGTCCCTGTACTTCTCAGCCAGTTCCCTTTCTCGCTCAATCTCCTGCTGGCGCAGTTTTGCATAATAGCTGGTATCAGAAAACAAATCAGTTGATTACCACTGAAGCATGCTTACCATGTCGTACAAATCAGTTGATTACCACTGAAGCATGCTTACCATGTCGGTTTCTCTTAATATACGCACATCTTGATAGCCACCATATGCAACTGAAGCAACAGCTAGTTTGGTCATTCTCAATCCACTTTTCCCTTGCTGGTTCCCATATTTAAGATCTGATTTACTATCCTCTTGCAGCATAGTTCAAAGAGAACTGTGATAGCCCAAGGTCACCCAGCAGGAACGCAGGAGTGGGGAAACAATCCCGTTTCTCCAGATTAGAGTCCATCTGCTCTTAAGCACTACATCCTGCTGGCTGTCAGGATGCAAATCCATGTCAGTTGCAGGACACGGAAGGGAGATGGTGAACAAAAGCTATTGGGAGATGACTGCAGTGATCAACCATGTCCACTGAGGGGAAGGCTAGCTGGCTGGGATGATACTAAGCAAAATGCACTCTCTCTAAGGCAGCCAATCAACATGAGGCCAACTCCCACTTAATTGCAGATCAGAGAATCTCTACCACTCAAGCCTAAGTGTTGATATACCCCAGTGGCTGAGACTGAGCTAGGAAGGGAGGCTCTGATGTTGTCTATGCCATCCACTTTGCCTCACAGCCATTCTCGTGTGGCCTCAGCCCTGCCCTCATCTGCAATGTTGGAATAATAATTATCTATGTTGTTGTAAGGACTGCACCAGTATAATATATATCAGTGATGGCAAACCTATTGTACGGGTGCCAGAGGGTGCACTCAGAGCCCTCTCTGTGGGCACACGCAAACAGAGTGCCCCTCCACACATCTAGGCTGGCCTGGGCTGCTGGACTCGATTATTAGCATTAAACCTAAGACCTAGTTTTGGGGAAGTAGTGTAGGTAACCCTGTTAAGTGCTGTTAAACCCCACTGATTTTCATGTGAAGAATAAAAGCATGATCCTTTATCTGGGAGTAAGCTCGGTTGCTGGCAATGGGGCTTGCTTCTGAGTAAACCCTCCTAGGATTGTGATTCACCCGTTGGAAGAGTTGCACGGTTACTTCAAAGCAAAGCCATCGACTACCACCAAGCTTACTCCTGAATAACGCACACCTCAGAGCCAACCGTTTTTTCTAAAAAAAACACCTCTCAGTATTCAGGTTAAATTGCCGTGTTGGCACTTTGCAATAAATAAGTGGGTTTGGGGTTGCAATTTGGGCACTCCGTCTCGAAAAGGTTAGCCATCGCTGATATATATGGAGTGTTTTCAATCCTTCAAACCTTAAAAATGCCTCACGGATTCTGGATTATAATTAACTAATTGAACTCATGGGCAAAAAATATTTCAGTAGCAACAACCTCAGATGGTTTTAATGGAAGGAGGGTGGGATCCTCTACAGATGTTCACGATAATAGATATGGGCAGCTTTTATATACAGACAGTATGTACTTTTGCCTACTAGTCACAAAGGAACAACAGCAGGAGAGGGTTACTTTATTCTTGCCCTGCCAGAGGCTGCGGTTTGCTTAGAATTTTCATTTTTATGGCTGCTAGTTTTTAGGGGAAATAGGACTTTGCATAAGGTGGAGTCTTGCTTTGATCTAGAAGAGCTGTTTTTATTATTTTATAAGAGCCTATCACAGACTAAATTAGCTGCAATTCTTTCTGTACTTTAATAAAACATCAGCTCCTTAGGAAACCTGTGACCTGAGGTATGTGCCTATTTACCTTTTCTTTTTCCTCCTGCGGGCAGCTGGATCTTCATCTTCATTGTACTCCCTTGGCATTCTATAAACAAGAACAGGAATGTGCATGACAACAGCTGTCACTCCACAGAATTCCATAAAAGCTAAAGGTTATTACGGCTGTTCCACATTCAACATGCCATTACATCAACTCTGAACTTAAACTCCCCACTCTCTCAAATGTACAGAGTATGTCAATCAAGACAGCTATATTGTGAGCCGCCTCGAGCCCTTCGGGGGTGAGGCGGCCTATAAATCTAACAAATAAATACATAAATAAATATACTGAAACATAATATTAGGTAAATAGACACTGAGTGAGAACTGTCCAGTGAGACTCTGCCAAGAAGTACGGAGAATTCATGCTTACTCATGGTGCCGAGATTTCGATGGTGGGGCAGATGTTGGTGTTGCCCTTGGGGTCATAAGAAGCTTCCGAAAGTCTTCATTGGTAAGCTTGGACCTATAATAAAAATAGCAGTGTCTTGCTTTCAGGAAATGGTGTAATGAATAGATAACCTGAATTCATTAAACAGTGCCTCAAGGTAACTATACAACAAAAAGTGTTTCCAAATGCTGCTTCTGCAATGTGCTTGAAAGATAGCAAGGAGCTTTGGAGACCCTACAATAATAAAGGAGATCCAGCGCTCACCTGTGGATTGTAACGTACTAGACTGAAAAGGGTTACACAACATGTACAAAATGTAGCACCACAAATGGTTTTTTTAGATGCAGAGCTAATGATGGTTCATTCTTGTGCCTATACTGGGTCTAATTCCCTCAGTCCATTGATGCCAAATGTTCTTCAGGCTCTCCACAGTTTGAACCGTGGCCAAGCTTCCAATCTCAAAACCCCAAACTGTCTACTCAAGTAACAATGAAAGACTTTACTCACTGGTGGAAAGAATGAGAATCGTCCACCTCATGGCCATCTGGGGCCAGAGGATTAGAAAACGGCTCACCTGGAAAAAGGAAGGAAAGAAGAACTGATTAAGCATAAGCATTTATTGTCATTGTGCATGCACAACGAAAATTTACAGCAGCATTCCTCGATGCACACAATTTCAGACTCATACCCCATCCTCACTTTCCCCTTCCTCCACCCATCCCTACACAGCCCCAAACACATCAACACGAAGCCACGGAGTTCAGCATCACCACAGCTCTAGAGTAGAAGCTGTCTCTAAGCCTCTTTGTCCTAGTTTTTATAGACCTGTATCGTCTGCCAGATGGTAACAGTTCAAAAAGAGAGTGTGCTGGATGAGATGGGTCTCTCAGAATATTTTGGGCTTTCTTTAGGCTTCAGGAATTATAGAGTTCTTCCAAGGAGGGGAGAGGGCAGCCGATGACTATCCAATAAGGCACACATTCTATTGCCAAGCATGCAATTTATTGCAGGGGCTCTTATCCATGGACAAAGAATCAGACACATGCAGACCAACCATAAACTAGGGACTTTGTGAAAAACATGAGGTTCATAGCTATTTAAGGTAAATGATTCCTGTCTCTGCTGTAGCAGCTCTGGAACTACAGGCTGGGATGCTCTTAGGGTAACCAAAATCCTTCCATTTTCTAAGCCCAGATCGACTCAGGTAATCCAGCCCTCAGTGAGTCACAAGCACAGTGCAGGGGCACTGCAGAAAAGCTCTTGTAGATCTGTTGAAGGGACAATTCCAAGATTCCCCACCCCATCCTGTCTGTTTCTAACCGGTATAGTTTATCGGTCATTTCGACTTGTATTACAGTCATATACTTCCGGACAAGCAGTTTGTCTCCCTTCTGTTGCACTACTTCCACTAACATTCTAATACCATAGCCCTTTCCTGAGCAACCAGCAGTATTCATATTATAGTCCAGGGACCAATGTAACTCCCTGGATACTTATCAATCATTCTTTAATCAGACTATCAGTGACAACAGAAAAAATTCCCTGGAAGGAATCTAGCCTGCAATTACTAACATTCCCTGAAGTTTGCAGCCCCAGAGAGCGTGGCCAGAAGGCACAACTAGCTTCGTAAGTAACCCCAGATCAGATTAAAATCCAATCTTTACAACTGCCCCAGCTAGTAGACAGTACTTACATGTCCCACAAGAAACGGCATTCTGGAAGCTAATTCTGACTCACAAATGCTCAAACAGGAATAAGAGTTGTTAGTTTTCAAGGTGCTACTGGATATGCGATTTGCTTTGCCAATGGAAATTGGCTAGTATACCCTCTGCTTTAGAGCTCCCCCTTACAGTGCAAAAGACCTAAACACTGGACAAAGTTATTATTTTTTTAAAAAAAAACTTTTATCTGAAGACAAAACGCACAAAGAATTGTTTTTGGATCCTCGCCTCCTTCCTCCCTGACAAGTCACACAATAGACTCCATAGCAGTGATTCGTAGTCCTGAATCCAATACCACCCACCAAGTACACATACTAAATCACAAGCAAAAACTAAGGTCATAAAAGCAGCATTCCAAAGAAAACTATTTTAGTTGCAATATATATTCCTGTAGAATCAGCCAACTCCTGGAGATAGCAGTCTGATTTCTATTAGCTACGTGCCACTTCTCCAAGGGCCTAGGGGAGAAATTGAGACTCCGATATTGTATCCTTACAATAGTTGAGCATTTGTTTAAAATGTTATTATTTTCTCATTTATGTAAAACATCAAGAATACACAAAACATCAAAAATAAGATTCAAAAATCAAAAACAAAAGTCATACAATTAATACAAAATGCTATATTTAAAATTATTAATTCAGGGGAGTCTTACTTTCTCTTATGTAGTTACCACTGCTATACTAATAAACAAATACATTAACTATTACCACAGTACATATTCATGAGGAAAATTGTCATTAATTTTTTAATTTACGAAATGTACAAAATTTATCAAAGTACAACATCTATTTGTTAATCATTGTGCAAAATACATAAACTTAGTTTCCATTTCTCATCAAACTCATGTTTCAGCCTCATTTACTAGTTAATTTGGCCGCAGTGTATTCTCTCATTTTTTTCTTCCTAGTTGTCTCGTTCAGGGCTTTCCATCTAGTTGCAAATATTACTCTGGCTGCAACTGACAAATACAGAGACATTTCTTCTCATTTTCCTGTTAAGTTCTTTGGAAAGATGCCTAGCAACATAGTCTTTGCATCCATTTGGAATGTTGAGTATCCTTTGCATTTCTGCAGTGGGTGAAAATTGATGAAATAATTCTTCTCTGGCAGCTGTTGGAAACCGTTGCAAACGGGGAAAAGGGGCTGCTCAAAATCTCAGATGCCCCTCGTTTGCCCAACAGTTCTGAAGGGAGGCCCCCCCCCCCATGTGGATCGTCCCCATTTATAACTGCTACTTCCATTCTTGGAGGGTCATTCTGTTGTCGGTACATTCCTAGAGAAGGGACCTGCAGCATGGATACCGCGAATCAGAGATATTAAGGTCACCCAGTTTTACACTCAGCCTACCCCACAGGGTTGTTGTGAGAATAAAACAGAGCCAGGTCCCTTCTACTAGGACATACACCTCGACCACAACAGACGACTGCCTCGGCCGGCACCTTATCGGCAGGGAGACGTGGGCTCCACCACTCAATCCCCCCCTCAGCGACACTCACTTTCTCGCTCCGGCATCTTGGCACAGGAGATCAAACGCAGCCACAACAACAGCCGAAGGACTTCCTTCCCACAAGTCACTGCGCGGGGGACACGCCACCCAATGAGGGCCGCTAATGAAACAGGGACTCTCGACCCACAATGCAGCGCGCGCACAGCGGCCTCGGGACGCTCTGACCCACCATGCAACGCGCGGGAGTGCCAACCCGAGTTTTGCATAGCCGCGCCCTTTTCTTGAAGCTAACGGCGCGGATTGGCAGAGGCGTCTGGCGGGGCCGGGGCTCAACATGGCGGCGAGTTCGGCTCTGCGGGTCGTCGGGAGCCACCTCAAGGAGATCCGGGTCCACCTGTGCCAGCGCTCGCCGGGAAGCCAGGGCGTCAGGTGGGTGGGTGGGTGGCACGCGACCCACGCTGCAGTTGAGGCCTCCCAACGGAAGATTCATGTCTAATCCATCGGCCTCTCCCCCCGCCCCTGCCCTTTGGGTTGCCAGGCTTCTCAGGCCCAATCTGGCAGGGGCGGGGTCTTGGGCGGTGGGCGTGGCTTAGGGGGTGGGCGTGGCTCCCCTCCTGTTTATTTTATTTACAGTCTGGTGCAGTGATGGCGAACCTTTGGCACCCCAGAGACTACAATTCTCATCAGCCCCTGCCAGCATGGCCAATTGACCATGCTGGCAGGGGCTGATGGGAATTGTAGTCCATAACATCTGGAGTGCCAAAGGTCTGTTGATTCAAAGTAGGCTGAGCTGTCAAGTCACAGCTAACTTATAACGAACTGGGAGGGTTTTCAAGGAGCTGTTCCAAGGTGGTTTGCCATTGCCTGCTTCTGCATAGACGCCCATCCTAGCTCCATCTTGTTGGATCTCAGAATAAGCAGGGTTAACCCTGGCCAGGGTCTCTCCATGTCAACCAGGGCTGATCCTGCTTACCTTCCAAGATCTGATCAGATTGGACTAGCATGGGCCATCCAAGTCAGGGCCAAGATGGGTTACGGGATATAAAATCAAAATCCAGGGGCATCTTAAAGGCTAACAACATTGCAGCACAAGTTTTTGTGAGTCACAGTTTCAGTACAGTCAGATAGCATAAGACAGCCAATGAACAATGCAACAGGACTAGGGTTACGGTGTTAGATAACAACAGAAGCAAGATATGCTATAAACAATACAAAAATGGACTAGAGGGCAAAGATAATGCAATACAGTCACTATGGTAAATACTTATACACTACAGTGATTACAACTATAATAATAATTGTAGTAGGTTACAATCCTATTGTAAAGATGCTGTTTCTTCTTCCAGCAGAGATGCTGAGAACAATAAAACCTTGACACTTCTGTAGCAATCCTCTATGCATGTAATGATTCGTATTGAACTGATGTGCCATCATGTCACCTTGAAGGCTTTACCAGAGAAGGGGGGGGAGCTCTAATGCACTGATAACTCCTGTCAGTGTGCACCATAGTATGAGGAATCAGATTGCTTTCTGCTGTCCCATCTTGTTTGATCGTCTTCAGTGTGGAATATAATGGATGCTTTCACCCAATGGTATCAACCATTGAACGCATTGCTGGGCTAACACATGGCTTTATTTATGACGTGTGTGCGTGTGTATCAGGGTGTGTGTGGAATGGTATAGTATAGCCCAGTGTCGTCAGATTTCAGAAGCTTAGCTGGGTTGGTGTTTAGGAGACCACCAAGGGAATGTTTGCAGAGGAAGGCAATGGCAAACCACCTCTGCTTCTCACTTTTAATAAAAAACTTTACAGGGTTATCATAAGTCAGCTGGGGCTTGATGGCACTTTACACAAATGTGTCCAAGGAAATCTTGCCATTCTATCCTAAGCAGTCACACCCTTCCAAGTCTACTGAAGTTGCTTGGCTGAAATGCATGGAACTCTGCTCAGCATGGCTGTTTGTCCTGGATCCTTCGGAGCATGTGTAGAAGAAGAAGAAGAGTTTGGATTTATATCCCCCCTTTCTCCTGCAGGAGACTCAAAGGGGCTTACAATCTCCTTGCCCTTCCCCCCTCACAACAAACACCCTGTGAGGTGGGTGGGGCTGAGAGCTCTGAGAAGCTGTGACTAGCCCAAGGTCACCCAGCTGGTGTGTGCGGGAGTGTACAGGCTAATCTGAATTCCCCAGAGAGGCCTCCACAGCTCAGGCGGCAGAGCTGGGAATCAAACCTGGTTCCTCCAGATTAAATACACGAGCTCTTAACCTCCTACGCCACTGCTGTATTTGAATCAGTCTTCATGTTGTGCAGCTCTTAAGGCAACAGGAAACTTTACCAAGGCCTAAAAGCACACCATTTTATAGTTTTATTGTTCAAAACCTCAGAACAGGGGGTTTGAAAAGAAAGGCTAGTGAGAGGCAGCAAGAGGCATGGCAGATGTCACATTTGGTGACATCTCTGGTCTCTCTGCACTGGGGGTAATGAGTACAAATAGTAATGCCAAGTTACAGCAGGGGACCAGGAACAGAGAAATCTTCATGTTGACACTGTTGATTTTTGCCACACACAATTAAGCAAGGATTGGCACCCTGCATAATACAAGCCATTGTTAGGTTATGTAACTGTATCTTATCAGTTGGTGCTTATTTTAGGTTTCAAATTGAGTTCCAGGGAAACAGGGGGTATCTCAAAGATATCAGTAACACTGGTTGTCCTGCCTTGAAAGACATTTTAATAATCACAATTGATCCTTCCCTTTACTCTGGATTTGAGCACTAGTTATTCTCAAGGGCACAGTCTCAATTGGCATGGGAAGATGATGGTGCCCTCAAACAAGCCCCAGAATTCTCTACAGTGGGTGAGAATTCTGTAGCTTACCGATGGAAAATTGTCCCCGAAGAAGAGTTGAAGAGGAAGACTTGGATTTATATCCCCCCTTTCTCTCCTGCAGGAGACTCAAAGGGGCTTACAAACTCCTTGCCCTTCCCCCCTCACAACAAACACCCTGAAGTAGGTGGGGCTGAGAGAGCTCAGAAGAATTGTGACTAGTCCAAGGTCACCCAGCTGGCGTGTGTTGGAGTGTACAGGCTAATTTGAATTTCCCAGATAAGCCTCCACAGCTCAGGCAGCAGAGTGGGGAATCAAACGCGGTTCCTCCAGATTAGAGTTACACCTGCTCTTAACCACTACACCACTGCTGCTTTTATGACATGAAGCTATGACATTCAGCAACTGCTGCACTGGAATGGCCTATATTTCTCAGATCATATCTCTAGCACTGCGCATTTCTGTATTGTGTTGATCTGAAAGGCACTTGGGAAAGTCCAGTCTGACACATTCACATTTGTGTGCTTTGTCCTTTGCAGAGACTTCATTGAAAAACACTATGTTACTTTAAAGAAGGCAAATCCAGATTTCCCTATTCTGATCAGAGAGTGCTCAGATGTGCAGCCCAAGCTCTGGGCTCGATATGGTGAGCAATGGAGAACTTTCCTGCTGGAGTTTACAAGCATAAATGTGGTGGCAGCAATAGTGAGGTGGCTCAAATGCCAGTTTTCTGGAATTGTGGGAAGCTGGAGTTTCTCTTCTATTTGAATTATTCTGTGGTTCTTCAATCCTATCAGGACTCACAGAATTGAAACACAATTTCACAAAGCAGCTTCAGGGCAGTGGGGTGCTGTGTGGTTTCCGGGCTGTATGGCCGTGTTCTAGCAGCATTCTCTCCTGACGTGCAGGCGAAATGTCAGGAAATGTATGTGCTGCTGCAAGACAGCATTGATGATTTGTACAAAACTGGTGAGATGGATAGCATTGTAAGAACCATTTCAGTACCTTCCTAATATTCCTGCCCGGTTAAAGCAAAGGATCACATGAGACTTTTCCTGGAACTCCTAATGGGAACAAGGAAAGAATTGCTGGTTATCACGACTGCTGCATTTCTTGATGTGGTTTACTATGTCCCTGACCTGTTGACTTTCAGGTGTCTTGTACCATTTTACTCACTGGTCAACCCTGTTTAGAGAAGCTTAGATGAAATGCAGAGGAACAGTAATGGCGCATAGGTGATTCTTATCCGCTGATGATGCAGGTCATGTGGAAAAGCCTGTGCTTGCACACTTAAAAGAAACTTGATATTTATGAGATAACACTTCTTTTAGCACCTTCTTCTTAAGTAGTCTTCAGGAAGTAAAAATTCAGTAAAATCCCAGGATCGTGGATCAGCTGTACAGATTGTTTCAGTCCCCCGTCTTCATTTTCCATCCATTATGGCTGTGAAGGAACAAAGCTGCTGCATTATGCTTCTTACCCCCAACTTCCAAATCAGGTTTATTGGTGGTATTGTAATTGCATATACATGTAGTCAAGAAACTCACTACTTGGGGAAAGTTGGGGCAGAGGAGGATTGACAGCTGTCCACTGGCAGTTGCTTAGAGGTGTGTCAGGGGTGGAGCCTGAGGAGAGGGAGGGTCATGAACACCTTGACATCTCTTCTAGCCAAGAACCCAGAAGTGATGTCACAGCAGCTGCAAATACTGACATCTACACTTCTCGTTTTTACCAGAGTTTGGCAGAGAGACGAGCATACCGCTGAACAACCTGAACGTGGACCAAGTCGCCAAAGCTGTAGAGACTGTTATACACAGCAAAGCGTAAAGATAATACGTGGTGCCTGCAACCAAGAATCCAAATCCAGCCGTGATGCATGTATGGATGTAACTTATTAAAACTGCATATTAAAATGATGGCTTATAAAACACAGCCCCAGTATCTGCTTTAGCCAGGTGTATTTGTTGGAGGTTGATTCTTCCTACTCTGTTGTGTTAAGGGTGGGGAGGGAGAAAAGAAGCTGTAAACTTGCTGACTTCTCTGATATCATGAAGCTCAGTATGGCTACTACTAATCTAACCAGGTCAAAGGACTGCAGAACAAAGCCACAACTAGTAGAGGTTATTTATTTGGTGATTTGTGAGGCTCCTCTCTCACTGATCCTGCCCCTTGGTCGTCAGCCATTGTGCCATGCCACCTCTAGAGCTTTCCTCCCAATCGCGGACTAGGGACAGCGTTTTGGTTATGTCCTCCCACTCTTTCCTAGAGGATTGCCCACTCCTGAACTTAGGAGGGGGCGCCTTTTCCTCTCTTTTACTTGGTTGTGCAGCCCCCCCCCCCCCCCCCGGCTGCCCCCGGCCATTCACCCCCAGTTCCACTCCTACAGCTTGAGCCACTCACCTCAGTTGCCATCCCCACCCACCTGTCCTCCCTCACTCTCTCTCACTGGCCATTGCTATTGGTAAGCTATTGGGTTGGCTACTGCCAGCTCTCCACCCTAGGCGATCACATGTGGACTGCTGGGTTGCCTGTGGAGGCTTTTGCTTCCCTAGCTTGCTTGGGTCTTTGACGCCAGCCAATGACATCATCAGCTGGTGACCAATTTTCTGCAGCCCAGGAAAGTGATGGGGGGGGGGGGTCTATGTTCACCTTTTGCAGTTGCCGTCAGCCCAGGGGCCTGTTCTGGAGGGTCCGTGTACAACACTGGGAGCAGTGGGAGGTGTCAGGAAGGTGGGCGACCTGATGGGAGCACCAAGGCCAGCCCTGGCATAGGATTGGGAGAACGATAATGCCCTTCCCAAAGGGAGAGAGTTAGTTCTTTCTTGCAATACAGGTGACATGTCTCTGGTTCACTTTTTTAAAAAACAAAGTCTACAGATTTTCAGCTGAAACCTCAAGCGGGCAGTGCTTAGAGGGAGCCGCCAGCTGGCAGGCCATGGTGATGAGTGCCTCCACCTTCTCTTGCAACTGCAGGTTATCTCGATGTCGCTCTAGAGTCTGAAGTCCAGACTGATCCACAAAGTCGAGGGCAGCCTGAGTCGAGAGTGGGAGAGAGATTCAGATTAGACCTGCCCCTGTGCTCAGCGGCACATCTGGAGCCCGAGCGCAATAATGCATATCAAATGCAATCTTTACCTCTGGCCAGTGTAGCAAGATGAGGTGTGCCAGTTCCAGAGCTTGATCCACTGCTTGGTCATCAGAAAGAGCGAGGCCGCCAAGGAGAGAAGGAAGCCCGGCCTTCTGATGCAGTGCCTGGCAGTGGGCAGGCCCCTTGGCCGCAACGTTGCACAGCACTGTTAGAACCTGCAGAGCGGGACAACAAAGGACAGCGATTGGTCACTTGCCACTCTGGTTTGTACAGAAATAGCAAGGACGTCTGGAGCATTCAATATCTTTAGGTAAAGGTAAAGTTTCCCCTTTCAGTTGTGTCCAACCCTGGGGTACCACTGCAAGCAGTGATTTCATAGGCAAGCCGTTTTTGTGGGGTAGTTTGCCATTGCTTTCCCCGGCTATTCTTTACCCCCTAGTTATGTGCTAGGTACTCATTTACCGACCAAGGAATGGATGGATGGCTGAGTTGACCATGAGCCAGCTGCCAGGATATCTGACCCACAGGGGGCTCAAACTCCTGACCGTGTGAGCGGCAGTGCAAGCACTTAACCACTACGCCATGCGGCTCCTTAAATATCTTTAGCGTTTCTTTATTCTGCATGCTTACACTGCTCTTCGCCTCCCCTCCTGGAGATGCAGCAGCTGATCAGTCAGTACAGCAACTGGAGCCTTTTACCTTATTGATTTGGCCCTCATCAATAAATCCGGATGAGTTCCTCTCTGAGAGAAGTCAACTGACCACCCTTCTTAAGGGCATACAGTACTGTATTCACTTCAATCTTCACCAGTACTGTATTCACTTCAATCTTCACAGCTAAACAAATCTCTAGCCCTGTGACTGAGCAAACCACAATATTCCATTCACCCTTGTTTCAAACGCAAGGTTCTTGGTAAAGCCACGAGCTCACACAAGTGATCAGGATGGTATCTGGGTTAAAAACATGCAGCGTCTGAAGGGCAACATGTGACAAAATGACATACTGTCCAGAAGAGGAAGCTGATCGAAAGGGGAGGCAAGGCAAACAGGTAAGGATGGGCTGTAAATGGGTCACTGGTTATTCAGTTAGCTACCAAAATAAACATACAGCGACCCATTTCCATGGCCTTACGACCACAACAACCACGCCAACCTCATGTAATACAAGAATATGGAACAGAACAAGTATAAATACAAACGGTTCTTGTGTATGTGCGTGCCATCATGTCACAAGGCAAGAGACGTTCGGATGAACAGCCCCTGATAGTTACTTAATTTAGCAAGCTTTACCAGTGAACAGACACGTCAAAATCAAATTGGCCGTATGTTGTCCTGGAAGTTTTTTTTTTTTGGGGGGGGGGGGGTTTACACCTTAACAGAACAGATGCTCAACTTTACACCTAAAAAGGCCTTTAGAATCCACTTTTAAAAACACTTTATTTAGTATCTGACAGGCGTCATGTGGTTCATTCAGGGTGTGTGTGTCTGGTTCTCTAAATATCAAAATGGTCCCAGCTAAAGTCTTCAAAAAAATTTAAACATCATAACTGCAAGAAAAGACACTTCTTCTGACATCTGGAGAAAAGCCTGACATCTCCTTCACAGTTGCGCAACATGAACACAGCTCCAGAGCCTACGCAGCACGGGAGATTCTATCCCAAAACCCATCGGGATTGTTACCTACCGGCACGCTTGCCTTCTGGCTGTGTAAGAGTTGCAGCAGAGACGGAAAGAGGTCCAGGCTGAGCAGAGCAGAACACACCGTGGGATTGTCAGCTGGGAAAAACAGGATGTAAAAAGGATCAGAAGCTGCTTCTGGCATTTTCTGGCTCCTTCCGCACATGCAGAATAATGCACTTTCAAACTGCTTTCAGTGCTCTTTAAAGCTGTGCGGAATAGCAAAATCCACTTGCAAAGAGTTGTGAAAGTGGTTTGAAAACGCATTATTTTGCGTGTGCGGAAGGGGCCTCTGTTTCATTAAGAACAGAGTGCAGAAAGGGCTCCCAGGAAGGGCCACGTAAACAGGGGATGGCAGGAAGCTGAATTAGGCTTTGAAGAATTCTTTATTTGGTCTTGGACTACTCAGCCTAGCTTGGGTCACCCTGCCATGCGTGAACATGATATACCTGGCAAGGCCCCCTTGGCTTTGCTGAAAAGACCTTCCTGTAAGATACAATCTCTCTGAAATGGGTAGAAGGCTCTGAAAGCAAATTATGTTAATACTGGCATCAGTTCCTTGGGACTAAGGGCATCTACCTGCTCTTGGAGCCAGCCAGGTGACTCCACTGGCTTTTTTGCAAGAACCTGACAGATGTGAGAGAGCAACAACATTAGCTCAGTTCAGTTTATTGAAGGACAGTGCCTCAAAAGCCCACAAGCTGTCGGACTTTCAGCTATACTAGATGATGGGCTCCCTCTCCTACCTGGAGTGAGCTTTGGCCCGCCAAGTGAAAGGGACACACCTGTGAGGTTATTAAGCAGCCACAAACACTCCAGCACCAGGAAGAGGTGCTCGGGCAGGAAGGTCCTGATGAAGACAAACACGGCTCTCAGGAGGCCCTCAGCTTGTGCCTGGAGTTCACCGCCGCGGCTCTCGTCTTCGGCAAGGAGGTTGCTCACGCACCGCACCACAGGGCAGACCAGCTGGAAGCAGAGGGGAAGGAGAGGTGCTCAGGAGAAGCTGGGCCACCAGTCAGCAAATCAGCAAGATTAGGGCTGCTATGAAAACTTGTTCACCCTTACATCTTTCAATACCCCTATATCAAAACAGGATGGCTCCCTATTTGTATTTTTGACTAATCCTATGCAGAGAAGAGCCCTCACACTTGCTTGTTTCAATGTTTTCCCCTCCGCTTTATTGCATGGTAGATTTAACAACTTGGAAATGAGTGAAAGGGTATGCTCTTGTGGTGAACAACAAATTGAAACATTGGCACATCAACTGCTTTGCTGCCCTAAATTTGCTAATATCAGATTAAAATATTCCAATATTCTTTCTAGGATACCTAGTGAAATGGGAGAATCAGGTAGACTCCCTTTCCTTCTGGACAATTCTGACAATGAAACTTGTGAATTGGTAGCACGATGTTTACTGGAGGTGATGCACCATCAATCATTTATATTCTATCTTAAACCATTGTATTTGTGTACCTTTTATCTCAGGTTTTTTTTATTGTGTTATGATGATTATGCCAAATAAAGGCTTATTGTTAATAAAAAAAAATCAGCAAGAGCCTTCCGGTTTACTGTACCAGCTCCAGGTCCTCGGCAGAAGACGGCGTCATCGTGGAAGCCAGGGCCACCAACAGCTGCACAAGAGTTGGCAGAGTCCTTTGGGAGATCAGCAGTAAATTGTTCACCTGGCTGAGGGAAGATGGGACACAGAGGAGGGCAAGTTGCCTGAGGTGGCAGGGTGCCATCATGCCTCTTCCCCTCCCGTTTCTTAACAGCAGAAGTTATTAAAAGGTTTTGTTCCAATTGCACTTGCTCACCGTTCAGCAGAAATCCTTTTGGGGGGGGGGGGTTGGCGGGGAGGGAAGGCTGGTTACCACAGCAAGCCGGAATTGTCTAGAAATGTGTACTGCACTTTGGCTATTAAAAACTTCAGCCATCCATAGTCAGAAGTTTGGAGGGATTCTAAGCAGGTCCACTTAGCAATAAACCCCATTAAATTAAAAAGGACTGATTTAATATACTGTCGAAGGCTTTCAGGACCAGAATCAACTGACTGTTGTGGATTTTCTGGGCTAAGGAGCAAAAACGACCTGGCAAAGGCCACACATCCTGGAAAACCCACAACAGCCAGAAACTGATTCACTTCATTTATAGTCCACATGTCTCTGCAATACGGACCCAAAGCAGCTGACATCCTTCTCCTTTGCTCTGTTTTATCCAAACAACCACCCTGGGAGGTAAGTTAGGCTGTGTGTGTGTGGTTGGCCCAAAGTCACCCAGCAAGCTTTTGTGGCAGAGGGCGATTCAAACCTGGGTCTCTCAGATCTGAGTCCAGCTCCCTTACCTGCAAATAATGTAGTGCAGGCACCACGCAAATTCCACCGCTACTCCCATTCCCTGTTCCAGATTGGAGCAAACCAAGCGAAGGATGTGTTGGGAGAGGCCAGAATCAAGGACCAAACTGGGGACAGGAAACAGAGACAAAAAAAGCTTCTGTGTTAGTTATTGGGAGAATTAAGCAGGCAAGCAGCAAACATCTGGCGTGGGAAGTACAGGAGAGAGTAATACAGCTATATTACCCAATAAGAAGGGCTCTGACAGGGCAAGAGAAACACCCCCAAAGCTATGCAACCAATTCCTCTCATTATTGCAAAGAGGCAGCTGAGGCAGGAATATGTCTTTGGGGCAAACAGCTGCCTGCTGCTGCCAACTGAGCCAGTCCCTCTCTTTGCTGCCAGCCCTTGAGACCAGCTCCTTGAGACCAGCTCCTTGAGATACAACATGGCATGTGCATGCGACAGAGATGTGGATTCCTTCTTCTAACATTGCAGCAGAAGATAAGCTTGTATCTCATATATGCACACAGATATCCGCAACTGGGTAAAATTGAAATATTGTTCTACTTACGGGATGATTTCTTCTGCAGCTTCCTTCGACTGCAAGAGCTGTGATAGAGCATAGCCAGTGCCTTCCTGCACCGCCAGGTGAGGAGACTGAAATCAGAGGATGCAAAATTCATCAGCCAATGCCTTGGGCTCAGAGGAGTCATATGCACCAAGCAGCAGGGAGCAGAGGCTACGCTTCAGTTCCATTCCATTATGCATAGTTACCCAAGGCTACCAACATCTACACAACTGCAAACAGTAAAAGTGCAGCAAAGGACCTCACGCAGAGATTGTAAGTTAGAGGAGAACTCAGAAGCCCTTCTGCATTTCTTTTTTAAAAATTCTAGCTGCCAGTCATGAGCTCAGTTCAAAAGCAGCCTGTACTAAGGGCAAAAAAGCCAATGTTAGCTGATTCAAACATGTCCATTATCATGACAGGAACAAGTCACATGGACACCCAGGATGGGCTGGATTACAACTCCACCCCACCCCCACCCCCCCAAGTTTACTGCTTTAGAGACCCCTTTTCAGCCTAACCCTTTTCAGCCTGCATGCACATGTGGAATTCTGACACGGCAGGGTGGGCAAACGACAACAAATTTTTGTTTGCAGAAGGCAGAGCCAACCATAAAATGATTGTCACATCTTAACTTTAGATCCTTTTGCTGTGATGGCAGCTGCTGCCAAAGCAACATTTTAAAAAAATATGCATAGCCAATGAAATATCCAGCAGTCAATCAGAAGCTTTGCTGGCCCCACCCACGACCTGACCCCCACCCATTTCCAAAAAAAAAAAAAATTGGTGGGTGCCAGAAAATGTGTTGGCAGATATCATGGGCACTATGTTGGGGACCGCTGCTCTACAGACTCATGCTTGTTGCTTTGCCCTCAAAGGAATATGCATGTTCAAGTCGATCTGGGGTGGCTTGAGATGTTTTGCTATGTTTTTGAGATAGCTTCAGGTGGCAGCAGAATGACCAGACAATCCTGGGTCCAATGGGGTGCGAGGTGGTGAGCCCACAGGGATCCAGACTCTCCCGTTTCAAGAGGCCCTCTCTTAGAATATGGCTTTCACTTGCTCTAACAGCTGAGAGTGGATAATTCTCTCCTGAAGAAAATACACCCCTTTGACTAGACAAAGCCTGTACACAGTTGACTTGCAGAGAGCCTAAAACAGGGGTGTCCAACTCTGGCCCTTCAGATGTTCAGGGACTATGATTCCCATCAGCCCGGCCGAAAAGAAAGACTTGCTTCTTCGCTCACCTGCATGCAAGATGCCAACACTGGAATAATGCCCTGGGGCAGAAGATGCTTCTTTACCACCTTCGTCTCCACCGCCAAGTTCCCCAGTGTGTACAAACAAAGCTCCTGAAACACAAAGGGGAGAGCATTCTCTGTATTCCCCATTCTGGAGCCCCTCCCCCTGGCACAGCATCCCCCTAATACTTTACGGGCAGCGATGTTCCCACAAGAGAAAAGAGAAACCAATAAGGATGCACAGATATAGTTTTACAGTACATGGTTCCTAAAACAGCAGAGGAGATAAATACTAAGCTGATCAGTCATTTCCTACTAGACATTTTTTGCTGAGCTCTTCAGGAGTGTGGGCCTACTGCAGCCTCAGCTCTCAACCCGTGATGGAAGGCAGGTCTGTTCTCAAGGCAAGTTTCTGATGTGCTCTACACAATATGGATGAATCCCACCTGACTTCCTTCCCCATCCGGTCTCTTCCTCACACGAGGGTGCCTGAGCAGCCAAGTTCAAACCACTACAACAAGTCAAGACAACTCTAACCTCCCCCTTCACACTTTCCGCTTACATGTTCTTCAGTCCTCTCTGCCCCCCTCTTCTGCGATCATTCGGTCCAAATGAGGAAATGGCCCCTGTCGTGTTTTGCCATGTAAATTCTAGTTGTTTTGTTTCTGTGTTTTAATGTGGAGTTGAAATGTATGTAGCTGAGATCTAGAATGTAGGTCTGTGGAATAAGGAGGAGGGAGGCTGGGTGGGTGAGTGAAGAATGTTATGATGGGAGGGTGAGTTGTACCATAGGGGGTGGAGTTGACTGCTCTGTTCAGAAAGAGGCTTTTTGTGACAGGGAGTGCAGAGCGGTGTCTTTTTGGAGGGACTTGAGTGAGGGGCTGTGGAGTGTGAGAGAAATTTGTGTTGTGTGTGCAAGTTATTCACCTGGGTAGCAAGTTGGAAAGTTAAACTGTGTTGAAATTATCAGCTAAATGGCAAGTGAGAAAGCAAGTGAGAAAGCAATAGCTGCTTCTATTTATGGAATTGTTTCACTGATGTGCCTGTCTGAAGCCATTATGGTTATTAACCATACAGAAACTGTTATGCTCTTGTATTTATAAAATAAACTCTGTATTTAAGAAAAATAACTGTTTATTTTAGAGCAAAGAATCCTCTTTTACCTCAGAGTCACCCTCCGCTTGCTGACAGTACAGTCATTCTAGAAACTATAATTAGAGAAATGCCTTTACAGAGGTTACACATAAAGAAGTCACACAGACCCTTCCTGGGAGGTCTAGTCCTCTGAACTCAGACTACAGGCAATCTCTTGGTAACAATGAACTTGAAAGCCCCAACAGAAGTCTTCCTATTCAAAGTGAAGCATGCTGTGGAAGACCATTTCCACGCCACGCTTTGGAAAGCAGACTCAAATGTGGATGGAAAGCCACACTTTGAACCTCAGAAGCCAGACTCTTTGAGAAGTACAGATCCATGCCTTACTGAGAGGACTGGGCTATGTCCAGAGAGGTAGGTAAGAAGGTAGGAGGTGGCTGGCAAACAGGCCTCCACAATCTCAGGGTCTTGCGAATGCGATAATTCATGTAAACACCAGGCTGCCTCCATCTGCAGATCTGCCAGATTGCTGGTAAAGAGGCCAACCAGTGTCCGCATGCCGCCTTCCAACCTGCAAATGCAAGAAGAGTAAGATGTTATCCCCTGCTTTTCTACACCTTAGGGACTCTCAAAGCTGCTTATAATGGCATTCTCTTCCCTTCCCTGCAGAAGGCAGAGAGTTCTAAGAGAACTGTGACTGGCTCAAGGTCATCCAGCAGGCTTCACGTGGGGGATTGAACACGGTTCTCTAAATTAGAGTCTGTTCATGTGGAGAGCAGGGAATCAAACCCAGTTCTCCAGATTAGAGACTGCTGCACCACACTGGAAAGCAGAGACTCCACACTGAATACTTTTCCTGCTGACCTGTACCATTGAAAGAAAACAGTTCCAGCTACTCCAACACCCGAGACTCTGAAAAGCTCCATGACCCAAGGAGACCATGCAAATTTCAGCAGAATGGAACTTAATACTCAAAAAACTGGCCGAACTAATTTTTTGCCCCCTTGGGTTCCTTTGCACTTAGGTAAATATACAAATATAGAGGTAAAGCAGAATTAGCAGCAGGTTTAATAATCAAATTTAACGGAGAGCACTTCCTCATGGTAAGAACGAGCCTGCTGGATTAGACCAGAGTCCATCTACTCCAGCACTCTGCTACTCGCAGTGGCCCACCAGATGCCTTTGGGAGCTCACATGCAGGAGGTGAAAGCAATGGCCTTCTGCTGCTGCTGCTCCTGAGCACCTGGTCTGCTAAGGCATTTGCAATCTGAGATCAAGGAGGACCAAGCTTGGTAGCCATAGATCGACTTCTCCTCCATCAATCTGTCCAAGCCCCTTTTAAAGCTATCCAGGTTAGTGGCCATCACCACCTCCTGTGGCAGCATATTCCAAACACCAATCACCAATGGTGTTTTTTTGAAGCATCTCTCCTGTCATATTTAACTAATTTCTGTATACTTTATGTAAGTCTTTGCTTAGTCAAACAACCAGATGAACAGTACCCAAACTGTTTTGCCCTCAACCACTCTATGCCACCTTAACCAGCTACTAACTGAGCATATATGACTATGCGTTGCAATGCACTCCCAACAGCCCAGATTAAGGACCACTATTTAAAAACTCCTTCAAAATTAAGATTCTGTGACTGTCAAATGAACATACTTGATTCACCTGTACATGTGTTTTTATTGTCCTAAATATGAATCAGAAAGAAAACAGTTTCCAATGAAATATAGAGTTAAATTTCCCCCTTTTCCAGATATCACGAAATTAAGGTTGTTTTTAAATGATCTAAATCACAACTGTGTTGTAGATGTGGCAAAATTCTGTTTCGCAGTTTGTTTGTAAAAGTTTTTAAAAATGGGAATGTGACCTATGGGCTGTTAAACTATGAACTAATAGCCCATATCCACTCACAAATATCTAACACAAACCAGGCTACCAAGGAGATATGGGTCTGTCTCTACCGACGACTGTTCTTGCATTGGACAAAACACCCCAAAGAGGTTTTATTTCCTTCAAGCAAGGCAAGCAACACCCACTCGATGAATCACCACCAAGACCTGCTAGCCAACCTGATGAATTTCTGCCGGGTCTCTTTGTGTTGTAGCCCCCATCGAAGGCGACGCAGGGATTTTATCCTCTCTTCCATTCCCTTGTGGGTTCTCCTCAGCAGCTCTGAAATCTGCCAGGGAACAATACTGAGTCAATGGCAGGGCTGAAGTAGGGCCTGCATTTTGAGAAAGAACTATCCATCATGGTTGGAATGCACAATCCTAGAAACCCAGGAGACAGTCTGAACAGATCTGGTGTATGTCTGTCTTTGAAACTAGACAGGATACTAGGCTGGATACTGCAGAGATGCTCACCTTTCCACCACACAAAGGGGATTCTCTCTGGGGGACGGTTCCTTATGCCACAGGAAGGGCTCTGTGGGACTCAACTCATTATCAGGATGGGAACCCCACTCTGTGTCACTTTGAGCTCTTAAAGACGTTCAAAATTCTTAACTGAATAGCCAAATATAATAAAGGAAAAATGTAGATCAGAGTTACAAAAATATGGTTTTCTTAGGATAAAATTGGACTTTAATTTGTCCCATGCACATTGCACACCTCCTTGGTTAAACTGTGCCTAAATCTACTGAACTATGAGACAAACTGAATTCATTAGGATCCAGTGAGTTGGGAATGTTTATTTATTTACTTCATTCAAACACCACCTTTTCCCCAATGGGGACCCGGAGTGGGTTATATAATTCTCCACTTTATCCTGACAACAACCCAACTAGGTAGGTTAGGCTGAAAGCATGTGACTGGCCCTAGGTTTTCATGGTGGAGGGCAGATTTGGCCCTGGATCTTGCTGATCCCAGTCCAACACTCTAACACAGGCCCTCTTTAGTTAACATTTATTTTGAAAGGAAGAGGACATTCACACTATCTTTGTGTAGTTTGGACAACTTATAATCACATGTGCCCGTTATCCCTAAGCAAACCAAAGATTCAATGCAGTGCAGCAAACCCTGATTTAAGCCCCAAACATCCTACCTCTTGCTCAGAAATGGGTGCTGTTGTATTGCTGTCTGTTCCAATGCACACTTCATCGATCAATGCGTCTTCCTGTAACAGCCGTTTACTGACTAACTGCTGCAGCCTCCGGGCCCTCCTCAGGGCTGTACCAAAGCAGCACCCAATTGCCAGAGTCCAACAAAGAGAGCAGAGAAGTGAAAATAACCTTAAATGGTGATTATAAGGTTTCTACACAGAGCAAAAAATATTAACATAAGAACATAAGAACATAAGAACAAGCCAGCTGGATCAGACCAGAGTCCATCTAGTCCAGCTCTCTGCTACTCACAGTGGCCCACCAGGTGCCTTTGGGAGCTCACCTGCAGAATGTTCAGCAACACCACTTAAAAATCCATCCATCCTGATAGACCTATTTAATCCTGAAAAAACACTTTTTCTAGAATTAACCCTCATGGGATATAAAGAACTTTAGAAGAGCAATCTGTGAAAATCTGAGATTTAAAAGCATGATTACGGAGAAGTCGATTTATGGCTACCAATCTTGATCCTCCTTGATCTGAGATTGCAAATGCCTCAACAGACCAGGTGATCGGGAGCAACAGCGGCAGAAGGCCATTGCGTTCACATCCTACATGTGAGCTCCCCAAGGCACCTGGTGGGCCACTGCGAGTAGCAGAGAGCTGGACTAGATGGACTTTGGTCTGATCCAGCTGGCTTGTTCTTATGTTCTTATTACAGCCTTTACGTTAGAGTTGCCAGGTCATACCCACCACTGGTTCCAGATTCTGACTGGGACACGTCTGAAGAACTGTGGATGGAGCCTGGTGAAGGCAGGGAGTGGGGGTATACATAATGCCACAGAGCCCACCTTTCAAAGCATCCCTTTTCTCTAAAGGAACTGATCTCTGCAGTAGCAGTAACTCTCTATGACAGTGGTGGCAAACCTTTGGCACTCCAGATGTTATGAACTACAATTCGCATCAGCCCCTGCCAGCATGGCCAATTGGCTGGGGTTGATGGGAATTGTAGTCCATAACATCTGGAGTGCCAAAGGTTCGCCACCACTGCTCTATGAGGACCAGCTTAGAGCCTGGCTATGTTTAGTCTGGAGAAGAGAAGGTGAAGGGGTGACATGATAGCCATGTTTAAATATTTGAAGGGATGTCACATTGAAGAGGGAGCAAGCTTGTTTTCTGCTAGCTCCCGAGACTGGGTCAAGGAGTAATGGATTCAAGGTGCAGGAAAAGAGATCCCACCTAAACACTAAGGCCCCTTCCACACATGCAGAGTAATGCACATTCAATCCACTTTCACAACTGTTGGAAAGTGGATTTTGCTATTCCGCACAATAAAATCCAGCTTCAAAGTGGACTGAAAGTGCATTATTCTGCATGTGTGGAAGGGGCCTAGGAAGAAATTCCCGACACTGTTTGACAGTGGGGATGCACTGCCTTTGAGTGTGGTGTAGTCTCCTTCTTTGGAGGCTTTTAAACAGAGGCTGGATGGCCATCTGTCAAGGGTGCTTGGATTCTGCATTCCTGTATCATGGCCCCAGTGGTCTCTTCCCATCCTTATGATTAGTCTGGAGCAGGGGTCTGCAACCGGTGGCTCTCCAGATGTTCATGGACTACAAATCGCATCAGCCCCTGCCATGCATGGCCAGCATGGCCTACAAATCCCGCCAATTGGCCATGCTGGCAGGGGCTGATGGGATTTGTAGTCCATGAACATCTGGAGGGCCACAGATTGCAGATCCTTGATTAGCTGTAATTCCAGGGACCCCCCAGGTTCCACCTGAAGGCTGGAGCAGGGGACTGCAACCTGTGGCTCTCCAGATGTTCGTGGACTACAAATCCGATCAGCCCCTGCCACACATGGCCTACAAATCCCACCAATTGACCATGCTGGCAGGGGCTGATGGGATTTGTAGTCCATGAACATCTGGAGAGCCACAGGTTGCAGATCCTTGATTATTCCGGGGACCCCCCAGGTCCCACCTGAAGGCTGGCATTCCTAGCATTTTTAGGGGGTTTGTTTTGCATTGCCCAGCAGCTACTGAGAGGCAGCAAACAGCCTCCCCTTCCTGGGCAATTGCTTGCATCCTCGCTCTTCTCTGCCATGCTGCTTTGCACGGCTCCTGCCGGCCCCCCGGCCTGGCCCTTTGCAAAGAGGCGGCGCCACTAACCGGCTTCGCGCTCCCTCCGCCGGGCTCGCAGCTCTTCCACGGTGCAGCAGCTCCTTCTCCAGCTCCGCCTGCCCGCCAGGCCGGAGGGAGCGCAGCCCGGCGACTGCATAGCCGTTGCGGGCCCTTCCAGGTCTCAGCCTCCGCCGAGGGAAAAGCGACGAGGCGGAGGGGGAAGGTTCTTCTTTGCTTGCGTTGAGGCTTCCCGGCGTTCCTCACCCCGCCCAGCAAGAGCCTCAGGGGGTGAAGAGGAAAATCGAAGGCCGTAGGCCGCATCCGAGGAGTGAGGCCTTCCTCCCGGCCTGGACCTAGGCCGCGCGCCGCCGTTGCTAGGAGACCCACCGCGGGAGGCAAAGAGCAGACCAAGCGCAGGGGGCGCGCCGTGGTGCGGTTGCCAACTCCCGCTCAGGAAATTCCTGGATATTTGGGGGTGGAGCCTAAGGAAGGCTCTCAGGGGAGTATCATACCAAAGAGTCTCACCACCAGAGCTGTCATTTTTCTCGAGGGAAATTGATATCCGTCATTCAGAGCTCAGTTGTAACTCTGGAGGCTGTCAGGTCTTACTAGGGATGCCAGCCTTCAGGTGGGGTTTGGGATCCCCTAGAACATAGGTGTCAAACTCGCGGCCCTGCAGATGTTATGGACTACAGTTCCCATCATCCCCTGCCAGCATCATGCTGGCAGGGGATGATGGGAACTGTAGTCCATAACATCTGCTGGGCCGCGAGTTTGACACCTTTGCCCTAGAAGTACAGCTGCTCTCCAGACTACAGAGATCAGTTCCCCCAGAGAAAATGGTGATTTTGGAGGGTGGACTTTATGACATCGTACCCCAACTAAGGCTTCTGTCCTTCCTGGACTGTGCCCTCAAATCTCCAGGAGTTTTTCAACCTGGAGCTGGTAACCTACCCCCCTCCCCACCCCCATTACCCTGCCAGTGGCTGGGGAGGCCTATAGTGTGCCAGATGTTCATGGACTACAATTCCCATCAGCCCCTGCCAGCATGGTCAATTTGGGCTGATGGGAATTGTAATCCGTGAACATCTGGCACGCCACAGGTTGGCCACCCCGCGCTAGGTCCTACGTCCATGGTGGTGAACCTGTGGCACTCCAGATGTTCATGGACTACAATTCCCACCAGCCCCTGCTAGAATGGCCAATTGGCCATGCTGGCAGGGGCTGATGGGAATTGTAGTCCATGAACATCTGGAGTGCCATAGGTTCGCCACCACGGTGACCTACGTGGAGGTTGGCCACCCTTCCTCTGGCCCAGGGAAGTGAAGAGGGTGAGTATTGGCTGGAGGCTTCTTCCTTTGAGATGGAAAAACAAACCTCTTGTGCTCCTTTTTTTGTTGCATGGCGCTCGTAGTGGTTAAAAGCAGTGGACCTTAATCTGGAGAACTGGGTTTGATCCCCCATTCCTCTTCATAAATGGCAGACTCTTATCTCGTGAACTGGATTTGTTTCCCCATTCCTACACATGAAGCCTACCTTGGGCTAGTCACAGTTCTCACTTTCTCAGCCCCACCTATCTCACAAGGAGACGACGGGAAAGGAGTTTGTTAGCCTCCTTGAGTCTCCCTACAGTTGGCAAAAGCAAGGTATAAATCCAAATTCTTTTTTTCTAATCAGTTTTCTTCATATCCGTTTTCTTCATAATTCAGCTTACACATCCATACACAGTAATGTGGAATATCATAGTATGAATTATCTTGATCTTGGACTTCGATGACTCTTGCTTACACTTACTTATTATAGTTTCTTCATGACTGCCCTTTCGGGTCTCAATCTCCTTGTGTCTTGTTTGCAATGTACTACAAGCACAAAATATTATTTGATTAAAACAAAAAAACAAATGTAAAGTTCTAAATATTTTTGTGGCTTTCGGTCAACCTGACACACATAAGATGGAACCCCTAGTTGATAACTAAGTGCCATTATTTTGTCATAGGCTCTGGCTTGCCAGTTTTAGTCACAGCCTAGAACAGAGACCCCCTCAAAGTAACTAGACCCATCATGAACTGGAGTTGTGTATTACCAGCATACTGGCTCAGATTTCCAGGTAATCTTTCTCAGCGGTTTCACAGGTGCTTAGAAGTAGCTACGAGAGACAAAATTGCATCCTGAAGTACCCCAAAGGCCGTAGGGTGGGATGGGAGTCTCCTCAAGGTTAGACTGAGGCCCCTGAAAAGCAGGATCTAACTCAGACGAGTCCAAAGGAAGCCCCGGATTATGGTGGCATGTGCAGCTGAAACGTACAGAAGTACCCATGTTGGCCAGCTGGTGAAGGTCATCTTGCAAAGCAGCTAAGTTTCTGTTCTATCCCCAAATCTGCAGGCAGATGGAAAACCCTGTACTGCCACCACTCTCTCAAGCACCTTGCTGTCAAGCTATGTTCACTACTTTTAAAATAGAACACATCTTTTCTTCACATAGTTCTGCCTGTTTAGGACTAAAGTGTAAAGCTTCCAATTAAATGTGTGAACAAAATTGCATTTTCTAGCAGTCATCAGTCCACACGTCTTTCCACTCCAAATTTTTTTTTGTTATAGCTTTCCTTCAAATGTTAAAGGTGAAAGGGCTACCAAGGTATTTTTACAATATATCTTCGCCGTACCTCCGACGTACCTTCATGCTAGCCCGACTGGACGTCCTACCCTCAGCAGTCCTGAGCGGCAGATTTCTCCAGATCCCATACCAACAAAGAACGTTCTTCTTTTCCCATACCAACAGAGATCCTCTGAAGATGCCAGCCACAGATGCAGGCGAAACGTCAGGAGAGAATGCTGCTAGAACACGACCCTACAGCCCAGAAACCACACAGCACCCCAAAGAACGTGTCCCTGCTCACAAAAAGCCATCGAAACAATCGAGCACATCCTCCTAGATTGCGAACTGTATGCTTCAACTAGAAGACAATATATAGACCCACATACTGAGAACTATGCCTACTCATCAGACAAGGTCAAATCTTTCTATCTGCTTTGTGATCAGTTTTCTCAGAGATCCCTAGATGTTGCCAAATTCCTGGCGCTGGCACAACAGATTCGCCACAGATTTTTGTTTGTTTGTTTGTTTGTTTGTTGTTTTAACTGCTGGAAATGTCTGAACCTACTTATTTTAACTTGATTCTTCTCAACCTCTCTGTTGTATTTTAAACTCATGCCAATAAAAGGTTGATGATGAGGTTAAAGGTGAACCAATTTCCAGTTTTGTCTTTAGACAGGAACTTTTTGCCGCCTTAGCAACTGACAATGTGGCAGGTGATGGTAAGTAAGTACCTCCTTCTATAACTGTGAATTCTTCAGTTGGGCTATTGATGTTCCATAGCAGTGGGTGCGTTACACAAAGAAATACATCTGTGCAACTTACAATACTAAAAAGAAACACCTTTAATCAGAGATCCATTTCTGTATTCTCACTTCGTCTCTCTAATTGTTACAGTCTCTTTCTGCCTCTTAACATTTCAGATCTGGATCCCCAAGATGTCTGATAGAGGCGTACCCCACAAACTCCAGACTGGATCTGAATCAGAAACAGAGATGCCCAGGCACCTGGGTTTTAGTACTTAAAATCCTAAAGAGAGTTACACTGCAGCAGTAGTTATGATATCACTAATCTTTCCTTGCTGAGTCTGCAAGCTAACCCAGGGTTCAAGCACTTTTCAACTGTCAATGAACTTTACCTACAGCAGTGGTGGCGAACCTATGGCACATGTGCCAGAGGTGGCACTCAGAGCCCTCTCTGTGGGCACACACAAACAGAGTGCCCCACCCCCACATCTAGGCTGGCCTGGGCTGCTGGGCTCAATTATTAGCATTAAACCTAAGACCTAGGCTCATTCCGCACACGCAAAATAATGCATTTTCAAACCACTTTCACGACTGTTTGCAAGTGGATTTTGCCATTCCGCACAGCTTCAAAGAGCACTGAAAGCAGTTTGAAAGTGCATTATTCTGCATGTGCGGAATGAGCCCTAGTTTTGGGGAAGCAGTGTAGGTAACCCTGTTAAGCCCTGTTAAACCCCACTGATTTTCATGTTAAGACCTGGGAGTAAGCTCGGTTGCTGGCAATGGGGCTTGCTTTTGAGTAAACCCTCCAAGGGTCGTAATTTACCCGTTGGAAGAGTTGCACAGTTGTTTCAAAGCAAAGCCACAGACTACCACCAAGCTTACTCCTGAGTAACGCATGCCTTGGAACCAACCGTTTTTTTCTAAACTGAAACCAGTCAATAGACAAATGCCCCTTTTTATTAATTCTGTAATTTATAATGCCAATAAAGGCTTTGGAATTGTCAAACTAAAACCTCAGTATTCAGGTTAAATTGCTGTGTTGGCACTTTGCGATAAATAAGTGGGTTTTGGGTTGAAATTTGGGCACTCGGTCTCAAAAAGGTTCGCCATCACTGACCTACAGCTACTTTCCATTAACTGAAACAGCCGCATAAAAGTTAGATGATGCTGTCTAACATTGGGATGGAACGACATGCATTATGGAAATGTCCTTTAAAACAGAAGTCACTTGGAAATTGGAGGAGAGCAATTTTGACCCTCTGTCTGCACCCCCACCCCCGGGACCTTGGAGAAAGTCATGAGAGGAGTTCTGGAACTAATTCAGCCCAGCCGCAAGAATTCCTGTGGCAACCACAGTTTGGCAAACAGTACTGTTCCCCATAGAGTTGCCTGGTTCAGATTCTAAGAGGCTCTTGTATTTCTAAACAAATGAAACAAATGAAAATTCCACCAAGAATGGTTTTTCCCATCACAGATCTGCAGTGATGGGAGAAGTTACAGATGACAGCTTTTCCTTTTTTTATTAAACACTGCTCCAAATACCTTGTTCCCACTGTTTGCAGTACACTTTACTTCTGTAAAGCATGCTTAGATTAATTGCTTTTTAAAAGTTGAGACTGGCCTTCTTTATTGTTCTATATCAGATGTAACTCACTTTTCTGCTGAATGCCTTATTTGCACTTATATTATTATCTCTAGTTATGAACAAATCAGTTATCTAGATAATAGCCACATGATTATAACAGAACAGGTTTACAGAAAGATGAGATCGACATTTTCCATCTAGCACTTTATTGTGTAACCCTCTATCTCTTTCCCCTGCCCAGAAATATATATATTTTTACAGTAAAAGGGATTAAATCGGGTTGTAGGGTAGTGTCAATTATTAGGCTTGGGGTCTGGGACTCCTCTTGAAAAAGCCATCTTGAGATGTGTATGTAAATTTCAGGATTAAGTTATTTATTATTGGAATTTTAATATTTTATGTTTTAATCCTTGTAAGCTATCCTGAGCCCAGCTTTGGCCAGGATGAGTAGGGTAGAAATATAATTATAATTAAAAATAAATCTATAAATATGGACTCCTGTGACAAGCAAATCAGACGTCTAAATGGTAGTCTCAGAAAAAGGCAAGGTGAGATTTCATGATGGAAAACTTCACTTGGGCTTTTGACAGTCCTGAAAAGCAGTGTGACAAAAAGCTGAAAAATGGTTTATTTTAAAAATATTACTTGCTATAATATAACTAAGCAATGCCAGGAACTTTGATAATTTTAGCATTTACCTTTAAAGTAATTGTAGAGCTAACTTTTTAATTCCTGTAATTTTTTTTCTGTCTTGCTCAATAAAAATAATAATAATTTTTATCTCAATAAAAGACGCTTCTACAAGTGTTTTGTCTGGTTTGCTGGTTAATAGTTCAAAAAGTCAAACTCAGCGCACTTGCTCCTTTGTGTTATCAGAATTAAAGTTTGTTAATCACACTTTAATAGATAAATCCTGGAGAACTCTGCTGCTGAACAGATTGCCAAAGGCAAAGCCTTTAAAAGCGTTTAGTGCTCGTCCTCACATTGGATGCAGTAGGAAAGCTCTTGTTGCAAAACCATTTTAAGACCATAGTAAAATTTATGTCTACTCCTGCATGCCTAGACTCACAAGGGAGTGCTTTTGCCTTTCTAGCATCACATTTAAATCAACCTTGGGACTCTGTGGGTCAGTACACACACATCTGCCCTGCCCTTCCCTCCCCAAGACCCTCACTTGACTTTGTAGGAGTGAGGCATAGAGCGAGGGTAAGGCTGTTTGTGTCAGGAGTCCTGTGGCATCACTGCCTTCCTCCTGTGCCTGGAACCGGCCGTGCCACCCATGCTGAGTCAGTAGAGGAAGAGAAAAATGTGCACAGAGGATCTTTTATCTATAGACTTCAGCTAACCAATATTTTCACAACCATATCCTTCTGCTTTCGGAGTTCCTCAAAAGGTTTCTGAAAAAAAGTGGTCCAGGCAGTTTCCATGAACTATTTTGAGTTATTTCTTGCGCAATTCTGGTAGAAGTAATAAAAACAGTTCAGGAAGATGAAATCACATCTGGAAATGTGAAGGACAGGCACTCTGCGCCCTTCTCCCCAGTTCCAGAAAGGACACAGTTTTCAAGATCAAGGGAGCAAACCTGTCCAGACAGAACGACAACTTGGAAGCAGAAGGCACTGAGCCCTCTCTGGTGGCAGGAAAGGATCTTGAAAGCCCGAGCAGGAGGTGGGTGAGTCCTTTCTTTGTTTTGGGGTTGAGATGTCTCTTGCTGTAAGCCAGAAGCTCGTTCCAGCACACTGCCTCTGGACTAGCAAACATCTTTGCCTTGCAAGAACCCAAGGGAATTCTTGCAGGAATGACGGCTAAAGGAATTTCCTCCCTGATTTTATTTCCCATTTCCTTTTCTGCAGATCAGTGAAAGCCCTATAGTGTCCTCCTTTAAAAAAACACAGAAATAAAGACTTTAATTTGGAGTTGTAGGACAGAGTTATAACTGATGGGACAGCAAATGAGGCATACATCCCTGTTCTTTTCCTGCGAGGCTGAGTCATGCTGTAACCTAAATCATCAGCTGCTGGCAAGTAGAGAATATTCATGCAATGGACCTGCCAAGAAAGTTTTCTTTGATTCTGCATTACTACAGCAGTTATTTCAGTACAATATGAGTTGCTGAGGAATGTCAGCTCACTTATTGCAGAAAACACCAGGGAAAATTCAAGATCCTTCCCCCAAGGCACACACACTTTTAATTCTCAGGATGGATTGCATGGCATTATAGCCCCCTGAGGTCCCTTGCATAATGAGCAGAATTGGAAACACTGTTCTCCTTTCTGGTTCTTGCCTATCTGTGTATGGTCGTTTCCCCACTTACCATCGACCACCCTTTGCTGCGCACTATTCTCAGCACGCGTCATTTCTGGTGCGCTCCCGGGCTTCCCCATGACCCCGTGCAGAAAGGCGCCGTTTTGAGGAGCACCAGGAATGACGTGTGCTGAGGGGGCACGAGAGTGGCAGCGTCAAGGCGGCTGCGTTGTCGCCACCCCTGTAGTGGGGAGTGCCGCAGGACCCCACGCTACTTGGCGAGAGTAGCGCGCAGCAGATGGTAAGTGGGGAAACGACCTATGTCTCCATTCACTGCCTTTGCTTTCAGGTCTTTTAAAGAGGGTAGACTATTTTCCTTAGGGTAAGGCCACCTGATGACCATGCAAATAGTTCTGAGATGATGCAATAATGCCTGGGGGTGCCACAAAGGCACTGCTGCACCCCCAAAGGCAAAGCAGAGGCAAATAGTGCAATCTATCCAGTTTGTGGAGGGTATTTGAAGCCTCCCAAGAGCCAGCTTGCAGGGGGGCTCTCCTCCACCTGTGCAGGAAAAGTGATTCAAGAGCCCCAGAGAGACAAAGCCAGAGGTGCGATCCAGAAGGTTCTCACAGGTTCCCGAGAGTAGGTTACTAATTATTTGTAGGTTACTTATTCTCAGCAGTAGCGTGCAGAACTTGAAGCAGTCTAGCAGGAGGTGCACCGGCGTGCGTGGCAGCCTGCGCCTGTGTGCATTCGTTTCCCGCCCAAGGACCGGCGCAGCGGCTGCGTCCTTGCCACGGCCCCGCCCAGGAATGTCCCGCCCCTGGAATGCCCAGCCACGCCCCCATCACGCCCCGCCCAGCCCCATTGGCACTACGCCAGTTTGAATCCCACCATCATGGGAACCTGTTACTAAAATGTTTGGATCCCACCACTGGACAAAACCGTAGGCTTCAGATATGATTTGCTACCTCTTGCTCTCCCAAAATCCACCACAGGACATAAATATCTCCCCGATTTATTTAGATGACACTACTTGTTGGACAACCCTGATCCTTCTCTCTGTATGATAGTGGCAGACTTTCTCCTGGAAATTACTAAATGCCAGTAGATTTCCTTCGACCTGACATTTATTTCCTGTATTGTATATGCTTTTTAATCTGTTTTTATTATTGTTGTACTGCTGTCTATGCCAATAAAGGCTTGCTATGCTACACAGGACATAAATGGTTGTTACCACTTTTGGATCTCCTGCCATCAGTCTCCTCTGTTATTTTTTTTCTAGGCTTGGCATCGTGTGCAGAACTCAGGCCTTTATGGCCCTCCTTCTCCTCGGACTGAACCTCCCCCGGGCAAAAAGTGACTGTGAGTTTTTTGAATCTGAAAAACTCTGCGTGTGTTCCCTGCTGGAGGAGTCAGAGATGCAAAATTTCTTTGACTGCTTGCAAGCCACCACGTACGAGCTGCGAGGTGGAAACCTGGAACAATTTGCTGCCTTTTATCAGATGGAACCACCTCCACACCTGATCGATATTCTCGAGGTCCTCCAAGTTAGAAAGCTCGTCTTCACGGACCTGATTGTGCCGGAGGTGCTCTTGCCCGGAGCCCTGGAATTTGCTTCCCATCCTCTTCAGCTCTCTGAAATTGAGTTTGTAAACTGCACTTTCCTTAGAATGGGCAGCCAGCGACAAACAGGGAGGCCTTCCCCACTGAGGGTTTCCTCTCTGCGTTTCCACAAAGCGACCGCTGACTCCCTGGCTGACAGATGCGATGAACTGTCCGGTGTGTCAAGGTGGCTGGAGATCCTAAAGAATCTGACGCTTACTGAATCACAGATCACCTCCATCCCGTGCAAAATTGGCCAGATGTTTGTGGGGTTGCACTCCCTTGATATTTCAGGAAACTATTTCCAGGATGAGAGCATCAAGTCCTCCTTCTGCCACGGAGCTTTCCCAGAACTCCAGGTATTAAAACTCCGCCACAACCAACTGACCTCTTACCATGCCGTGTGTGAGACAATTGGCCCCCTCAACATGCTAACTCACTTAGACCTCAGTCAGAATAATTTCTCCACCGGATTCTCCTCCTCCGCCCAGTGCACGTGGCCTCAGTCCCTTCGTGTATTCAACTTGTCCGGCACAGGTTTGGAACACATGGAGTGGTCTCTGCCACCCAACCTGGAGGTACTAGATCTGAGCGCCAACAGCATCATTACCCTTGACCTCTCACTCCCTGCCTTGAAAGAACTCTACCTGTCCAACAACAGGCTGCAGGCAGTCCCCCCGCTCAAGAATCTCCCTGGTCTGGAAGTCCTTAGTGTTGATCAAAATCAGATCTCACATCTGCCTAGCAAGAGCTTGCTGCAACTGAAGCACCTGCAGATCTTACAAGCTGGCCACAATCTGTACAATTGTTCTTGTCCTTATGCTTGGGAACTTCGGGACTTGGCAAGCAAGCTGCCCGCACTGACCAACTGGCCCGATGACTATACATGCCGGTTCCCTCTTCATCACCGGGACTCCCTGGTTAAAAATATGTCTTCTTCGCCACTGCAGTGCAGCCAAGCTGTGGTCACTCACGCCTCAGCGGTCATCTTACTGTCCAGCCTTCACCTGTTTTTTTGCCTGTTTCTCATTTGAGCATCATCAAACATTTATTTTGATCACTTCTAAAATACGGCAACTGGTTGAGTTGCCAAGCACTCGTAGTAGGCCTTTCTGAAAAGGAAATTTAGAATTGCACACTGGTATGAGATTTTAATTCGGGCACATAGCAACCCCTTCTTTGGTCACTTAGAACCACATCCAGAGGGGAGATCCAGCAGGTTCTCACAGGTTCCTGAGAGTAGGTTACTAATTATTTGTTTGTGCTGAGAGGGGGTTACTAATGGGTGATTTTGTCACATGATTTTGGCCTTAGTTACGCCCCTCCTCTCAGCAGTAGCGCGCAGAACTTGAAGCAGTCTAGCAGGAGGTGCGCCGGTGTGCGTGGCAGCCTGCGCCTGCGTGCATTCGTTTCCCGCCCAAGGACCGGCGCAGCGGCTGCGTCCTTGTTACAGTCCCGCCCAGGAATGCCCTGCCCTGGAATGCCTAGCCATGCCTCCGTCATGCCCCGCCCAGCCCCATTGGCGCTACGCCACAGTTTAAATCCCACCACCATGGGAACCTGTTACTAAAATGTTTGGATCCCACCACTGACCACATTCTATAACATTTGGAAGTCCACCAGAAGAAAAATCCTCAGCATTTAACAAAACTTGCCCTGCTTATTATGTGTGTGTGTTTTACAAACAGCCAGCGAACGGGCAGCCAGCGACAAACTGGGGATGCTGTGTTGGTGTGCAGAACTGCATGAGGATAGTGGGATGCTTTAACTCTTTCCTTCCTTGAAATTTATCCCTGAAAAAAAAAACACCGTCCCCCCAAATTGTGTTTACTTTTTCCAGTGAAAATTTATGAGTACCTGTATTTTTTTTCCCCAGTGGGAGTTAAAGGAACTCAGGGTGTCTTTTTCCAGTGACAAAATGGGAGGGGAATAAAGAGTTAATATTTTCCACTCAGCCCACACTTTTCTGCTCCTTGATAAAGCGATCCCAGAGGCTGCATTTGCCAAATAAAAAAAGTGGGCACAACAAGGAAGTCAAAGAAATATTAATCCTTAGACCACATAATCCATAATCTACAATAAAGAAAAGAAATTAGTTGAACCTTAACATATACTTACTGCATTGGGGAATACTCTGTAATGAGAAGCCACGAAGTCTTCAAGCATTGTCTTTGGCAGGGGGCAGAGAAATGGATCTGCCCATCAGGACGTGAGGTTAGGATCCTGACTGCTTAGTTTACTTTTCACATTATTACCATTGTCCCATATTACATACAGAGTGATTAACTGAAGTCCTGCAGTCAAAACTCCTCTTACAAGCTATAGTTGAGCCAGACAGGAGTTAGTTTCAGGAAGATGGCCCAAAGTTGTCTCCAACTTCCATCTTCCAAAGTCAGTAAACTGCGTGCCTAGATCCATGGAAACAAAGTATATTGGGGAAGGCAATGGCAAACTAAAACAGTCTGCTTAGCAAACGTGATGCAATGTCACCTCAAGGGTCAGTAATGACCTGGTGCTTGCTCGGGGGGGGGGGGCACACTACCTTTACCTTTATCTCATATTACATGAACTCATATCAAATAACTTTTGCATGACCTAAATTTTGTTGGTTTGCAGAAACGTTCTGTTGGAATTGCACATTTCTGCCTCTTGAGCTGCACACTTTGTTTTGGGTTGCATATATATAGAAAGGCCTGTTACAGACTTCGACTGATTGTGGGGTAACAGAATAACCTCCTGGAATTGGGAGTCGAGGTTCCACTGAATATTGGTGGAAAGGTTATACAGCACGCATGTAGAATTCAAAAACTGTGCTCCGTTAGGACCCTAACAACTGATGATTGAGTGTTATCTTCTGGAAAAAAAAAACCAAATAACTTTTAAAGCAAATGGAGCTGTTCAGCATAAAAACTCTCCTGGTGGAACTTCATAGGCCTTTGATGTTTTCATAAAGAGATTGTGGCAAAAGAAAGTTTCCTTTGATCCTGGGCTTTTTGCGGATGTAATTTTTTTAAACAAAATTTAAACGACACTGATGATAAAGTATAGATTTTGACATTCTTCTGTATGTTTTTTATTTTATTAGTATTGTTTGTTTAATGTTGGCTTTATATGTAATTGGGTCTGTAGACCGCAATAAATTAATTGAATTGTACAGAATTTCATTTAATTTCATTTATTGGTTTTGTATGCCAACACTCCCCCTGGCAGGTTTAGAGCAGCTTCCATTATTTGCATAAAATATAATATCAATTTAAAAACAGAGCTGGCATCCAACCATTAAAACGTTACTAAAACCAGACGGCAGAGTGAATTCCAATAAAACCAGGGTACCATAAGGAGAAAGAAGGATGAAAAGGATGAAATAAAATGGAAACGAGTACCTGTAAATTTATCAGAACAGGTCATACCCAGAGGTGGGATCCAGCAGGTTCTCACCAGTTCCCGAGAGTGGGTTACTAATTATTTGTGTGTGCCGAGAGGGGGTTACTAATTGGGTCCGCTTTTCCGCCTCCACGCCCTCGCCTCACCGAGAGGCATACTGCCTTTGAACGTGAAGGTTCCATATAGCAATTGCGACTAATAATGTAACTCCCTGAACTGGGTTAATCCCTTTCAGGTACTGCAATTCATTGATTCTCAGCCTTTCGTACCTTTTATCTCACCAGTCTCTATCAAAGAACCTGTGTGTTTCACCATTGCTGTGAGTTGGGGCATTTTCTATAATATGATGATGATTTAGAAATGACCTGGTGCAAAAAAAATTGGGGGGGGGTCGTGGTGGGGTGGCTGCCCATGGGGGGGCATCCAACTCAGGTTTTGCCCAGGGCTCAGGTTTGCCTCTGCCCCCTTTGCTGAGGGGGGGCTGGCGAGGAAACCTGTTACTAAAATTTTTGGATCCCACCACTGGTCATACCATACCTGGCAATAGCCAGTAACGATCTCTAATTTAGATATTTTTTCTCTATGTTTTGACCAGATATTTAGAATCTCAAAAACATTAGGCACAAATCAACTGTGGAATAACTCTGAACAGTTGCGGTCCCAGTCAGCCATGACAGCAAAAGATTTTGATTTAGAGAGTTCTACTATTCCTAGGTGTCACCCCTACTGGCAGAGGGACCTGGCAAACTTATAACAGTATGGTGGAATGGGATCCAAGGATGATGCCAGAGGCGTAGCTCCAAGGGAAACGGGGGGTATGCGATGCACCGGGCGCACCCCCCTGTGGGGGGCATGGTGGGGGAGGGACAGGGGCAGGACAGGGTGGGGTGGGGCGGGGCGGGGCAGAGGACGCCTCTGGATGATGCAGCATCCCAAGTATCCTTTCCTGAGTCTTTTACCCTGCCTATGTGAAATCCCCTCCCTCTCCACTGCATGTAATTAACCTTTGCAAGATCTCCATAAGAGCCAGTTAGTTCTCTACATCTGCTGTTTCCTCGCTTACCCCTGAATCTGCCACCCACTCTTCTGCTGCTGCCAGGAAATGCCAGACACAAGGATTAAATGAACAGTAATTCTATCTCTCTAGTAATATTATCTGCCTCCATAGCCCCTTGCGGGGGGGGGGGGAGCGAGGCCAAAAAGACAAGAGGACAGTCAGCCATGGATGCTGAGCAGGTGAGTGCAGCAGAGGGGAGCCAGAAGGAACAGAAATTTCCCTCTAGCTGGCAACAATTCTCTCTGTGTTGCATCTTTTGTCTCCTGCTTGGGCTCTGCACACCTGAAAGTGTTTGGAATTCTACCTGTCTGAAACTCTTTCCTGTGCACTGACTCCCAGAGATGCCAGGAGATGACTTCACCCCCTCCTTCCTGCTGTGTTTCCTTCCAGACTGAACAGGAAGTCTGCATTCAAGCAGCTGTAGGACTTCGGCAGATGCCAGGTAGAGTATCCAGAGCTGGAGTGTCTCGGAAGAAGGGTATCCCTAAAGTCTCCCTGTACGGGGGCTCCATCATGCACCGCACCAGACAACTGACTGTGCCCTGAGCAAAATTAGACTTTGGCTAAGCAGCAGTGAAAGGGTAGGACTGACCGGGTGCTTAAGAAGGCCGGAGCAACATGCTGAAAGGTAGAACAGGCTTTGTGGCATGTGAATGTATGGGTGATGAAGGAATTGAGAAGGTAGAAACAAAGACAGAGATGGTTTTGTTTCACGTACTACTTTTGGCATGTTTCTGTATTCAAATCCACATCAGTTTATGAGAATTAACTCCTCTTAACAATATATCTCCATGAAGAAAAATAGCACAAAGGCTCAATCTTGATAGCACATAGGCAATACATAGGCTCAATACATTCCAGTCTTCAGAAGACAAGAACATAAGAACAAAAGAACAAGCCAGCTGGATCAGACCAGAGTCCATCTAGTCCAGCTCTCTGCTACTCGCAGTGGCCCACCAGGTGCCTTTGGGAGCTCTCATGCAGGATGTGAAAGCAATGGCCTTCTGCGGCTGCTGCTCCCGAGCACCTGGACTGTTAAGGCATTTGCAATCTCAGATCAAAGAGGATCAAGATTGGTAGCCATAAATCGACTTCTCCTCCATAAATCTGTCCAAGTCCCTTTTAAAGCTATCCAGGTGAGTGGCCATCACCACCTCCTGTGGCAGCATATTCCAAACACCAATCACACGTTGTGTGAAGAAGTGTTTCCTTTTATTAGTCCTAATTCTTCCCTCCAGCATTTTCAATGGATGCCCCCTGGTTCTAGTATTGTGAGAAAGAGAGAAAAATTTCTCTCTGTCAACATTTTCTACCCCATGCATAATTTTATAGACTTCGATCATATCCCCCCTCAGACGTCTCCTCTCCAAACTAAAGATGTTGACTATGCATCATTCTATTAGAGAAAAGAAGACTATTCAGCGACCAGAGTTGGAGATAAATATTGCATTGCATTAACCAGTTGGATTTCCATCAGCTGTCTATAGATATGTATCATTGAGTCCTTCTCCGTGGATGAAATAAAATTATGAAGCATAAGGGTCACATTATCGGAGTTGGATACTAACATTGGATTACACTCACCTGTTGAATTTCTGACTACAGTTCATTAGTAATTTTTTTTCTTGCATTTTTTCTTTAAGGTTAGATATAGAGAATGAGAGTATGATGAGTAAGATTGGACATTGAAATTATATAACATTTACCTGTTTTATTTCTGACTTTAATTCACAAGATCAAAAACATTTTTCTTTGTATTTATGTATACCCTCGTGTATAAGTCTACCCGCATATAAGTCGAGGCACCTAATTTTACCACAAAAAACTGGGAAAACTTATTGACTTGCATATAAGTCGAGGGTGGGAAATGCAGCAGCTACTGGTAAATTTCAAAAATAAAAATAGATACCAATAAAATTACATTAATTGAGGCATCAGTAGGTTAAATGTTTTTGAAATTTATTTCAAAGAAAAACAGTAAACTAGCTCTGTAAGTGGAAAAGAGGGTCAACAAAAACAATATGGTCTCAACAATAACTGTTTATGTTAGCAGTACCAACATTTCAAAGTGTCTTTAGGAGACTCTCCTGATGATATCACCCAGGTTTGGCGAAGTTTGGTTCAGGGGGTCCAAAGTTATGGACCCTCAAAATGTAGCCCCATCTACTATTAGCTCCCATTGGAAACAATGGGGGATGGGGGCACCCCCTTTGGGGGTCCATAACTTTGGACCCCCTGAACCAAACTTTGCCAAACCTGGGTGGCATCATCAGGAGTGTCACCTGATGATACCCTGAAATTTTGGTGCTGCTAGCCTAAAAACTACGCCCCCTGGTGGCCAACAAAGTAAAAACCCTAAAATATTTTTTAAAATACACCTCACTCATGTATAAGTCGAGGGGGGCTTTTTCAGCACAAAAAAATGTGCTGAAAAATTGGACTTATACACGAGTATATATGGTATATGTTATGTTAGAGGTTTTATTGTACATTTTCAATTTCATTAAGTTGTCTTGGCTCACACTGTTGTATCTCACGTTGATGGGAATTTATTGTCGAAGGCTTGGTGGGAATTGTTGTAATAATTCTTATATTATTGAATACTTGTTTATTTATATATACATATATAACTTTTACATTTTATCTTCTTTTTTTGTGCCAGTTAGGCAGATGTTGATCAGATAGATTGTTCTTTTTATTGTTGGATTTCTGGTAAGTCTAAGGGTGGGGCTTTTTGCAGGGCATTCTGTGGTCCTTGGGCAACCGTCTGGGTAAGGAAGGGGGTGGGTCAGCAGCAGAGCAATGGGAGGCAACTCTGTCCCGGCCTGGACAATGAACAAGAGAAATACCTCTTCCCTCCTGAGTCTCCTTCTCAGCATGTCCTCTGCTCTTGATCTAGCAGCACTACATCCGTTCACCCACCGGCACGCCAGACCAATTCTGAGTTTCCCCTGTTTCTGCCGCAGTTTCCTTCTTTTCTCTGCCCTCAGACCAATCTCAACCAATGCATGCAAGCCATGTATGATAAAGTCCCGTGCAAGAGACTGTGATAAAGTACCGTGCAGAGTTCCTCTCGTTCCTCTTGTGGCTCAAAAATAAATTAAAAAGAAACTTCAAATTGTGGTGCCTTTTCTACCCCAAACAGGGAACATGCTGCCGTGAAGAAACCTTCCCAGCATACTGGGACAGCACTGGGACAGGTGTGCTTAGGACCATGGGGCATCCATGTGTTTGTCTGCCCCAAGGCAGATCCTGCACCTGAACATGTCAGGTGGGTCTGCGCCACCTGGCAAAGGAGGACATTCGCCCTGTGAACTACCACCTCCTCTTGCCATAGCAGTAGTGCTGCCAACTCTGGGTTGGGAAATTCCTGAAGATTTTGGGGGTGAAGTTTGAGGAGGTCGGGCGTGGGGAGGGGAGAGACCTCAGCAGAGCATAATACCATGCAGCCCACCTTCCAAAGCAGATTTTTTCCCCCAGGGCAGAGGTGGGATCCAGCAGGTTCTCACAGGTTCCCGAGAGTAGGTGACTAATTATTTGTGTGTGCCGAGAGGGGGTTACTAATTGGTGATTTTGCCATGTGATTTTTGCCTTAGTTACGCCCCTCCTCCGCTCCTCAGCAGTAGCGCGCAGAACTTGAAGCAGTCTAGCAGCAGGTGCATTTGTTTCCCGCCCAAGGACCGGCGCAGTGGCTGCGTCCTTGCCACAGCCCCGCCCAGCAATGCCCCACCACGGAATGCCCGGTCACGCCCTCATCGTGCCCCGCCCATCCCCATTGGCGCTACGCCACAGTTGGAATCCCACCACCATGGGAACCTGTTACTAAAAGTTTTGGATCCCACCACTGCCCCCGGGGAACTGATCTCTGTAACTTGGGGACCAGTTGTAATTCCGGGAGATCTCCAATCACCAGCTGGAGGTTGACAATCATCCACAACAGAGAATGGAACATCTAGCCAGATGTTTTTAGGGAGTGTGCAGCTGCATGGCCCTCTTCCTCTGCAAGAAGGTTATCCTCCACACGCACACACCCCACGAACTCCTCCCCGTCTGGCTGTGTATCATCCTCGTGGTCTTGGCAATGAAACACTGCGGGCTTTATTGTGGGTACCTGCCATGTGCTGCTGCAGGAAGGTGAAGAAACTCATCTTGTGTTTGTGTCCCAAACAAAGAGGCAGAAAAGAGGTCCCGAGCCAGGGCCAGTTTGACGGCCAACCTGTCCAAGCAACCAGGGGTGTAACCCTCAAAAGGGTAGCCCCCATCTCCTTAGCAAAGAATGGGGGATGGGGCACCCCCTTTGAGGGTCCATAACTTTGGATCCCCTGAACCAAACGGCACCAAACTTGGGGGGTGCCATCAAGACAGTTTCCAGATGATACCCTGAAATTTTGGTGCCGATGCATCCAAGAATGCGCCCCCTGCAGGAACATCCCATAAATTTGCCCAAGAATCTTTGTTCTGCATTGAGTTTTCTGCATTGTTGTCAATAGGGGTTGCAGGCTGGGGGGGGGCACATTTCTGAAGGCACAGTCTCAAAACTTTCAGGGTCTCATCAGGAGACTGCCCTGATGATACCCCCCAGGTTTGGTGCAGTTTGTTTCAGGGGGGCCAAAGTTATGGACCCTCAAAACTGTAGCCCCATCTGCTATGAGCTCCCATTGGAAACAATGGGGTATGGGGGCACCCCCTTTGGGAGTCCATAACTTTGGACTCCTTGAACCAAACATCACCAAACTTGGGGGGGTAGCATAAGGACAGTCTCCTGATGATACGCTGAAATTTTGGTGCCGCTAGCCTAAAAACTGTGCCCCCTGCGGGCCAAAAATGGAAAACCACTAAAAATACCCAAAAACGAAGCCTGCATTTTGATGCCCCACCACAAGGTGATGCCCTGGGCAGCTGCCCACCTTGCCCAATGGGCATTATGCCCCTGCAAGTGACTGTTAAGGGGGCATAATGCAGAGGTGTTGGTGACCCAGAGGGGCTGGGCTCAGTCCTATCCTTCAGTGGTGTAGGATGTGACTGGCAAATCACACAACAGGAACGTAGCAGAAGTGCAGTAATTGTTCGTAACACCTGTTGGCACACCTACATACAGCTGCATGTGTGAATGTGTGTAAAGTGCCATCAAATTGCAGCTGGCTTATGGCCCCCCCAGCAAGGGGCTTTAAGGCCCGTGAGAAACAGAGGTTGCCATTGCTCCGCTCTGCACAGCCTATCTTGTTTGTTTCCCTGCGGCAACACAAATATGCACCTATCGCAGCTTCTCAAATTGTGTTTCCAGCTGGCTACTCTTGGGGCAATATTCTGCTTCTTCTTGGAATTTCCACACTTAATCAGTTTCTCAGCTGTTGATGTGTTCGGGGCCCTCTCTCTGTCTCGCCTCTTTGCTATCAAGCTGTGCACCTTGGCTGTGTCAATTGCTCTGCCAACTGTCTTTATAACATCTTCATTTTTCTGGATTCCTGCAGGCAGCTCTCCAGCAGACACCAAGGCAAAACCGTCCACCTCTTCCAGTGCCGAGAAGACCACAAGTGAGGCCATCAAGACCAGCAGTTCTGGTGACCTCCAGACACCCAACTCCTTCGCTGTGGGTTTGCCAATCACTTGTGCTAGCAGGACCCCTACATTTAACAGACAAGCATCATGATACCTAAGCTACAGGACAAGTATTGCTATACTTAAGGGAGGAATCTAGTGAAGGAAAGTTGTCTGTCATGCTATGACATCCTTTATCCCCTAGAACTGTAGCAGCAGAATTCAGAAGAACTGGGAAGAAATCTCCGCTTAGCTGAGAAGTTCCACTTGGGAGAATCACACCCTCTCTCAGCCTCAGCTGTCTCTCAGGCCCCTTCCGTACACGCAAAATAATGCGTTTTCAACCCACTTTCATAACTGTTTGCAAGTGGATTTTGCCATTCCGCACAGCTTCAAAGAGCACTGAAAGCAGTTTGAAAGTGCATTATTCTGCATGTGCGGAATGAGCCTGAGTGTGAGGGTAGGACAGAGGATGGAAGAGCCTAAGTAAATGTGGAAAGGCAGGATAAAAACGTGTGCTCCCGGTGCTGCTGAGTAGTCAGAGGATTGCTTTGTGATGTGCGGGTGTTTGTCTTTGCTGTGTCCACTTCTTGCTTGGTCGCAAGCAACAAGCAAGCATCGACCAACTTCCAGATTTCTTCATGCAGGGCTTGCTCCCTTTCCATTGCTGATACTTTTCATTTGTCAGTTGTGATTTTCCTTCTTGCATATCCCTGGGTTTTTATTTCACCTGACTTGTGGAAATACCCTTTCTTTCTCAGAGGGACATGAACTCTTGCCGTGGAGAAAACCAGATGTTCTCTCCCAACCAAGTTGTGGAGGGACTCTAGGTCAAGCTGTCCTTCCTTTCCTGTGTGACCTCTGGGTAAAACTGCAACTGCTTGTGGTCTTGTGTAGCATAAGGATTTCCTTAAGGATAGTTGGAGCAGGTGGGTCACAAGCAGTGGTGGGATCCAAAAATTTTCGTAACAGGTTCCCTTGCCAGCCCCCCCTCAGCAAAGGGGGCAGAGGCGTACCTAGGCAAACCTGAGCCCTGGGCAAAACCTGAGTTGGATGCCCCCCCCCATGGGCAGCCACCCCACCACAACCCCCCCCAAATTTTTTTGCACCAGGTCATTTCTAAATCATCATCACATTATCGAAAATGCCCCAACTCACAAATCTGAACACAGCAATGGTGAAACACACAGGTTCTTTGATAGAGACTGGTGAGATAAAGGCTGAGAATCCATGAATTGCAGTACCTGAAAGGGATTAACCCAGTTCAGGGAGTTACATTATTAGTCACAATTGCTATATGGAACCTTCACGTTCAAAGGCAGGATGCCTCTCGGGGAGGCGAGGGCATGGAGGTGGAAAAGCGGACCCAATTAGTAACCCCCTCTCGGCACACACAAATAATTAGTAACCCCCTCTCGGGAACTGGTGAGAACCTGCTGGATCCCACCTCTGGTCACAAGACTCCTTCTGAATGCATCACACTGCTGATGTGTTTGTATCTGTACTAGCAGGACCCCTACAGTTTTACAAGCAGTTTAGCTGACAAGCATTGCTGTACCTAAGTTGTGCGACATGTTTTGTTTCATGTTTGTGGTGGGGCAAGGTAATGGCAGGAAGGCATCACCTTATGAGCATTCCTTCCATGCTTGCCTGGCATAAAAACATCATCTGGTGTGGTGCTCTCAGGTTGCTGAGCATTAGCCTTCTTGCTGAGGACCTTAATCAGCAGTGGCGTAGGAGCAGCAGTGGCGTAGGAGGTTAAGAGCTCGTGTATCTAATCCGGAGGAACCGGGTTTGATTCCCAGCTCTGCCGCCTGAGCTGTGGAGGCTTATCTGGGGAATTCAGATTAGCCTGTGCACTCCCACACACGCCAGCTGGGTGACCTTGGGTTAGTCACAGCTTCTCGGAGCTCTCTCAGCCCCACCCACCTCACAGGGTGTTTGTTGTGAGGGGGGAAGGGCAAGGAGATTGTCAGCCCCTTTGAGTCTCCTGCAGGAGAGAAAGGGGGGATATAAATCCAAACTCCTCCTCCTCCTCCTCCTCCTCCTTCTTCTTCTTCTTCATGGCAATTCTTAATCATTCTCCCTTTTCTTTCAAGTTCTTAGCTGAGAGATCACAAATGAGTGATATATCACTGTTACACTGGCATAAGCAGACTGATGGGATTGCTGTGTGGTTGCAATGCAACCTCTGTGCACATTCTCTCTGTCTTAATTTTCTGCTCTGTGTTCTGCAAGCTAGCAAATTTGCACAGCTGTCTTAACATGGGTGGATCAGTCTGATCACTCAGGTAAAGCCATAATTGAGTCCAAACACTTCCAAGTAACGCCACCCAAGAGGCAGGGTGCTGGATCTTCAGATGCTGGATCTTCAGATGTTTTTTTCAAGGTTTTGGCATTAAATGGTTGGAGTCCAACATAGAAATAATAAGTCATGTTGGGAAAAGGAACATGCTTGTGTCTCACTGGAGCAGCAGTGGCGTAGGAGGTTAAGAGCTCATGTATCTAATCTGGAGGAACCGGGTTTGATTCCCCGCTCTGCCGCCTGAGCTGTGGAGGCTGATCTGGGCAATTCAGATTAGCCTGTACACTTCCACACACGCCAGCTGGGTGACCTTGGGCTAGTCACAGCTTCTCGGAGTTCTCTCAGCCCCACCCACCTCACAGGGGGTTTGTTGTGAGGGGGGAGGGCAAGGAGATTGTCAGCCCCTTTGAGTCTCCTGCAGGAGAGAAAGGGGGGATATAAATCCAAACTCTTCTTCTTCTTCTCTAGAGAAGGGAACACAGCTGGAAGGAAAGGACTGGAAGGAAAGAGGAACTCTCATCTTGACTTCCTCCCTGCTTTCCCCCCAGAAAAGGACATTTTTAGGGTGTGTGTTTGTTTGTCTTTGCAAAGCAGAAGGTAATTCTGGCCTTCTACTCCAACCAGAAGAAAATGGGTTTGTTAAATGTTTCCCAAGGGAATATCAGGATCAGTTCGCTACCCAGGTGACCCAAGCAGTCCCTTGGGGTGCCAAACTGGCATAGAGGGAAAGAGGCATTGCCTGAACCCCCTGTTACCTGCCTGATCTGGGGCTTTGCTGCCCAGCTGCAGGAGGGTGCTGGACAGCGGTGGGATCCAAAAATTTTAGTAACAGGTTCTCTCGCCAGCCCCCCCTCAGCAAAGGGGGCAGAGGAGTACCTAGGCAAACCTGAGCCCTGGGCAAAACCTGAGTTAGATGCCCCCCCATGGGCAGCCACCCCACCACGACCCCAAAATATTTTTTTGCACCAGGTCATTTCTAAATCATCATCACATTATCAAAAATGCCCCAACTCACAAATCTGAACACAGCAATGGTGAAACACACAGGTTCTTTGATAGAGACTGGTGAGATAAAAGGTACGAAAGGCTGAGAATCCATGAATTGCAGTACCTGAAAGGGATTAACCCAGTTCAGGGAGTTACATTATTAGTCACAATTGCTATATGGAACCTTCACGTTCAAAGGCAGGATGCCTCTCGGGGAGGCGAGGGCGTGGAGATGGAGAAGCAGACCCAATCAGTAACCCCCTCTCAGCACACACAAATCATTAGTAACCCACTCTCAGGAACTGGTGGGAACCTGCTGGATCCCACCTCTGGTGCTGGGGCAATTAAATGTCCCAGCTTGCCCTTTGCCCAAGGTCAGCTGAAGCCAGAGCTCAGTTTCCCCGGCCCATCTGCGCATGTCACACTTTAAATCCCACTCTGGTCACGTTATGGAGATTTTATGACTAACCTGGTTCCACACACCGATCTGCTGCTGTAACATTTTATTTGACCCTGGCTGACAAGGCCCACAGAAAGAAGCAGCTTCATTACAGAGATGAGAGCGGAAGAAAGACACGCCGGGAAGATGTAAGGCCAAGAATGCTTGAGCATTGACTTGTCCTCTTCTGCCTTTTTCCAGGAAGACTGGTTCACCTTTGATGGAGTCTTCAATCTGGACACAGGACAGGTACAGCATATCCCAGACAGATTCTTATGACATTCTGGAAAGGCAGAGCATAAATCAGACATAAAATCCCTGCACTATATTCTGCTGGGTTCGCGCTACTAGATGCAAACTTTCAAGACTTCATTATGAAATCAAAGGAAGAAGGCCAGTGGTGGGATTTCAAATAATTTGACAACTGGTTGTTTACAAGCACCATTTTAACTACCGGTTCTGCTGAAGTGGTGCGAACCTGCTGAATCCCACCACTGAAGAAGGCCTCCGTTTTGCGCCACTGTGACTATGGTTCTGGGTCCACTCATTCCAGTGCCGCTCTGTTCTGCTCCAATGCATGTGAATGTTTCTGATCTCCAGGACAAGCTATTCATTGAACATGTGCAGCCTCTGCTGGCCAGGATACCCCTCGGCTACAGCGTCTCATTGATACTATGTGAAGTCCACTGCTCTGGACCCCAGACTCAAGGCCAAGACTTTGTCCAGAAGGTAAGGAAGAAGGAAAATGAGGCCACAACAGAATCATTGGCTCCTTCCGCACATGCAGAATAATGTACTTTCAAACTGCTTTCAGTGCTCTTTGGAGCTGTGCAGAATAGCAAAAGCCACTTGCAAACAGTTGTGAAAGTGGTTTGAAAACGCATTATTTTGCGTGTGAAGGGGCCATTGATTCATTTAGGAATGGTCAGGGGAGCTTCAGTGATGGGGGTTGGTATTATGGTCCTTGACGTACTGCACGCAGCTTATGTTCCTGCCCCCAGATTAGGTTAAGTAGTATCTTTCACAGAGATCGGTTAGCAAATGGATGAGCTGCTAGCACAGAAACTTCCGTGGGGAATCTCCGTGGAGAATCTGCTGCAGCACCCAAAATGGTGGGCAATACTGTGAAATGGACAAGAGCTCAGCAAGTGGGAAAAAATATCTGTTCTGGCTAACAACTGTTGTGTCCTCCCACGCTGTGGTAGAACAAAATGCCCAAACAGATCTTTTTATAATATCCTAAAAAACGTTATATTTATGCTTTGCGGAATCCACCACTCTCATCCCCTTTTCATCCCCTTCCTTGTACTACTTACCTTTAATTTAAAAAACACACACACTACATTTTAAATTGTCACGATAACCATTCCCCCCATTTACATCCAGAAGGGGAACAATTCTCCAGTGCCTGGTGAACTTTTCAGAATGGTAAAGGACATGGCCTTGGGTGGGCTTTGTTGGATTCAAGGGTCTCTGTGAAGCTTTGGGAATTCTGTGGAGATGAGAGTAATCTGTCCTGTGGGAGTCTGTGAAAATTTGCAGTGCCAGTTTTAGGGAATTTCAGAATCTTTAAGCAAATCTGCCTTGGTGCATGCTCTAAAACATAGGTGTCAAACTCGCGGCCCTCCCGATGTTATGGACTACAGTTCCCATCATCCCCTGCCAACATCATGTAGTCCATAACATCGGGAGGGCCGCGAGTTTGACACCTGTGCTCTAAAAAATAGCCACAGCAGGAACTGGAAGCAGATTGTTTATAGTGAAGGTAAAGGTAAAGTTTCCCCTTCAGTCGTGTCCGACCCTGGGGTACCACTGCAAGCAGTGATTTCATAGGCAAGCTGTTTTTGTGGGGTAGTTTGCCATTGCTTTCTCCAGCTATTCTTTACCCTCTAGCTATGTGCTAGGACCTCTGTGGTGGCGAACCTTTGGCACTCCAGATGTTATGGACTACAATTCCCATCAGCCTTTCTGGCAGGGGCTGATGGGAATTGTAGTCCATAACATCTGGAGTGCCAAAGGTTCGCCACCACGGTGCTAGGTACTCATTTACCGACCAAGAAATGGATGGATGGCTGAGTTGACCATGAGCCAGCTGCCAGGATATCTGACCCACAGGGGGCTCGAACTCCTGACCGTGTGAGTGGCAGTGCAAGCACTTAGCCACTACGCCACGCGGCTCTTGTTTATAGTGTACAATAAGGAAACAGTTAAGTTACGTCCTTTGATATTCTCTCATCTGTTTTCAGATCCTAGAGGCAGTCCTATCAGAGCCCAGCCACCCCAGAGATGATAATGCTCTACAAACCATTAGTTTTGTCCAGGTAGGTATGTAAAATTGCCAATCTCAAGATGGTGGCTGAATATCTCCTGCTATTACAACTGATCTCCAAACAACAGAGATCAGGTCACCTGGAGAAAATGGCCGCTTTAAAAGTTGGTCTCTATGGCAGTAAACCTCACTGAAATCCTCCCCTCCCCAAACTCTATCCTTCCTACTAGGTTCCTCCAATACCTCCAGGTATTTCAAGACCTGGAGCTGGTAACCCTATAGATATGCACTAACACATTAAACACGTCACCCACTAGGCAGCCAATTTAGGTTTGGTATTTCTTATATATTAAGGAACAACGCTCATCACATACAATTGTAATCATATATCTATCTCATATCAACAGAATTTCATCATTCACTGTTGTATCATCGCATGAATTATTTTTCTCTTTTTCTATTCAATAATCTAAACATAAACAGTCCCTTCTAAGGTGTTTCCACATTCATTCAAATTCCAAGTTCTTGCAGTTGATCACAAAAGTTCATTCATAAACAATTGTATGTGATGAGCATTGTTCCTTAATATATAAGAAATACCAAACCTACATTGGCTGCCTAGTGGGTGACGTGTTTAATGTGTTAGTGCTTATTTAGACGTTACCTACATCTTTGTTACCTTAACCCTATAGATATGCCTTTTAGAGAGTGGCAACAGATAGACACCTTCAGGACTATTTCTCAATACCTTCTAGGAAGAAACAGGTGGCCCCATGGCTATGGTTTGTTTGTGGCCTTTGGCAACCACATTTTCACTCTTGCTTGCGTGACTACATACATCTTTGTGCATTAATCCCATTTCAGATTGACACAGATGGAAAAATCCAAGATCTGCTGAATCCTGGAAGTTCGGGCCTACAAATGATGGACCTTCCTCCACTGGGGCTGTGAGTATCTGGATTCTGGGCCATGATTTGGGATTCAACTAATGAAGAGGCTGAGAAATACCAGAGTCAATGCAGTTGTAGTGAATCTGGGAGCTGGACCTTACTGATCAGAGAGAATTTGATACGAGGAAATTGGGCGTGGCTGGCTTGGAGTAGGTCAGGTTGGACAGGAGCAACTGGAAAAGATGGGAAGGTGTCTTTGGGTAGACTTTCAGAACTTTAGAACCAGAGAGCTTGGAGGATTTTTTGTTTCCTCCTGAGCTGAGACATCAAAGCACTCATTCCTGCAAGGTCAGCATGGCATGAAGACTAATGTGGCTTAATCTTTGCTGATGTCCCTTTAGCCTGACAGTGGAAGATATCCAAAGCCTTGTCGTTGTGTGATGCCCATGGAGTTTTTGAGATGTCTGTGCCCACCCAGTCCTAACCAAGGTGACTCACCCTAACCTCTTCTCTCTCCTTTTCTCTTTAGAGTGGTGGAAAAGGCAACTGAGATGGTCGTGGTTGACTCAGAAACAGCCACTCACTTCTACTTGCAGGGGATGTTACAGTCCCAAGAGTATCAGCAACAATCTTTGCAGAAACAACACAGAAATATGTAAGGGCCACAGTAAAAGGAGGGCACTTGGTACCATGTGGGACTCTAAAATTTCACCAAACAGTGCTAATTTGCTCACATTTTTTACCCATACCCATTCAGTAAAGACTAGAAATGGACTGTAGCATCATTTTACCAAAGAATGCATAATCATGAGCTTCTCCAATTCTTATTAATGGACCGAAACGCAACTGTTACTTTTGAAGTGACAATTTTTTTATTAGCTGTCTCTGATCAACGGTTAGCTCGTCTTGCTAATGGTGCTAAGCAAAGACTATGATGAATGTCTAGCAGAGACTTTGGTGGGCTAAGCATTATATTCTATGTAATAATTTTAACTCTGCCGCTAAAGTCTTGTCTTGAAAGACTAGAAACTTGTTTTAGCGCTGGAGGATTAGAAATGACAAAGAGATAATATCAAATTCAGCATCACATAACCAGTTTTCACACTTGACTGGTGAAATTGCAGGTTATAGTTGTTCCTTGCTGTCAGTGATTGGAATGGAAACAAAGAAGTCTAAAGTACAAAAACAGAGCTGGCGAGAAAAATGAAATGACACCAGCGGGATAGCGGTTTCTTCTTTAGATTCAGCCCTAGGCAGACCGTTAAATAATGGCAGAAAAATCAAACAGCAGGGTTCACGCGCCAGGAAATGCAGGAAATCCAGGGAGAGCTGTAAATCTGTAAAATTCAAATCTAATCAATAGAGAGAGGGAGAGACGATTTGCTAGTTTTGCCAAGCTAATTAACACCTGTAGTGGGTTGAGTGGTCCCAGGTTTTAAGCTGGTTTGCAGCAATAATAAGAAACCATTATTGAAGCTAAGAAAGAGGAGTGAGTGCGAAATTTCTACATTAATCCCGGGATTAATTTAGACATTTCGCACCCACTCCTCTTTCTTAGCTTAAATAATGGTTTCTTATTATCGCTGCGAAGCAGTTTTCCATTGAAGTCCCCTTTTGATATTCCCTTTTTGCAGTGGTGGGATTCAAATCATGTAACAACTGGTTCCGGTGGTGGGATTCAAATATTTAACAATTTGTTGTTTACAAGCAGTCAAGCACCATTTTAACAACCGGTTCTACCGAAGTGGTGCGAACCGGCTGAATCCCACCACTGCCTTTTTGAAGAATGGTGTCTTTCAGATCAGAAACAGAGAGACCCTGAAACGTTCTGTGGGTTTCTGAATACTGGGCCCAAGTATTTTTGCACATAGAACTGGGGTGCTGTCTGGTTTCCAGGCTGTATGGCCGTGTTCTAGCAGCATTCTCTCCTGACGTTTCACCTGCATCTGTGGCTGGCATCTTCAGAACCTCTGAAGATGCCAGCCACAGATGCAGGCGAAACGTCAGGAGAGAATGCTGCTAGAACACGGCCATACAGCCCGGAAACCACACAGCACCCCAGTGATTCCGGCCGTGAAAGCCTTTGCATATAGAACTGTTTGTTCAGTGCAAGTTACAGTGACCAGATCTGGGTATGTGTGTGTGTGTATGTGACTGTCAGCTGTGATAATGTTCACCTGTATGTCCAGCTCTTACTGTCTACCTTCCCCTTGGGGTGCAGCACCCTGTTAACAGTCACTGTGGAGCAGAGGGCAGAGAGCCAGGGGTTTCAACGAGCCACACTTCGGATCTTGGAGTTCGCTGGCGGAGACGAGTTGTCCTCTGCTGATCTGTGAGTTTGAAGCCTACTTAGAGGTCAAGCGCTTTCCCACAGAACGCAAGGGAGGGGGTTGTTCTCAGGTACTGGGGACAGGCCTCAAATGAGGCCAAGATGCCCTCTGTGCTCAGATCGAATGCACCCAGCTTCTTCGGTTGCTGTTCTGTGGTGACGGCTTGTCCCTTGCTGTTCTTTGCTAGTACAGTTTTTCACCTCTGCTCTCGGCCTGGTCTGCTGACACGCTTTCTGCAGAAGTGGGCTTCCTCTCCTGGGTCCTGAAGCAGCTGCTGACTGGAAACACCCTCACGTTCGTGCTCTTCTGCCTGAACCTGCCAGGTAATGGTGCATTCACCTTCCCCAACCCCAAAGCGGAAGGGAGACTGTGTCCCAGGAAGTGCTTCCTAATTGCCCAGGGCAGCTGGCAGAAGGGACTTCCAGTGAAGGTCTCGGCACCAGTGTGGAAAGGAGAACAAAATTTAATTACAATGTTAAATATAAATATAAAAAGGGAGCCAGTAGAGTTATACAAACGACTATTATTATTTTTATTCATTTGACTTCTATTCCGTCCCTCCCCTCTATAATTAACTCCTATTCAATTACAATTTATTATTATATTCTAAATATTTTTTTTCAAAATTATAAAATCTGTTGAGTTATATACTTCTTCTGTCCTCCAGCACAAGTATCACAACAACTGTTTGTGTCACCTCTTTATGTGGGTTCTGTGGGGCAGTGCTTGGAAGGAGTTGCAAAGAACTAAATTTAAACAAAACAGTTTACTTCTCTTAACAAATAATACTTTTAAAACATTTAACATTTGCACTTTACAGTCCTGTTAAGTTTGCATTTTCAAGTCCTTATATTTACAGTCTACTGATATTGCCAAGTCCAGTTGTTCTTTGCTGGCGGTTGGTTTTGAAGACTTCAGAGGCTTGGTGAATGGGATTCAAGATGATGAAGGTTCCCAGAAAACTCTCACCATTTACATACACAAAAACCCTGAAACAATAAATTCTAACATTTACAATATAGCAAAAAATTAAACTCCCTTCCCACTAGTTCCCAACAACATTGCAGTTACCTTAAACAAGGTGTTAAGGGCTTAATAAAATCAATCAAGGTCCCAGACTGGTAGCCTTTGCTTCTTCCAACCTCATGAGTTTTGAAGCCTTCTGCTTCTTTTCAGACTCCACCCCTTTCTGGGTCATCCCATTCTTACACAGGGGTCACATTTGCTCTTTGTGATGGTGTCTTCGATCATACTGTTCCATCGTAGAACAGTGACTGAACTGAATAAAAGATCTGTAGTCAGCTAGCATAAATCAAGCTTCATTCTCCTGGACCTTTGTATTAACAGCCTTCAATAAATCCTTTCCTTTTTGCAATCCTAATGTTTGATTGGTTGTGGTGGGCTTTCCGGGCTGCGTGGCCGTGGTCTGGTGGATCTTGTCCCTAACGTTTCGCCTACATCTGTGGCTGGCATCTTCTGCTGTTTATCACAGAGAGAAGTGTGCTACACAATGTGTCCAGTGAGAAGGGAATGTTTAGTTGGGCATATATTGTCCATGGCCCAGGGTGGGGAATCAATCAGTAAGTGTTTGGGTGGAACTTGCTATGCAAAGAAGAAGAAGAGTTTGGATTAATATCCCCCCTTTCTCTCCTGCAGGAGACGCAAAGGGGCTTACAATCTCCTTGCCCTTCCCCCCTCACAACAAACCCCCTGTGAGGTAGGTGGGGCTGAGAGAGCTCCGAGAAGCTGTGACTAGCCCAAGGTCACCCAGCTGGCGTGTGTGGAAGTGCACAGGCTAATCTGAATTCCCCAGATAAGCCTCCTCAGCTCAGGCGGCAGAGCTGGGAATCAAACCCGGTTCCTCCAGATTAGATACACGAGCTCTTAACCTCCTACGCCACAAAGGTGTGGTTGACTGCATTGTATTGCGGGTAGGGTTTTCAGTCCATTTATATTCGTATTCCTGTTTGAATTCCCCGCAGTAGCAACAGTATTAGTGAATGCAAATCCTGTGCCTGGATGGAGTTCACTGTCCATGAACCTAGCATGTCCTTGGCCTTTGATTCTGGTGTTTTTCAGTACTGATAGTCAAGTTTTGTTAATTCTCAGAGTCTCTTCCTTCTTGTTGAAGTTGTCTTGGTGTTTGTGGATTTCAATAGCCTCCCTGTGTAGTCTGACATAGTAACCTTCCGAGTTGTCCAGAATTTCAGTGTTTTCAAATAAAATGTTATGTCCAGTTTAATGTTTGGGGCTTTTTGAAACTGATCTATTCATCAAAAAGAAGTGAAACAATAATGGGGAAAAAATTCCCCGTACTTATAACCAAAACCCCAGTAAGCCAAAAATACCTCATGCTTCTTTATTCCTCTTGTTTAACCAGTGCTGTAATTAAACAATTCCAGCCTTTACTTCTTCCTTTGTGGTTTCAGGAGGGACCACATTACTAATATTGAAGCCAGGTGTATCGTTCGAAGGCTTTCATGGCTAGAATCAACTGGCTGTCGTATGTTTTTCAGGGTGTGTGGCCGTGGTCTGGTGGTTTTCGTTCCTAGTCCACAGGGAGAAACACATCCAACAGGGCTTGGACAGATTTATGGAGGAGAAGTCGATCTATGGCTACCAATCTTGATCCTCCTTGATCTGAAATTGCAAATGCCTTAGCAGACCAGGTGCTTGGGAGCAGCAGCAGCAGAAGGCCATTGCTTTCACATCCTGCACGTGAGCTCCCAAAGGCACCTGGTGGGCCACTGCGAGTAGCAGAGTGCTGGACTAGCTGGACTCTGGTCTGATCCAGCAGGCAAGTTCTTATGTTCTTATGTAACAGCGGCATGCCTCTGAAGATGCCAACCATAGATGTGGGCGAAACATTAGGAACAAAAATTGCCGGACCATGGCACACAGCTTGAAAAACCCACAACCAACTGGAACCAGGGTTTCAATCAACTGGAACCAGGCTGTTTTGGGGGGGTGGGCTGTATGGCATTACATCCTGGAGGTCCCTCCCCCCCCCAACCTACACTCCCAAATCTCCAGGAATTTCCCAGCCCAGAGTTGGCCACCCTACCTGGAACCCATGAGACCACTCCTCTTTGAGGTGCCAGTTAGCGTTATCAGGTCCTCCCTGGCCCCTGTGGTGCGGGTAGGGTTGCCAGATCTAGCCTGGGGAACTCCTGGAGGTTTAGAGTTGGAGCCCGGGGAGAACATGAACCTCAGCAGAGTACAAAGCTGTAGAGTAGCCATTCTCATCCAGGGTTCCATGGTAGCCTGGGGTGCCGTGAGCATGTCCCAGGGGTACCGCGGCAACACTACTGCCCCTCCCCCCTCATTTTTGTGGTGTCTCCCACTGGTGCCAACAAGGTCAGCAGCCCCCCCCCCCCAGTGCTTCCCTTCACCCTGGGAGGGGAAGGTGGGGTGTGTGGCAAGCAGGAGCAATGGGAGGGGAAGGTGGGGGGGGTGGCGGCAGAGGTACCGTGAGATATGAAGAGTGAGGTCAAGGGTACCCTGACCTCAAAAAGGTTGGGAAACACTGCTGAAGAGTTTACCCTCCAAAGCAGCTATTTTCTCTACAGAAGGTGATGTCTGTCATCTAGATATCAGTTAAAACTCTGCAAGATCTCCAGGCTTCACCTGGAGTTTGGCAACCCTAGCACCAGTTCTAATTAGGACTATTAAATCAGCTCCCCCATGCCAGAGGTGTAATTGCCTGCTCATCTGGCTTGCCTGCTCAGCAGCTAACTACTGGAAGGTCCCAAAGAGCCAGGCATGGAACAGACAGGCTCTGGATTGCCAGGCCCCTCCTGTCCTCAGTCAAGCTGAGAGTTCTCTTATGCATTCTTTTCAGAGGCTTCTGCAGAAGAGGTGCTGTCCGCCCTCTCGCTGGCTGAACAAGTGAAGTCCGTGTCCAAGAGAGTGGCGCCAACCTGCTGGGATCCTGCCTGGGAGGCTCAGAAGCGAAGGGCTGCAATTGGGGAGCTCCGCGACCAGCTCTGCTTCAGCAGTCATCTGGAACAGGACAGCAGGGTCAGCCAACTGGGGCAGGTGCTGAAGGAACTGCAGGTGAGAGGTCAAAGGCACAACGCAGCCATGTTGACGCAAGGCTGTCTTGGTTGTGCAAAGAGCATACCTTGCAGATTAGGATTGCCAGGTCCCCCCAGCCCAGTGATGGCGAACCTTTTCGAGACCGAGTGCCCAAATTGCAACCCAAAACCCACTTATTTGTCACAAAGTGCCAACCCAGCAATTTAACCTGAATACTGAGGTTTTAGTTTAGAAAAAACAGTTGGCTCTGAGGCGCACATTACTCAGGAGTAAGCTTGGTGAAGCAATCGTGCAACGCTTCGGATGGATGAATCACGACCCTAGGAGGGTTTACTCAGAAGCAAGCCCCATTGCCAGCAATCGAGCTTACTCCCAGGTAAAGGATCATGCCCAGGCCAGCCTAGGGGTATTTGGAGAGGTGATTTTCCACACACACCCCCACATGATGAACTCTGTGCACGCGTGCCCACAGAAAGGACTCTGAGTGCCACCTCTGGCACCCGTGCCATAGGTTCGCCACCACTGCCCCAGCCACTGGTGGGGGATTGGGGAGGGGTAGGTTGCCAGATCCAGGTTGGGAAGCTCCCGGGGATTTGGGGGCAGAGCCTGGAGAAGAAAGGGACTTCAGTGGGGTACAGAGGCATGGGGTCCACCCTCCAAAGCATCCCCTTTCTCCAGGGGGACCAATCTCTGTAGTCTGGAGACTACATAATTCCAGATGATCCTACGTGGAAGTTGGCATCCCTACTTGCAGGCCAGCCGAGCCTGCTGGGTGCTCACCAGCCAAAAGCAGCCCCTTCACCCGTGGGCCTGGCCCAACCAAGTCACATTTCTGTCATATCTGACCCTTGTAATGCATGAAGTCAACACCCCTGCTCTATGGCTTTATGCCCCACTGAGGTATCTGTCTTCCGCAAGTTCCACCTTCAAATCTCCGGGAGTTTCCCAACTTCCCCATCCTCCCAGCCCTTGCTAGTGGCCAGAGGGGACTCGGCAACTAGGGCATGGGCTGTAACATTTAAGTTTTGGCTGCGTCTATGCTTCTGCACAGATCCAAAAAGTTTATCTTCGCTAGAAATGAGGGAGCTTCAGCTTTTGAAGTGGTGGCTCCATATTGAAAAAAAAAATCTTCTCCTTGGGTTTCTCATGGGAGTCTTTTCATATGCTTACCGCCACGGAAATTTACCATCATCTAAAGATCAGATTGTACAACCAGGAATACCAATCTCTCCTGAGTGCTGCACAAAGCTCCTGTTCCCCTCTATACTTTGGGATCACACCCTCGAAATCTAGCCCTGCTGTATATTTGGAACAGCTTGTTAACTGTAAGTGCAGATGGGTCATGACCAGAGCAAGGTGCAACTCATTCCCCTCTGTCTACCTTCAAGGTCGTTTCCTTAACATCCCACAAAGTGAGCATTGTTGTCGGTACTGTCCCAACACTATGGACTCAATCCCTCATATCCTGCTTTACTGTTCGAGGTATAATGATATTAGAACCGATCTGGGAGCTTTACTACCTCTAGAATTTATGTTTCTCTCAGACAAACTAAAAATATCTAAGCTATTGAACAGCCCTCATGTAGAAATTTCTGAAGCAGTTGCTACATTTTTAATCCATGTTCTACGTGATATATAACAATGATCCTGTTTTTGTACTTGGAATGTATGGTACTTCTGGTTATGCCTAATAAAGGTTTTTGGATTGGATTGGAACATTTTCAGTTTGAGGGCTTTCACTTTATACTCCTCTTCCACAGTACGCCAGAGATATAATTGGAATTGTTATCAACCTCCAGGTGGGTCCCGGAGATCTGCTATTACAGCGTATCTCCAGATAACCGTTATCAATTCCCTTGGAGAAGACGGCTGCTTTGGGAGGTGGATTCTACAACACTGTGGTACCCTGTTGCTGTACTTCAGTCCTCCTCCTCCTCCCCAACTCCCACCCTTCACAGGTTCCATCGCCAGAATCTTGAAGCATTTGCCCTCCCAGAGCTGGCAACCCTAATGAGTGATGGGGGCTTATTAGAAACCTTCCCCACAAATGCAAACTGTCTTTGGGCTGACAGACGAACGTTTGGCTTGTTTTCAAGGTTTTGAAGACCCTGAGCTGGAAGGGAAAAAAAGAAACAGCAGCAGCAGCATATGAAACAAAAAAGGGCATTTGTCTTGAAGCCCAGGTGAGCCCAACAAATATAGGTTGTCAGATCTGTTCTGTAAATTCAGAATGTTGGGTGTTTCACCTTAGTACAGTTTAAGAAGTTCTGTCTGTTGTCCATTAGCAGAGCAACTGTGAGCTAGAAAAGTCAATGCTTGCTTATCTATATATACAAAAATCTATCAGTGCGTTTTTTCTGCTGACAGGTAATCTCCCAAACTACTGGACCGATTGCTTTGAAATTTTCACACAACGTCGCATTCGCGTGCGGCCAGGTTTTCATACTGTTTCCACACCTCCTGTCATGTACATGTCACAACTGTGCCCGTTATTGTGTACATGCCACACCTGTGACAGTTGGAACCACAGTTCTGTTCCGCAACAGCGCCATCTGCTGGCCATCAAAGCAACACCCTCTGATACAAGGGAAACAACCATGCCTTCCTTGAAAACCACTGCCATCTGGAGTGAAAGGGATGGGGCGGGCCATCTGCACATGGCCCACCCACCCTAGCGGAGGAAGGTGAAGATGAGGGAGGGTCCAGGGGTTTGCTGGACCAAACGCTCTGAAATTTGAACACAACGTAGCTCATGTCTCCCAGAGTGTTTTAAGCTAAATAATTCGCCTGCAAGAGAAGGGAGTGAAAGGGCCAGGGCCAGCCACCTGCACATGGCCCACCACCCTAGCAGAGGAAGTGGAACATTAGGGAGGGACGGGACGGGTTGCCATGCAAGGGAACGGGAGAGAGGGAGGGGAGCAAGGGGCACCTTGCCCCTCCCCTCCCTTGCAATCATTGTGCAATGACACATGTTCGAACCGTTTGCTTCCCCTTTTCTTTCTTTTCCACTTCACCAGACTCAGCCACAGCAACGCGTGGCCAGGCCCGCTAGTTTTATCATATATCTCTATTTTCGAACTTGGCCCCAAACAGTGGTCAATAGATCTGCAAAATGGAACTATGGACAGATGGGTTTGCTGAAAAATCTTAATAAAAAAAAACAAAATAGGGTCTTAAAGCTCCCTGCAACAACATCCATAGCCATAAGAAAAGAATGCCTACTGAGTTCTCAGTTGGCCTTTGGGGGGTTGCTAGGCAGCCACAACAATATTGCCAAGGCTTTCAAGGCTTGCTTTCTGTAAAGTAAAGCCATGGGGATGTTCATTCTAATATCAATATTTCTCCTTTTCGACTATCTGCAATGGCTCAGGCCAGGCCAGAAGGCAGAAAACCAATTAGAACATTGTGACAGAAAGAAGGGGAAAACATGCTGGGAATCACCCTTAGATCAAAGGATTCCTGGAAAGTACCCTGGCAACAAGTTGCTACCGCTCAGGAACATCCTGAGAACATCTAGACCAGGGGTAGGGAACCTGCGGCTCTCCAGATGTTCAGGAACTACAATTCCCATCAGCCCCTACCAGCATGGCCAATTGGCCATGCTGACAGAGGCTGATGGGAATTGTAGTTCCTGAACATCTGGAGAGCCGCAGGTTCCCTACCCCTGATCTAGACTGACCCACTGAGATGGTACCCTCACTGTATTAGACTTGTAATGAAGTAAATGGGTGGAAACTTTGGAAAATTCCATACAACAAACTATGTAGCTCCTGCACAGTCTAGCAGCTCATAAGGGAAGAGATCAAGAGAAGTATCCCAGAGAAATGGATGGTACTAAATGAAGCCAAAACAAGTTTTGGTAAAAGGGCTTGTCTTAAAAGAAATGCGGGGAAAGTAGATTTTTAAAAGGGTGTGGCTCATTCCGCACATGCAGAATAATGCACTTTCAAACTGCTTTCAATGCTCTTTGAAGCTGTGCGGAATGGCAAAATCCACTTGCAAACAGTTGTGAAAGTGGTTTGAAAATGCATTATTTTGCGTGTGCGGAAGGGGCCTGTGAAAAGTGCAAGACAAAATATAGAGGAAAGGCCAAAAACAGAAGAGGCATCAAAAGAAGCTGAGACATTTGGCTGTGTACTGAAACTGTAGATTGCGGTAGAAGTCCCACACACTGTTAAGTCGAACAAGGAACTTACTGGCACCCAGATATTTTCCTACATCTCTCTTTGTCTCAGGCTGTCTTGAGAGGAGCCTCAAGGTCTGTAGGCTGACCAAACCCAACCTATTCCCCTAGTTCTCAACCACCTCCACTAGACTTCTGTGTTCTATTTCAGGACCAGACCACATCAGAGACGGACAGCAGAGCTGAGTTCAGGAACCAGCTAGGAAGCCCCCAGAACCAAGATGATGCACATCAGGAGACAAAGACATCAGGTTTGATATTCAGGGCCAGAATGAACCCCCTGCTCAGCCCTGGAGATTTTAAGAAATACCAGTGACATTCAGGGGTGAGACAGCTCATGCAATGGCTGGAGAACAGCTCAGTGTCTAGAAAAACCAGAACTCTGCTCCGTGTCCTGGAACGAAGCTATCCCTGGTTCACAGGGAAGGTTCAAGGTATTTTGTCATCACAAGGTAGATGTGTTGGCTGCAGGACCCTGAGCTTGAGCTAGTTGGCAGAAGCTTAGACGGAGAGGTGGCTTCTCACCCATTCCAATTAAGGTGGGGACGAGCAGAGCTCTTGCTGGGCATCAGTGCCATCTGTTTTGTGCCTGCCCAATTGGAATGTAAGAATCTTGGCTGGTATCTTCAGACGTGTAACACAAAGGGAAGTCTGCTACTCTGAAGATGCCGGCCACAGATGCGGGCGAAACGTTAGGAACAAGATCCACCAGGTCATGGTCGCACAGCCCGGAAAACTCACTACAACTGGAGTAAATATAGGTCGTTTCCCCACTTACCTCAACCACCCTTCGCTGCACGCTACTCCCAGCGCACATCATTGCTGGCGCACTCCCGGGCTTCCCCACGGTCATCAAAAGGCGCCGTTTTGAGGAGCGCCAGGAATGACGCGCGCTGAGGGGGTGCAACAGCGGCAGCGTCGGGGCGGCTGCATTGTCGCCGCCCCTGTAGTGGGGAGTGCCGGGGGACCCCACGCTACTTGGGGAGTGTAGCGCGCAGCAGCAGGTAAGTGGGAAAACGACCATAGTTTCCTAATCTATTCTGACTAGGATGGAAGGAGATATAGGACCTGTGCCTTGCCCTCTTGGTTGCAAGATGGAGAAGAAGATGTGTGTGTGAGTGGAGGTGTGAAAAGGAGGAAGTTTCTTGAGAACAGCAATCCACATGCCAAAGTGTCAGAGCAATAGAGATGCCCATTGCCTTGACCTCTCTCTCTCTCTCTCTAGTTCAATTCCCCCTCTGAAGTGAGAGATCAGGGACAGGAAAAAGTCCTTCACTTCCAACATCCCCAGACAGGCTGTTCGGTGGCTTGGCCAGAAGGACAGCCCTGATTGGGGAGGTACATTTTTATATGGAGAAACTGGGGGGTGGAATGGGGAGACAAGTCCAGGAGAGAAAGATGGGAAAGAGATTATTTTTGGAGTGTGTTGGGTCAGTTTGCATATAGGTAATATATTGTGGTGGAAGGTGTACTTGGAGACTTCTGCTGCTAAGAACTCCATCCATACACGATCCCTTTCATATAAGGTTTGTCTCTCTCAGGAGCAGCAGTGGCGTAGGAGGTTAAGAGCTTGTGTATCTAATCTGGAGGAACTGGGTTTGATTCCCAGCTCTGCCGCTTGAGTTGTGGAGGCTTATCTGGGGAATTCAGAATAGCCTGTACACTCCCACACATGCCAGCTGGGTGACCTTGGGCTAGTCACAGCTTCTCGGAGCTCTCTCAGCCCCACACACCTCACAGGGTGTTTGTTGTGAGGGGGGAAGGGCAAGGAGATTGTCAGCCCCTTTGAGTCTCCTGCAGGAGAGAAAGGGGGGGATATAAATCCAAAACTCTTCTTCTCTCTCTTCTCAGAAGATGCCAGAATCTCCACAGCTGACCCTGGGCAGGCTACAGCACATCAGAAAGCGGCTTCGGAAGAGGAAACAGCCAAAGGTGGGGCCCACCACTCCAAAGAGCAAAATAAGTCATCGGAAGCTTCCAGCCCTGTAAGAGCCACATGAGATTGTCAGACTTGTGTAGGGGTATTCAATATGAACACTCAAGAGGCTGATCAGGACTAATTTCTCTAGCAGCAATGAGATTGTTTTGTTCTTAGATGCAACAGAGGATTTAAAAATGGACGCAACTTGCAGCTGCACCAGGCCTTCCTATTGTCAGACTCTCGAACGTGGAAATAACAGAGACCGTAGGAAAGTCCTAAAGCAGTTTATTTCTAACAACGCGTAGAGTGACAATAGAAAGCTGAATCTAAGCTCTCCAGCTTAGATCCAGATATTATATCCTTCAATCCCCCCCATTTGTCCCACACCAAATGTGCCTCACAAATTCTACAACTTTTGCACTACAGAGCTTCAAAGAACCTGAGAACCGTTCACACCTTCTTGCATGCACCTTGGGGTTGCCAGGAAGGGAAGAGGGAAACAGAAAAGCAGTAACATGAAAACATTTGCAATTCTTACACAGCAAGACATCTGGGCGCTGACAGGCTTGGGCCTGGCACCTATTGCAGAAGGGGGGGTGGGATGACCATGGAATTCTGAAGCCTGGAATTCTGGCCTTAAGAAATGGTTCTGAACCACCCTGACTGCAGAGAGCAACACGTTTGTTAACATCCTTCTCCCCCGCCCCCAGCAAACGTTTTGGCTCAGTTCTTATGTGGAAGTAGCAGCCTGATGCTTGAAATACAACCCCTCTGCACACACACTTCTTTTTTGGAAATGCAGTTTCCATGGAGGCCTTCCCCTGAATTGCCTTCTTCATCTTTATGGCGTGAAAAGCCACATAAGTAATTTCTAATTGTAATGAGAAAACCAGTGGCTGGAAAAGGGCAGAGTGTTACTTTAGCAATGCAATCCCAAGCAGATTTATAGCCTGCTAGACCAGTGATGGCGAACCTTTTCGAGACCAAATTGCAACCCAAAACCCACTTATTTATCGCAAAGTGCCAACACGGCAATTTAACCTGAATACTGAGGTTTTAGTTTAGAAAAAACGGTTGGCTCCAAGGCACGCGTTACTCAGGAGTAAGCTCAGTGAAGCAACCGTGCAACGCTTCAAATGGGTGAATCACGATCCTAGGAGGGTTTACTCAGAAGCAAGCCCCATTGCCAGCAACTGAGCTTATTCCCAGGTAAAGGATCATGCCCAGGCCAGCCTAGATGTGTGTGTGTGTGGGGGGGGTGATTTTCCAACCCCCTCCCACATGATGAACTCTGTGCACGAGTGCCCACAGAGAGGGCTCTGAGTGCCACCCGTGCCATAGGTTCGCCACCACTGTGCTAGACCTTCAATGCTTTGGCTTGCCCGGGAAGCAACCTGAAAGCTGACCAATGTGGTCGTTGCTCCTTTCCAGAGCTGGGCTGCTCAGGAGGACATAAAGGTGAGGTTCTCTCTAGCCAGAGCCAAGAGGCAGTGTCTTCAGGAACAGCACCGTCTCCTGATCCACCAGGAGCTTCTGAGGACAGAAGAGAAGTTGGCGGGCCAAGAGAAGGTAAGGCAGCACTAGGGTGAAGCCGGCAGGAGAAAAGTTTGCAATTGGGTGGACGCTGTTTCATTCACAAAGTGCAGACTCTGCTTGATTGCAGATGCTTGTAGCTGAATGTGCAAACCGACGCCATTGCGAAGCACTGTTTGAGGTGACATGAAAGTTCTGTCTCTGGTGTGCTTCATAGATTGAGCCAGTAGGGCCCCTTCCGCACACGCAGAATAATGCACGTTCATTCATTCATTCATTCATTCATTCATTCATTCATTCATTCATTCATTCATTCATTCATTCATTCATTCATTCATTCATTCATTCATTCATTCATTCATTCGATTTGGTAAACCGCCCTACCCCCAAAGGGCTCAGAGTATAACAGAGTATAGGTTCCTCCCCCCCCCCCCCCATACATACATACTATGTGGTAAAGAAAAAAGCCTAAACGCAGTGGTGGGATCCAAAAATTTTAGTAACAGGTTCCCATGGTGGTGGTAGTCAAACTGTGGCGTAGCGCCAATGGGGCTGGGCAGGGCATGATGGGGGCGTGGTCAGGCATTCCGGGGCGGGGCTGTGGCAAGGACATAGCCGCTGCGTCGGTCCTTGGGCGGGAAACGAATGCATGCAGGCGCTGGCTGCCACGCACGCCGGTGCACCTCCTGCTAGACTGCTTCAAGTTCTGCGCGCTACTGCTGAGAGGAAGGGCGTAACTAAGGCAAAAATCACGTGGCAAAACCACCTATTAGTAATCCCCTCTCGGCACACACAAATAATTAGTAACCTACTCTCGGGAACCTGTGAGAACCTGCTGGATCCCACCTTTGCCTAAACGGTTCTTTTTAAAATGTCTCCAAGATGCTTTATTGGTATTGTGCGGAATGGGCCAACAACTTACCAGATGCCGCAACTCTTCATATATCTTTCAGTGAAGGATAATCTCCAGACAGTAACCAGTTCAGTTTATAATCCTTCACTAGGATGAATGACAGGTGCCAGCTCTAACCCTGTCTTGATGTTGTTTCCTCAAACCTAATTCTTGTGTAGCCGAGACAAAGTACTTCAGCAAGTTTTCCACGTGCACGTAAGTGACTAGTATTGTTACTCTCTTTTTGAATGCCAGCTTCCTTCCGAACAGCCAGAAGCCCCGCACTGGCAGAAGGAGAAGAGGCTGCTGACCTTACGCCTGGAGGCCCTGCAGAAGGAACAGGCCGAGGCAGAAAGGGACCTGGAGGAGCTATACCAGGAACACCTCCGTGAAGCGGAAGCTCAGAAACAGCACATCCTCCAGGTCGCCAGAGGGTCCCCATACCAAACTGGTCCTTATGAGCAGCAGTGGCACAGTGGTTAAGAGCAGGTGGACTCTAATCTGGAGGAACTGGGTTTGATTCCCCGCTCTGCCGCTTGAGCTGTGGAGGCTTATCTGGTGAACCAGATTAGCCTGTGGACTCCAACACACGCTGGATTAGCTGGGTGGCCTTCGGCTAGTTGCGGTTCTTCTGAGCTCTCTCAGACCCACCCGCCTCATAGGCTGTTTGTTGTGGGGAGGGGGAGGGGAAAGGAGTTTGTAAGCCCCTTTGAGTCTCCTATAGGAGAGAAAGGGGGAATATAAATCCAAACTCTTATTCAGGGGTCCCCAACCTTTTTGAGCCTGTGAGCACCTTTGGAATTCTGACACCGGGTGGTGGGCACAAGACACAAAAATGCTGCCACAGTGAAGGGTCTGGGGTCATGGAAGCTGTGCAGCCAAAAACCAGGCCACAGGAGAAGTTTCTTGGCTGTCAACCAATAAGAGAATAGCTTCAGAGGAGAGGAACTTCTGATACAACTAATTCAGAGCTTCCCATGTTCAATAATTCTGTAGCTTAAAGAGTATGAGACATAGAAGAGAAGAAGAAGAGTTTGGATTTATATCCCCCCTTTCTCTCCTGCAGGAGACTCAAAGGGGTTTACAATCTCCTTGCCCTTCCCCCCTCACAACAAACACCCTGTGAGGTAGGTGGGGCTGAGAGAGCTCAGAAGAACTGTGACTAGCCCAAGGTCACCCAGCTGGCATGTGTTGGAGTGCACAGGTTAATCTGAATTCCCCAGATAAGCCTCCACAGCTCAGGCGGCAGAGCTGGGAATCAAACTCGGTTCCTCCAGATTAGATACATGAGCTCTTAACCTCCTACGCCACCTCCTAAGCCACATACATACATACATACAAGAAACTGCTACACCTTTGATCTCTCAAGGAAAGTAATCTCTCCTTTGACTAGCACCACCAATTCCCCAGGGTCACAGGGAAGTCTCCTGTTACCTGATCTGCTTATGTAAAAGTGGGTGGGATTGAATTTGGGATATTCTCCATGCTAAACAGGCGATCTACCATCGAGCAATGGCCCCACCCCTAAGTTTGTGCACAACTGGATTGTCTAGAAGAACCGCAGGGCAATTCCTCTGATAAACAGCAGCTATTGATATGCATGGGATAGAGCTATACTTGGCAATGAGCCATACCTAGAAAAAAATGGGTAACAGTTTCTGCTAAAATAAACCTGGACCACCTTCAAGAGCAACAGTTATTCTTTTCAGTCACTGATCAATAGTACAGCTGATGGTGAGTTTGCAGTTAAACTCGAGTACTGGTGGAAAAGACTCCCTGAGGACTCCAGATTATTCTGTCTGGAGCCCGGAGGAGTCATTGGCAAAAACAATCCCCTCTAAATGTGCTACATATGCTCAATTAACTGGCCTGCTCGGACATCCATCTATGGTGTGCATTTCCCTGCATTCCGCAGGGTAGCAGCAGACAAAGAGAACACATCTGGACTTTTCAGATCTGGGAATTTCATGCTAAATGTTAAGCTCGGTAACCTCCAGAAATCCCTGTCCAGGCCTCGCAGTCATTTTTTGTCCGGTCATTCCAGCAGTGGCGCAGGAGGTTAAGCGCTCGTGTATCTAATCTAGAGGAACCGGGTTTGATTCCCAGCTCTGCCGCCTGAGCTGTGGAGGCTTATCTGGGGAATTCAGATTAGCCTGGGCACTCCCACACACGCCAGCTGGGTGACCTTGGGCTAGTCACAGCTTCTCGGAGCTCTCTCAGCCCCACCTACCTCACAGGGTGTTTGTTGTGAGGGGGGGGAAGGGCAAGGAGATTGTCAGCCCCTTTGAGTCTCCTGCAGGAGAGAAAGGGGGGATATAAATCCAAACTCCTCCTCCTCCTTCTCTTCCTCTTCTTCTTCTCTTTCTTGCTCTCTCTGCCTGGCATACAGACTAAACGCACCGTGGTCTTATCCTGCAGGTATTCCAGGCGTATAAGGGACATGCCGAAGGGCAACTGGATGCCCTTGAACGGAGGTATCGAAAGCTGCTGCAAAGGTCCCTCCAGGATGCTATCAACCTCTCTGCTCAGAACCAGCAGCTCCGAACCCAGAGTCAACTGGGGTGCACTGACAGAGCAACGCAGACAGATCGCCAGCCTGTTGGGGAGTGAGCTGAGAGCCACACTGCATTTTAAGGACTTGGGGCTCTCCCTTTTTGAACTGTATCAGCTTTTGAAATGTTATGCTCAGTAACCAGGGGCCTGCTTACATTCAGATGGAGGAAGCTGAATCCGTTTGCTCAGAGCTGTTACCCTGAAGCCATTAGTCCTGTCTTCCTAAATACTTTTGAGTGATCTTAACCACACTGCCCGTCCTTGTTTCCTCTGTCTTGGTCATTTACTGGTTTTTGTGGTGGACTAAAACATAAGAAAAATATTAACAGCAAGGGAAAAAAAACAGCAGACTCCCCAAAGCAGTTTTGAAAAGGGAGCATTTTTTGTCAGCCTGTACATCATGGGACCATCAGCGTTCTTGTTTCTGGCTGTTTGGCTGTGGTCTGGTAGTTTCTGCTCCTAATATTTTGCCTGCATCTGTGGCTGGCATCATCATCAGTTCTTCCAAGTTAACCTTCCTTTATAGCAAGTAAACTTCATTTCAGTAAGCAACTGACTCTGCCTCATTATTGAGCATAACTCTGCTTAACAAATCTATTTTCGCACACAAACAGCTGATGTTAAAATTTGAACAAGAGCTCAGAACTAAAAGCCAGAGAAACAGATAATACTCTCCAAAGCAGGTTCAAACTGCCAAAGCATGAGCAAACACACTGAAATCCTCCCTCTTGTCCATTTGAAATCTTCTTTCTTACCATGACATGCCTCAAAAAATGCCAGCCATGGGCAAAATGTTAGGAGCAAAAACTACGACGCCACACAGCTTGATAAATGACTGCTGGTTCCAGTCATGAAAGCCTTCACCAATACATCTCTTGGGGTGCTGTGGGGTTTCTGGGCTGTATGGCTGTGCTCTAGTAGCATTTTCTCCTGACATTTTGCCTGCATCTGTGGCTGGCATCCTCTGAAGATGCAGGCAAAACGTCAGGAGAAAATGCTACTAGAGCATGGCCATACAGCCTGGAAACCCAGTGATTCCGGCCGTGAAAGCCTTCAACAATACATCCCTTGTTTCTAATGGTGTTCACATTTCAAGACAGAGACAGTAAGCAAGATATAGCTGTCAGCACTGGACTAGGATCTGAGAGACCCACTTTCAAATCACCCTGCCCTGGAAGCTTGCTGGGTGACTCTGGGCAAACCACACTCAGCCTATCTTATCTCACAGGATTATTATGGGATAAAACAGAGAAAAGGAGGGTAATATAAGCTGATTCAGGTACCTGATAAGGGAGAAAGATAGGGGTATACGTGAAGTAAATAAGACAGGAAAAAAGCTAACTATATCCAGTGCTAAACTACTACTACTACTACTACTACTACTACTACTACTACTAATTAATTAATTAATTAAATTTAGTATACAGCCCTATCCACGACGGGCTCAGGGCGGTGTACAGATAAAACATCAGCTAAAAACATACATATAGTTAAAACAACAGTCATATCTTAAAACATCGCCCGCACCCTCACGAAACCCTCCTAATGCAAAATAATGGGTCCTGATGGTATTAGGGCCTATGGGGGTAAAGAGGAGGGGGCAGGGGCACCCTCAGCGGCTGGTCTCTCCAAAGGCCCGGTGGAACAACTCAGTCTTACAGGCCCTGGGGAAATCCCCAAGATCCCGCAGGGCCCGGACAGCTGGAGGGAGAGCGTTCCACCAGGCCGGCGCCAGAGCCGTGAAGGCCCTGGCCTGAGTGGAGGCCAGCCGCATCATTGAGGGGCCAGGGACCTCCAGTAAATTGGCCTCTATAAAGATTTTCTGTTCATTCTGATGAAGATAGAAGCTGAATGATGCTAAGAAATGCACGTATATTTGGCACATGAGCCTGTGGTACAAACAAACTGTATCCACGTGGAATGGCTGATAAATCTAATAGATAAGTGATTCAATAAAAGTTTTTTTCAAAAAGTTAAACAAGAATTGGTTATTGTGTTTAGTGATATCTTTGGGTTATCTTTGGCCAGTGCAGCAGTGGCGTAGGAGCAGCAGTGGCGCAGGAGGTTAAGAGCTCGTGTATCTAATCTGGAGGAATCGGGTTTGATTCCCAGCTCTGCCACCTGAGCTGTGGAGGCTTATCTGGGGAATTCAGATTAGCCTGTACACTCCCACACACGCCAGCTGGGTGACCTTGGGCTAGTCACAGTTTCTTGGAGCTCTCTCAGCCCCACCTACCTCACAGGGTGTTTGTTGTGAGGGGGGAAGGGCAAGGAGATTGTAAACCCCTTTGAGTCTCCTGCAGGAGAGAAAGGGGGGATATAAATCCAAACTCTTCCCTTCTTCTTCAGTGTCTCATTCCAGAGGTAAGCAGACCAAGTTGTCTGAAAGTTGAACCAATTAAGAGTTGCTTTGACGTGCACTGGAATAAAAAGTCACAGGCAACAGGCTGGTACAATACTCGCAGAGTTTTCCACCCACGCAAAGGCAGCTGGAAAGGGAAATGGCTGAGTGTGACTCACAAACTGATGCCGCCTCATTCCAGATGGTCACTGCCAGCCGCTTAATGTTATAAAGACTATGGAGAGCAAGACCGGGCTTCTGGTTACATTCAAAAGTCACAATAAATGATGTCTTGAGGCACAAATCCTGATTAGCCTGCCAGAACTACGTAATAGTCCACTCTTTGTTCATAAATCCTAGTTGGCTGCTTGTCTCCTTCCCCATTCCCAAGCAGAATCCCCAAATGTTGTACTGAACTCCCTTGCACTGCCAGACTAGCTTACATTTCATTTCCGTGCCATGAATGCTAGAAATTTGGGAGGGGTGGGGGGGAGAGATGCTTGGATCAAGCCAAGCTATTTCCACCTTGCTCTCTTAACCAGCGTGGTACAGTGGTTAAGAGCAGCAGGTGGATTCTAATCTGGGGAACTGGGTTTGATTCCCCACTCCTCCACCTGGTATAGCTAGTGAACCAGATGTGTTTCCACATTCCTACAGGGTGACCTTGGGCTAGTCACAGCTCTTCACAACTCTCTCTGCCCCACCTACCTCACAAGGTGTCTGTTGTGAGGGGGAAGGGGAAAGGAGCTTGTAAGCCGTCTTGACTCTCCTTACAGGAGAGAAAGAAATGGGGAGTATAAATCCAAACTCTTCTCCTTATATCACGTTGGCTCTCTTCACTTGAAGGCCCTACCCAAAATAAGGATATTCACCATCAACTGATGGTTGTCCAAATTCTTCTGGCCCAGATTTTGTGTTTTTGGGGAAGGATTCAAAATTATCTCAATCGGAATTATCTCCTCCTTCAATGAAACAATCGTTACTTTCTAAACCCACTTGGCAAATCCCCTCCAGCTCGATGTAACAGGTCAGGAAGGAAAACTGTGGTGGTAGCTGTACTCCTTCAACCAATGTGTCCACTCCTTCCAATCCCATAGAAGTTCATCCAAATACTCCAGACAACGGACTGCTATGCTTGGATAACATGGAGACGATTCTGCAGAACTAGGGATAGATCAGTTGTTTCTGTGTCCACCACAGACTGAGATGGCGCTCAGAAACAAGCAATTCGGAGAGTGCACTGACATTGTTACCAATGTTGGGAGATTAAATTTTAAAAAAAACTGCTATGAGGGGAAAACACACACTGCTCCTACCACCTCAGCTTGCTTGGCCCATAGTTTAAATGCACACAAACACCACCTCCTATCATTAAATTACAGCTGAAATTACTTTAGATCTTTCTTTTCTGGAGGAAACCGCCCTAGAAGCCTTGAAATGTAGAAGTGGAAGCCAGAGTGCCCTTTCAAAACTAGTCGAGAAAGTAACATCAGCCCCTGAATACCTAATTTTTGGGACCAGAGTTCGAGAAAAGAGCTCTGGAAAGGTTTGAAGTAGACAACTTTCACCACAGTACTTTGTCAGGGCTGCTGCTGAGGTTCTTTAACAAAGAAGGAGAAGAAGAAGAAGAAGAAGAAGAAGAAGAAGAAGAAGAAGAAGAAGAAGAAGAAGAAGAAGAAGAAGAAGAAGAAGAAGAAGAAGAAGAAGAAGAAGAGGAGGAGGAGGAGGAGGAGGAGGAGGAGGCGGAGGAGTTTGGATTTATATCCCCCTTTCTCTCCTGTAGGAGACTCAAAGGGGCTTACAATCTCCTTGCCCTTCCCCCCTCACAACAAACACCCTGTGAGGTAGGTGGGGCTGAGAGAGCTCCGAGAAGCTGTGACTAGCCCAAGACTACCCTGTATTATGGCAGAACTGAGCTTGTACACATCAGTCTCATCTTTCGCGACATGTGAGGGTGGCAAGACAAAGAGAACACACGCAGTCAAGAAAATATTAAGTTTAATATTTCCTGTCCAGAGTAGGCATCGTTTGGTACACTGAATTGATACTAGTTGAACCTGAGCATATACATATACGGATTTTCCAACATTTCATAATTCTGAATTAGTAGACAAGGGCCACTGCCCATTCCCCCACCTGTGACCATGACGATCAAGGAACCAGAGAAGTCTCAGTGTAAAATTCAGCACTGCCCGTCCTGGATATTGACACGTAGCATGTACATGAAGTTGGTTAACTCAGAACCCCCCCTCCCTCCATAGCAAGCAGGTGGCAGCAGCAGAAGGGAAAAACTACAGCATTCGCTAAGGAGATGGCGGACAGGCAGGGGAGATCCCAACTGGACAAATGGGGAAAAAGCTGTTGATATCAATACTGGCTGGACTGTATGAATAGGGAAAAGTGCAAGAATCTCTGACATGGATCTTTGTTTCCGGGACAACAGAAGCATTATAGAGCAGTCCCCATGACCGCAGTCCCACTTCTGACGAAGAGAAGTTTTCAGAGCCCCAATCTGCAAATTTAGCCATGTATAATAAGCATGGGTGGAATATGGAACTGTTTATCCAGGGAGGGCTGCAAATTCACTGATGGAAAAAAGTCTATCATGTTTCAGGGAAAGGAACGAGCTACTGGCTTTCAGATACTCCATTACAGGGATCTGAAACCATCGCAGTCTTCTCAGGCGCTCTCTGCCAGTGACGGGTTTCTTCAAGAACAGACGACAACAATAAGAACAGCAGAATAAAACTTCCAAAAGGCACTTGGTTGCCACACTGGGCTAAGTCAGGAATTCTGACCTGTCGAAGCAAGACGCGCTCCACGCATAAGTTGCTAACTTCACTCAAATGACCCTTTCTTAAATGAATGTGGTTGCACAGATACTATCCAATACAAAGTTCCCTTGTCCCACACACAAAAGTGTAAAAAAATATGAGCTACGGAGATAGCTCTCTTATCAGACCCAGGAAATACTTCAAAGACAGATTCAAGAAAATACTGAGATGAGGAAGATGCATCCTCTTACTACTTGTACTGTTGCACCAGACATGTTTAGAGCGCCATTCATGTATCAACAGTTCTCTCCTCTCCTGCCTCCTCAGAAGCAGGTCACTCTCCATAATGGCACAAGGAAAACTGAGCTTACGCATAGCCATCTTCTCACGCCATGCACTGTAGCTAAAAACATGATTAGAGCATGGGATGGTGTAAGCCAGGGGTGTCCAACTCTGGCGCTTCAGGTGTTCATGGACTACAATTCCCATCAGCCCCTGCTGGCATGGCCAATTGGAACTGTGGTCCATGAACATCTGAAGCTCCAGAGTTGGATACCTCTGGTGTGAGCCAAAGCTCAGTATACTAAATATTTTGTCCAAATTCAGAGAGAAGAGTTCTAGAAGAAGGGAAGTTTTGCAGCCTGAGCTGCAAACAGACGTTGTTCTCCCTGCAGAGACAGGATTTAAACTGGAACAAGATGGGCACCCAGCCGGTTCCCAGGAAGTGATGAAAAACTACATCCTGTCTCCCTGAGAACGAGCTGGGAAACACCCATTCAGACGTCCTCCCCCTCCAGTAGAACTACGAGAGAGGTTCCTTTAAGCCGGTCAGGAGAAAGTGAAGCAATTGTGCAAGAAAGGAAAGCTATCGTACACCCACAACTATTGACACCTTTGGATGAGACAGGACAGGGTCAGCTCCCCTGCATCTATCTGGCCCCATAATACAAGTGAACAGCCAAGCCAATGAGCAGCACAGAAAGGAAGAAAAACCCAGTGAGGTGCAGGCTGAACAACAGGACAGAGAGAAGGGCGTTCACCATCACAGAAGAGGAGATCACAAAAAGTCTCGTGATGTTATTGCTGTGCTTCATGACCACAGACATGATCAAACCATTCAGGGCTTGGCTGACAATAACCAACAGCGCCCACAGTGAGAAACCCTCCAGGAACCCGGTGACTGGAGCGCTTAACAGATGGAGGGCCACGTTCAGCAAAACACCAAAAAAATAAAGAAACAGGTTTTGGAGGTTGAGGGGCAGATCCTGGGACTTCAAGATCGCTTCGGTGTAGACGGCAGAAAGGCCAGAGATCAAGCAGTACAGAGAGATCAGCAGCAGGCCCACGGGCGTGATGTGCAGCTCCATGTCAGAGGCAGGAGAGCGCTGAACATCCTGGAGGCCTCCGTAGGTATACAACGCCCCGGCAGCTGTCAGCAGGAGAAGGGCTGCCCACTTACGGGGCGTGAGTCGTTGGTGCAAGAGCATGCTGTAAAGGAGGGCAGTGCTGCCGATTTTCAAGTTGCTCAGCACTTGGTAGGTGCTAGGATCCATGAACAGCTGCATGTGGACCACCAAGTTGTTGTTGGCCGCGTACAACAGTGCCGAGAGAGCAAAAGGAGTCGCGTGCTGCCACGAAAAGGAGAGTCTCAGCTGCTTCCAATCCCAGATCAGCAGAAAACCCAAGGAGAATACCAGCTTTGTCAGCTCAATCAGAACCACCACAGATGAGGCACTGAATGGGATCTTCCCATTGTCCTTACAGAGAGTCAAGAGCGGAGCATGAGAGCCATAAATTATGACAGACAGGAGAAGCATCAGCCCCCACGGGGCTTTCCTAAGTGCTGTAGAAGCAGCAGACCTTACCGCGTGTCGGGCACTAACAGCTTTCTCAAAGAACATTTCTGTCAAGCACTGGAAACAAGGGTTGAATCAGTCTCCAACTTTTTATTGGAGAGGGCACAGGATTTGGTTTGGCATTGCTTTAAAACATTATCTTTCAGGGAGGACATACACGACATGCCCAATAAATCAAGTCAGTAAGACATGAACCAGTCAGTCATGTTTGGGTTTATTTCTTGCACGTGATTAGGGAGACAAGTGACCTCATACATGAACTATGGGATCTTCCACTACATTTCCTGAGCCTGGAGTATGTAGCAGTTTCGAGAGGCAGCAGAAGCAATAACAGCGGTCCTTCCGTTCAGCGGACAAGCACGTTACGGAAAAGGAGTGGAGATGTCAGAGATGAGTCTGAAAGCACCTCAGCATTGATGAAGCTGAAACTATCCCTTCTACAATACAATGCTTGAGCATAACTATAATCAGACCTGCTGAAATTTCACACTCGCCTGATAAAAAACATTTCCAACGGACATAAATGCTGAAATAGGAGCCCGATCTTTGTAGCAACGAAATTGTCTAGAAATTCTAAAATTCGGAGAGGAGTTTTTGGGGTGCACCACTACACTGTTTAGTCTGGTCCTTTCCTGAATGAGTTGAAGAACTCTTTGATTGTCTTCTCCACATCAGGGATGGCATAGTTTTGAGCCGCATACACTCCAGAACAAGTCCCCACGAAAAATCCCAAGACTGCTGAAGAGCGCAGTTTGGCTACAACATACCCAGCAAGGAACCCTTTGAGAAATGGAGATGCTAGTAAGGAACCTTCCTGTAAGAAAAGGGGGGGAAAGCAGATAAAACAATGATCTGAGCAACGACAACAATTTTAACTGGGGCATGTTTCATAGTTCACCTGTTTTCCTATAATACCAGATTACATTATGAGACCTGGTATAATCTTGTCACCACGGGACAGTGGACCACTCATACAGCCTCAGTATTCTCCAGGTGTGACATACTGAATAACATATTAACACCTGGTGGGCCACTGCGAGTAGCAGAGAGCTGGACTAGATGGACTTTGGTCTGATCCAGCTGGCTTGTTCTTATGTTCTTATATTGGGTTTTTACTGGAAATACTATTATGTTCCACTCAAACAGTTACTGGGCTCACAGTCTTACAAAATGTAGTGAAAACACTGATACAAAAGTTTCTACAAATAAACCGTTACGGTGATCCCCCTTTTACCTGTCCTACTCCAACCTGCACCTCATTTTCCACTTTTCGTTGCAAGCTCGCCAACTGATCCTTCAAAAAAGCAAGATCCTTCAGCTTTGGCAGAGAGTCCTATACATGGGAAAGAAAATATTGCAAATTGCATGCAAACATGCATTTTAGCATCATTGTTAGAGAAAGTAAAGGGTTAAAAATGGGAGTCGTCTTTCTCTCTCTTACCACTAGCACTGCATACCAAAGGACCACTTCAGATATTCTCACTCTAAGGCTAAAAAATTGGATATTAGATTCTGCACAAAGAAACTTACTGATGTGCTATTAAAATGTAGAAAACTGAGTTCATGCATGGATAAGTTTCCGAATGTTGATCAAAGGTTAGATCGAATTACTGTAGATCAAAAATGGTCAATTGGTTATATCAATCAAATATATAGTATTTTGTACAAGTAGGGGACTTGTAGAGGGCATCTTCCTTCCTTCACTATTTCTTCTTTCCCTTCTCCTGGCGGCCCCCATAATATCCTCCCCCTTTCCCTGCTTCATGTTTTCTTTCCCACCTACCCACTAGCCAATCTATCTACCCCTGCATTAATATTATTTACATCACTTTCTCCCCAATGAGGACCCAAAGCAGTTTTATCTCCTGTCCTCCCAATAATGCCGTGAGACAGGTTAGATCAGAAGTGTATAACTGGCCCAAGGTCTCAGCTTTCATGACATAGTAGTCATTCAAATCTGGGTCTCAAGTCCACAGACGATTTCTGAAGGGCCTGGCCCTGATAAATCATTCCTTAAAGGCCAAAATAGTCCTAGTCCTTCCTCCTACTTTTTACTGACAGAAAACAAAACTTGAATGTTAGCAATATTGTTGTGGATGTCTAGAAACAGCTACAGTGAACATCTGTTTCTCAAAGCAACAGATCCTACTGCAATAATTTTGGTTTTTTAAACACCCAATATGCTGTTTTGTTGGTTTTTGTTTTAAATATTTCAATTTGTTTCTGTAAACCTGGGGCATTTTTAAAACTTTTGTAGAAATGTTGTCTTATCTGTTCATGGCATCAGTCTCTGGATGCAAGTATTCATGGATAGAACTATACTGAAAATTAGACACATTTATTTGTTTGAACAGTAACATAAAATTCTGCAATAGCAGTACCGATCAGTTTCTGGAGAGGATAATGAGACATTTATATTTATTTATTTATTTATTTATTGTTTAAACTTTTATACCGCTCCCATCCCCGAAGGGGATGTATATTGATGTAGTTTTCTGGAAAGTAGAATATTCTGGTGACAAACAAACAGCAAGTGTTGTTTACCTAAACCAAGAGTATACGTGCTTGTAAATTTTAGAATGTTTCAATACATGTTATACAAGCAGGAGATTTGACTATACAGAAGAAGAAGAATAATTGGATTTATATCTCCCCTTTCTCTCCTGCAAGGAGATTCAAAGGGGCTTACAAACTCCTTTCCCTTCCCCACTCACAACAAACACCCTGTGAGGAGGGTGGGACTGAGAGAGCTCAGAAGAATTGTGACTAGGCCAAGGTGTGGGAGTGCACAGGCTAATCTGAATTCCCCAGATAAGCCTCCACAGCTCAAGTGGCAGAGCGGGGGAATCAAACCCGGTTCCTCCAGATTAGAGTACACCTGCTCTTAACCACTATGCCACAGGCTGTCTGGACTTTTTGGTTTTACATTTATTTAATGTTTCTGACACCCAACTTGCCCCACTGCCATGAAAGCTGAAAACACAACTACTCCAAATCTACAAAACCACAATAAATTGATACTGTAATTTAAACCCAAACTCCAGAGAGGCATGGAACACAAACAAGATATTACACCCAAGAGGCACTGTGCTTTGTGAAGCCCAATTTCAGTTCAGGGTTAGGCCAGGAGAAAGCACCAAAGCCTGGCAGTTTTTAACCGACTTCTTAGGCTCATTTTGACATAGACTTGTCATCTCAAGAGGGGAAATTCCTGGAGATTTGAAAGGTGGAGACTGGTGAAATACATCAGCAGTGTATGCTGCCACTTAGCCAGGAGATTCTGGAGATTTGAGGGGTGGAGCCTGTTGAAAGAGGTCAGCAGTGTCTATTGCCACTTAGCCAGGAGATTCCTGGAGATTTGAAGGGTGGAGCCTGGGGAAGGGATAACTGGGGAGGGAGCTAGGAGAGGATATAATCCCATATGTCCTAAAATCCAAAACTGTCTTTTCCTCCAAGGCAACTGATCTCTATTGCCTGCAATTCCAGAAGATCTGAAACCACCAAGGTGGCAACCCCATGGCCCACACTCTAACGCTGCCGCGTCTTCCAGGAGACTCTGCTGTTTCAGGATAAATCGTAATTTCGGGAGGTCACCGGAGGTTGGCAATGCTATAGATTTGATAGCGGGGCTCCCACGTGGTTTCCCACCCGGGGGCAAGGCGGAACTTCCCCCCTCCGCTCGCCCTGGTCAGGCCGGTCCAGCCACAGTCCCTTTCCTCGGGCTCGGCGCTCTTCCCTCTAGGGCTGCCCCACAGACCGACCACTCCCGACAACCCACACACGAACGCGCCGGGACTTCCCAAGACCACCCCCCGCCCGGTTTCTTGCCTTATCGTCCGCCATCTTCCCGGCCGAGGATTACAGAGCTTCCGCTTCCGCTGGCGCATGCGCGGTGCAATGGGAGTCCGTCGCGCATCCGGCTCAGGTTCCCTGCCACGTGCGTCCTGTAGTCTGGTCCGAAGGGGGCCGGGGGTGCGTGCAAGGAGTCCCGAGTAGTTTCCAGCGCCCCACGGCGGCAAAGAAATGGGAATGAGGTTGTCCAGGCAAGGTTTCAGTGCAGGGGAGTCCAACTTTGGCCCTCCAGCGGTTCATGGACTACGATTCCCATCAGCCCCTGGGAATCGTAGTCCATGAACAGCTGGAGGGGCACTCCTGTATTAAAGCATGTTTGTAGAAACCTACAAGACAGCTAGAGAAAAACCTGGGAATGGCTGTGTGTGAGGAGGTTGTTGGTCTTCAGGAATTTCTAAACCCAGGATTTCTGAGTTGGTAATCCTGCATTGGGCTCTACTCTGAATGCAAAACGCAGCCCAAATCCAAAGAATGCCACAATAATTCTAGAATAAATGTTGATAGGTCCACTTTATATTATAAAGATATAAATTAAGAGATTGCATCTGGTTTGAATTGTTGCCTCTGGTAAATCATCTATAAACCTGTTTTAATGAGGCATTGACCATAGTCCATATCAGGGTTGTCCAACTCCGGCCCTCCAGATGTTCATGAACAATGATTCCCACCAGCCCCCTGCCAGCATTGCAGTCCATGAACATTTGGAGGGCCAGAGTTGGACATCTTTGTTTTAGTGACCTTTCTGTACTATCCTTGAGGGGTGGCAATTGCCACAGTCAAAGGAATCACCTGTCGAAGGATATGGCTTGCTTTTAATGCTTTGATTTGAAAAGCCCATTTTGGGCCAAAAATCATGGCGACTCGAAGAAATCAGATCAACTGCTTCATCAGGTCCATGACGCGCATCTTTCTCCCATAATAAACGCACTGTGTCTTTAAGCATCACCACATTCTTGCAGCCAAACAAGTGGATCCCAAACCTTCCCACCGCCAGATCTGCACAATGCTCCAAATTGCATTCAGGGATTGATGTGACCGGGGGGTGGGGGGTGGGGGGTGTTTTATAGAGTATTTTATATGATAGTTTTTATAGAGTCTTTTAGAATTGTTAGGATTTCTATTAAAAAATAAGTTCCTCGGGGATTTCAATGTTTTTGGCTGCAGCTAAATTAAAGTCCTTCTATTTATTCAACTTATATCCTGCCTCTAAAGTTTTATTGGCTTGGAATTTTGGGGTTCAATAATTGTTATAAGTAACGTTAACGGGAAGCATTCTGCGCCTCCCCTCGCCTTCTGCGCATGCATGTGTCTGGCCACCTCCAGAGCAAAGCCAGCAAGGAAGGGGCACTCGGTCATTGATGGGAGAGGACTGACCGGTTCTGCAGGTAGATTTGATACTCCTCACAGGCGGCCTATCATCTACAGCTCCTCTTTGCTATCCATTGAATGCTCCTCACCCCCTGTGGTCATTTATTTATTTGCATGATTTATATTCCACCTTTTCTCACTCAAGGCAGATTACACAGAGTCATTAATGCCATGAACTAAATAGGACATCCCATCAAAGAGGGTAACTGTAGAAGAGTTGTACAGCCAACCAGAAATCTAGAAACAGAACTGAAGCAGAGTAGGTGCAGTGCTTAAGAGCAGGTAGACTCTAATCTGGAGAAGCAGGTTTGATTCCCCACTTCGTTACGTGAGTGGTGGAGTCTTATCTGGTGTTTCCCCTGATTTGTTCCCCCAGTCCAACATTCCAGTGGGGCGACCTTGGGCTAGTCCAGGGGTCTGCAACCTGCGGCTCTCCAGATGTTCATGGACTACAATTCACATCAGCCCCTGCCAGCATGGCCATGCTGGCAGGGGCTGATGGGATTTGTAGTCCATGAATATCTGGGGAGCTGCAGGTTGCAGACCCCAGGGCTAGTCACAGTCCTTCCTGTGCTCTGCCCCACTTACCTCACATGGTGTCTGTTGTGGGGAGAGGAAGGGAAGGAGTTTGTCAGTAGTTTGGAGTCTCCTTACAAGAGGGAAAGGGGGTGTATTAATCCACAGTCTTCTTAACACCCTGCATTAAATGATGGAAAAACAGAATCCTACTTACAGCAAGCGCTGAGAGGTATTTATTTATTAATTAAATTTATATCCTGCTCTTCCTGACCAAGGCTGCGACCAGGACAGCGTTCAGACATATTTAAAATTGTTCTATAAAATCATTTGTAAAACCAACTCATTAACATCTTAACAAAATTCTGATGGCAAACAAACAGCCTAAATGTATGAGAAACTGGCAGCTTACCTCAACCTGGACCCCTGTTGTCTGAGCTGTGGGAGAAATAAAGAAGGGGCAATGCCAGGTGACATTAGCGTGTTGGTGGGTAGTTGTCAGGAGGCCATCAGGTTTGTTTTATTTATTTACCATCGATCGTCCATCTTTTTCACTGGGACTCCAGGCGGGTTACTCTTTGTGGGTCTGGCCACTTCAGCAGAGGTGGGATCCAGCAGGTTCTCACAGGTTCCCGAGAGTAGGTTACTAATTGTTTGTGTGTGCCGAGAGGGGGTTACTCATTGGTGATTTTGCCACGTGATTTTTGCCTTAGTTACGCCCCTCCTCTCAGCAGTAGCGCGCAGAACTTGAAGCAGTCTAGCAGGAGGTGCACTGGCGTGTGTGGCAGCGTGCGCCTGCATGCATTTGTTTCCCGCCCAGGGATGCCCCACCCCCAGAATGCCCGCCCCTGCCCCCGTCGTGCCCCGCCCAGACCCATTGGTGCTACGCCACAGTTTGAATCCCACCACCATGGGAACCTGTTACTAAAATTTTTGGATCCCACCACTGCACTACAGTCAACAAAATGGGGCATTCATCAGTAGCCAGCGCATTAGGAGATTAGATATCTGGAACCACTAGAAACAGAAACATAGCATGAATGTTCATGTGATACATTCAGAGTATAGAATATAATAGAAACTGGCTCTGACTTACAATGCCCCATACACGGCAGCCCTAAGCCTCAATCATTTATCCAAGGAGACTCGTGAAACTGTTTTGGCCCTGATTTTATGGTTGCCCATCCACTGGTGGATGGCGGAATGAAAGCGATACAACTAGGAATTTCTCCCTTGAACTGCATGCAACAAGAGGAACAGCTTAGCCCAGCTCCTGCCCCAGGGGCCCTCTGGGTCAGCGCCTTGGAGGCTTCGCGCGCACCTCGCAAGCCATGTCCAGGCTCGGCAAGACTGACTTCCCAAGGGGGGGTTCAAGGATAGGATCGGCCTGCCCATACACAGGATGAGTTGCAAGTCTGCCCGAGTTCCCTCTGCAGGAGAAGCTCATGCAATTGGTTGCAAGTAGATTTTGCTATTCCACACAGCTGCAAAGTGCATTGAAAGTGGATTGAAAGTGCATTATTTTGCATGTGCAGAAGCAGCCAGAGTTTCCAAGGCATGCAAAGGCAATGCTTTGGAGCAGGAGCAGAAGGGCTCCGCACAGGACTGCGAGTGTGTGTGTATGTGTGTGTGTGGGGGGGGGGGGTCCCGCAGAAAAGACACCGGCTTGTGGACAATCCGACACCCCCCCCCCTCCTTCTCCCAGTCCGGTCCAGGGAACCGACCGGTTGGACTCCAGCCTCTGAGCCCCGCCAGGCGTACGTCGGGGGCGCCGCGGTCGCAGCACTCGCCCGGCGACTCCAGCTTGTGGGCTCCCCCCTCCCGCCCTGCCGGCTCTGCTCCGCCCGCCCAGCTCCGCCCCGCACTCCGGCGCCGGCCCCCGGCAGAGCGTCCCCGCCGGTGCCCTGGCTGCCTCCCTGCGCGACCTGCCGAGGCCATGCTGGGCAAGGACTACATGCTGGCCATCATCCTGGTCAACTGCGACGGTGAGAGGCGGCCGGGGCGGTGGGGGGGGCATCGCGGTGGGGGGGCACTTAGGAGAGTCCCTGCCCGGGAGGGACGGAGAGAGGGAAGCCTGCTGGTCCGTTCCCCGGCCTTTTCCTCCCTGCCTGCCCGTCTCCTGCAGTGGGGCTGCCGGGCCTTCCTCGCCCCCATCCCGGGGGGTGCCCCCCTTCTAGCTGGCCCTCTGCCCGCTTTAGGGGTCCGGCCGGCCGGCCGCGCGTGTGAACGCCAAGAAGGGGCGCCGAGCAGCTGGTTCGCTTCGGGGCGGAGATCTTCATGGTGGGGGGGAGTGGATCTGGATGGCTGGGGGGGGGGGAGTCCGAGCGGCAAGGAGAGAGTTAAAGCCCCCGGTTTGAAACCACCCGGGGCCGCTTGTTGTGAGACCAGCAGCCAGCCCTGCAGTTGGGAGAGGCAGCCCGTGCCAGGCGCGGGGAGGGCGAGCCAAAAAGCAGCCCCACTCAGGTGTATTCAGTGACTCGCAGGAAATGATTTTTTAGGGTTGCACTGTTGATTTCCAAGCAGCTCAGGTCCCCGCCCCCGGCCCCCTCCCCGGCTCAGGATCAGTGCCTGGCCTGCCTTAGGATCCATCCTAGCCTCTTCCGGGCAGTTGTCCGTGGTGCTGAAAAGAAGGTACCTGCTGTGTAGCCCCAGCTGCAGGCGAGGCAGGCAGGGTTTTCAATTCCCTTGACATTTAAGAGATCCCGAGTGCCTTCCGCACTGGGCAGCCTCTTTCCCACCTTCCAGTAAACTTTTAACAAGGTTTTAGCATTTGCAGAAGTCTCAGGCATGGTGGGGATCGCAGGCAGGCTGAGAGCAGCACCACCCCACCAGCTTCACTGGGATTTCTTCACAGACAGATGCGTTTAGTGTGTTGTCGGCAGCTTTCACAGTCGGAATCACCTGGATGTTGTGGGTTTTCCAGGCTGCGTGGCTGGGGTCTGGTAGTTTTTGCTCCTAACGTTTAACGTGCGTGCGTGGCTGGCATCTTCAGAGGAACATCATGGTAAGATGTAAGGTCTCAGTAGTGCATCTTACTATGTTGTGCCTCTTAAGATGCCAGCCATAGATGCGGGTGAAGTGTTAGGAGCAAAAACCAGTCCATGACCACACAGCCCGTAAAACCCACTACAGCCATATGTGTTATGCCTAGTAGCCCAAGAATGGGCAGCTTCTGGATTCTTTGGGACATTTATTCTCTGGGTCGGGGAATCGTCGGGGTCACTTTCTCCTGAGACTGGGCTGCTGGAAGCCATTGGAAAGAGCTTGTGGCTGAATCTCAGAAAATGAAGCCAGGATCCAGATCCTGATATTTTTGCATGGATGCCAGCAGCCTTTCCTCCTGTTTTGTGGAATGGATCAAGTTTGCTGATTCAAATAACTGCATTGCCACTGGGAATTCCAGCAGGTAAGTGATATCAGGCAGGCAGTGAAATTTCCTCCTCTGGCTCCTCTGAAGCAGGGATCTGAGGGTCTTGACCAGTTCTCTGGCTAAGCAGAGGGCCGTGACATCTGGTTATTGGCTTAATTAAAGAGGTGAAAGTAAAGGGAACAGCAAGGAAATGCTTGGAATCCTTTGCTCTGGGAACTGTGCCCAAGGCTCCCTTCCACCCACTTGCCAAACAGCCTCCAGGTTGCAAAGGGCTGATTCTTCCCTCCCGCCATCATCAGCGGGGGGGTGGCCTAAACATTCTAGAGTTTTGGCACAGTCAAGCGGAGAAAGGTAGTGCCTGTTGCCCAGGCAACCTGATCAGTCATGACAGATCTTCACGCCACTGGCTGTGAGAGAAATGGCGAGCCAGTTTCCAGAATGAGGGAGGAACAGGACTCTGAATGTCTCTCTCCCCCCCACCTCACATACTGCCCAAAGGCAATGAAGCAGGCATGATTAGTGCCTGTTCAGAGGCACTTGAGGCCTTCCGCCATCAGTCAGAGGAGAAGGTCCAGGAACCTTTCAGGGATTACATCTGAGTTAAAAGTGCTGAAATTCTGTGACTGGGCTAGGGAAGGCAGGTGTCCTAAGTCTGCCCGCACATACACAGTTGAGCTGGCAGCCAGTGTGGTGGGGTGGTGAAGAGCAGCAGGCTCTAACCTGGAGAATGGGGTTTGATTCCTCACTCCTCCACATGAGTGCCTGACTCTAATCCAGTGACCCGGATTTGATTCCCCACTCATATGAAGCCTGCTGAGTGACCTTGGACCAGTCACAGTTCTCTCAGAACTCTCATAAGAACATAATAAGAACATAAGAACTAGCCTGCTGGATCAGACCAGAGTCCATCTAGTCCAGCACTCTGCTACTCGCAGTGGCCCACCAGGTGCCTTTGGGAGCTCACGTGCAGGATGTGAAAGCAATGGCCTGCTGCTGCTGCTGCTGCTGCTCCTGAGCACCTGGTCTGCTAAGGCATTTGCAATCTGAGATCAAGGAGGATCAAGATTGGTAGCCATAGATCAACTTCTCCTCCATTAATCTGTCCAAGCCCTTTTAAAAGCTATCCAGGTTAGTGGCCATCACCTCCCTCTGCTCCACCTACCTCACAAGGTGTTTATTGGGAGGGAGGAGGAAAGGTAATTGCAATAGAATCCTGTGGAGTTTTCTCATCCTTTCCCGACCATAGCATTTGTTGTATTTTTCTGATGGGTCTGAAGTCTATTTTGTTATGTTTTTCCATCAGTTTTCCCATTTGATTGGTGATCTCCTTGACGTATAGTAGAAATACCTTCCCTGCATGGGGCATTTCTTCCTCAGTCCTGCATTTTTTTTCTTGGTTGTATAGCTCTTCTGATTTCTACAGTGGAGTAGCCATTTGTTTGGAGAGCCCGGTCTATCTAGGTCATTCAGTTCATCAATGATAAGATGAAGTTTGCAGATCCGTTTTGCGCTGTCTATCAGACTTTCGATTATGCCCCTTTTTTGTTGTGGTGATTGTGGTATTTATTCAGACATTGGCCCTGCACTAGGAAGAGTCCAATCACCTATGCACCCCAAAGAGGGATAGAGGAAACAGATCAGGCTCCTGATGCCACCTGCACACATCCCACCTGGACCATGGGCAGTTGACTTCTAGGGTTGGTGATTCATGTCCATCTTGCGGCGGACCAGAGTCACTGGGAAGAAGAAGAGTTTAAATTTATACCCTGCTTTTCTCAACCGTGAGAAGTCTCAAAGCGGCTTACAAACCCCTTTCCCTCCCCAAATCAGACACCTTGTGAGTAAGCTGGGACTGAGGCCCCTTCCGCACACAAAAAATAATGCATTTTCAAGCCACTTTCACAACTGTTTGCAAGTGGATTTTGCTGTTCCGCACAGCCTCAAAGAGCACTGAAAGCAGTTTGAAAGTGCATTATTCTGCATGTGCGGAATGAGCCCGAGAGAGCTCTGAAAGGTTACCCAGCAGGTTTCGTGTGTAGGAGTGGGAAACCAAATTCTGTTCACCAGATTAGAGTCCGCCACTCAAGTAAAGGACAGGGGAATCAAACCCAGTTCTTCAGATTAGAATCCATCGCTCTTAACCACTGCACCATCCTGGGAGGCATCAGTGGGATGGTAGTGATTCAGGGGGCCCATCCTGGACTTTTCCCCAGAGTTCCAGAATCACTAAGACCACCCCCGTGGCTTGCTGTCTTGGTCTCGCCAACAGAAGTGTTGTCAGAATTATGTATTAGCCCTCAGTAAGAAGGTACAGCATGGATGATGGGAACTGTAGTCCATAACATCTGGAAGGCCACAAGTTTGACACCTGCATAAGGTACGCAAGACACACCCTTGCTGTCTGCAAAACATAGATGTCACTAAATGGTAAGTGGATGCCATCTGAAGGCTGAACAGAGGAACGATAAATGAGATGGGCAGTGTGGGGCAAAACTAGGGCTCCGTTTTGACTGGCTGACTTCATGCTGTGCTCCTGGCGGGTGGGAGTTTGGGTCAGATCGTTGCTGCAAAGTTGGGACAGAAATCCTGTTTTGGGGACATTTTCACTGGCTCCATCTTGAAGTTCCGGGGCTGTGGTGGGAAGTCAACAAGTCCCAACTCTTAGGTGCTCCCTGACCTCCACCAAATGAGGTGAACCATAGGAACTTCCTGTTCTTTCACACTTGGGGAGTTAGTGGAACTGGTTTTTGATGATTCAGGCTCCTGGCAGGCTAAGCCAGGGGTAGGGAACCTGCGGCTCTCCAGATGTTCAGGAACTACAATTCCCATCAGCCCCTACCAGCATGGCCAATTGGCCATGCTGGCAGGGGCTGATGGGAATTGTAGTTCCACTCTGTAGTTTATAATGCCAATAAAGGCTTTGGAATTGGAATTGTAGTTCCTGAACATCTGGAGAGCCGCAGGTTCCCTACCCCTGAGCTAAGCAAAAGATTCAGCATTGCGAAGATGGCAGGATTTCATTGGAGTGGAATAATTGCTAACCAAGTCACACACACACCCCACCACCTCACACAAATAATTTTCCAGCTTTCCCCACATTTGCTTCCTTTCTGCAGGGCTGGAAATGTTTCCAGTTATTTCCACATAACAAATGAAGGAAAGTTACTAGCATCTCTGCTCCTAAGCCCTCCCTCCCTTAAGGCATTTGGCAGCATGGACAGAAGGAGGGGGGGGCGAGGAGGGTGTACTGAGCTATAGCGTCACATGCCCGATTAATCCCATCTGTGGAAGCTGCATTTCCTTGATTAAATTCTTAGAGTTGGCATGAGTGTGATTGTTTAGTGATTTGCAGTAGTGGGAAGGGAGAGGCCGGTTCAGATGTTGTTCTGTACCATTCGAAGATGTCATTTCAGCTACAGCATTTAGTAGGGAGGCTCAGGAGATGTGTGACTGTGCTGTACGGAGCATTCCCACATGCTTTGACCTGGGTCCTACCTTCTGAATGCTTACCAAATCAAGACTGCTTTTGTTCTGTGGCTCTGTGGCCCATTCACGCACGGTCTGACGCATAAGGCTGGATGTGTGGCAAGACATGGGAGCAAACCTACGTGTCTGCCTTCATACACAGCATCTTTAATGTGAAGGGAGTCTTTTGCACATCAGTTGCGGTACTGCAGTCCAAGCTCTGCTCACAACCTGAGCTTGTTGATGGAAGTTGTTCAGGTAGCCGGCTCAAGGTTGTCTCAGCCTGCCATCCTTCTAAGGTTGGTAAAATGAGTACACAGCTTGCTGGAGGTAAAGTGTAGATAACTGGGGGAGGCAATGGTAAACCACTCTGTAAACATGGTCTGCCTGGTAAACAGCATGATGTGGCATCACCCCATGGGCCAGTAATGACCCATTACTTCCACAAAGGACTACCTGAATCTTTTAAGGCACAGGTGTCAAACTCACGGCCCTCCAGATGTTATGGACTGCAGTTCCCATCATCCCCTGCCAGCATGATGCTGCCAGGGGATGATGGGAACTGTAGTCCATAACATCTGGAAGGCCACAAGTTTGACACCTGCATAAGGTATGCAAGACACACCCTTGCTGTCTGCAAAACATAGATGTCACTAAATGGTAAGTGGATGCCATCTGAAGGCTGAACAGAGGAACGATAAATGAGATGGGCAGTGTGGGGCAAAACTAGGGCTCCGTTTTGACTGGCTGACTTCATGCTGTGCTCCTGGCGGGTGGGAGTTTGGGTCAGATCGTTGCTGCAAAGTTGGGACAGAAATCCTGTTTTGGGGACATTTTCACTGGCTCCATCTTGAAGTTCCGGGGCTGTGGTGGGAAGTCAACAAGTCCCAACTCTTAGTTTTGGATGAACTGACGGGGAGCACCTTCCTTATGAGGAGAGGCTGCAGCGTTTGGGACTCTTTAGTTTGGAGAGGAGACGTCTGAGGGGGGATATGATTGAAGTCTATAAAATTACGCATGGGGTAGAAAATGTTGACAGACAGAAATTTTTCTCTCTTTCTCACAATACTAGAACCAGGGGGCATTCATTGAAAATGCTGGGGGGGAGAATTAGGACTAATAAAAGGAAACACTTCTTCACACAACGTGTGATTGGTGTTTGGAATATGCTGCCACAGGAGGTGGTGATGGCCACTAAAAAGGGCTTGGACAGATTTATGGAGAAGTCGATCTATGACTCCCAATCTTGATCCTCCTTGATCTCAGATTGCAAATGCCTTAGCAGACCAGGTGCTCAGGAGCAGCAGCAGCAGAAGAAGGCCATTGCTTTCACATCCTGCACGTGAGCTCCCAAAGGCACCTGGTGGGCCACTGTGAGTAGCAGAGTGCTGGACTAGATGGACTCTGGTCTGATCCAGCCTGCTAGTTCTTATGTTCTTAATTGGATGAAGTCTATCAGCATTCAGGAGAGTCCTCTACTGACTTCAGTAGCTGCTGCTCAGCTTGTGTCCTCTGTTCAACTGCTTGCCTGCCTGGTGCTCAGGTTCAGTCCAGATGGCTGCTGGTACGTGTTCAACCGCTGTCGACAGGAGGCTGCTTTCTCCAGAGCGACAGCCTCACGCTGTTCACAGCCAGCACACAACAGGAAGAAAATGGCTCGTCCTGCAAGCCGGGCTGCTGCCACAGCATCTCTCTCCCAGCTGGAAAATGCCTCTGTGAAGCAGGTCAGGTGATGCACAGAGTGGCCCTCCAGGAGGACAGCCCTTGGCCACTCATCACGCTGCTAACTCAGTTTGCCAGCTTGCACACAGTCTTCCTGGGGATGCAGGCAGGAGATGGTCTAACATGCATGTACCAGTGGCTGGAAGTGGCCTGTCAGCATCTCTCTCTGCACTGAACACCATGGGTAGAAGGTTCCCTTCCTGTGCCACTGTTTCTGGCAGCCAGCTGAGCTGTTCCAAAGGATGGGCAAGATGATTGAATGGAATGCGGCCGGACAAGCCAAGGCAGCAGGACCTGCATTATGGAATTGAATTGCAAGTGATGGATTATTCCCTTTCTGCTCCCTCTGTGCTGGGCGAATCGAGAGGACAGTAAAGCAGAAGGGGCACACTGACCTCTGGGTATTTTTAGCTGTGTGCACTGGGGCAGATACTGTTACGTTCACAGCATTGCACCTGGCCCTCCTACAACTGAAGAGCACCTGGCTGCTTTTCTGGCTTTGTGTTTGCCATTGATCCTAAGCTCGTGGATTTCCAGGGGAAAACGGGCTCTTCCTTACTGGCTATTAGAGCAGGCAGTATTCATTAAAATCCCCAGTGTAGTGGAGTCTCCTCCTTTGGAGGTTTTTAAACAGAGGCTGGGTGGCCATCTGGCAGGGGTGCTTTGATTGTCTATTCCTGCATGGCAGGTGGCTTGGACTTGATAGCCCTTGTGGTCCCTTCCAACTCTATGATTTCTTTGCAAAGGAAACTAGTTTCAGCAGTGCGTATGGCACCTGGCATGCAATTAGTGTTTGAGACGTGTTTGGCAGACTGTAGCCTCTCAGTACTGTGATGCAGAGAACAACTGATGAGTCGAATCTGGGGTACATGGAATGCCTTTTATTTTCATTCAGGCCCAAGAAATCTGAGAACAGACAGTACCTGGGAAGAGCACATACAGTCTCCTGACTTTTGAAAACCAAAACGCAACTATGAGTGGAAGAAGGCAGGCAGGGAGTTCCTGCTTCATCCTTTCTCCCTTTGCCTGTTCATCTGGTGAAAATTGCTGTCCCTGAACTGTTTTCCTCCCAGCAGAAGAGACCCTGTATCTTCTCCATTGTGGTCAGGAGGCAACATTCTGTCTGGGAAAACAGTTATGAGTGAGAGATACAAAGTGCCCCACATAACAATTGTCTACTGCAAGCACCGGGGGGGTCTTCTAGGGTTTGGGCAGAGATAGGTTTTTCCCACTACCTGTTTTCTTTAACGGGAGATTTAATCAGGAACCTTAAGCATACAAAACTGATCCTCTGATTGCTGTTCTCCTAAAATTGGGAACGCAGCACTCACATTGTTTCTTTGATTTAAACCCTCCCCCCTCCCGCTGTATTTAGTTTTGTTGAGGGGAACAAAAGTAACTTTCTCTGCCTCCTCTGTTGAGTGGATTGTAGCTTCATGGAGCGTGACAATGACTTATGTAAGGGAAATAATACGAACGTGTGAACATAAGAGGAGACTTGTTGAATCAGACCAGTGTTCCATTTAACCTGGCATCCTGTCTTACACATGAACTGGCCAACCAGTTCATCTGGAGGACCAACAACAGGGCAGAGAGGCCCAGGCCTTCCTCTGGTGTTGCTTTCTAGACTGGTATTCAGAGGTTGGCTGCCTTTGAATGGGGAGGGTCCCATTAGTATCCATGGCTGGTAGCCCAAAATAGTGCCATCCTCTATGACTCTGAAAATCTTCTATACCCATGGCCATCCCACACCTCACAACCTTTATTAGGCATTTAAAATAGAGAGTTACCAGACATTTATAAAGTACAAATCAAGAGTACATTCGAAACTGTATGTTGAAGTTGTATAATAGTCTTGAGCACTACCAATTGCCTGTAGGAAAGGAGGTCATTTCTTGAATGAAAACACCTGAGGGTTGATTAATGGCAATGGCCGATATAACAAGCACCATCTGCGGGCTAAGGAAGTCAGATAATTGAGGAGGACAACGAGAGTGGGGAATCTTTTCTAAAATGTGCTCAGAGGTTTGGCTTCTTAAGAATTAGTATCCATCCTCTCTTGATTACCTAAAGAGACTTCCTCTGATTCCCGAATAAAAAGGCTATTGGACTTTGTTATCATCTTGCAGCCGGGAGCTTTCTTGTGTTGTATTATTCTGTCTGGAGGAGGAAACTCCTACACAGGAGGTTATTTCTTCGGAAGCCTGGGAGAAAGCTTGCTGGAGAAGTCGGCAGGCCACTTGTTATCTGGCATGCAAAGTTACTGAAAGGTCAGAACAACATCACAGGCTCACACAGAAACGCAGACAGGAAGACTGTATATAGCAATGTACATTACTTAGAAAGTTCTGTCACTTGTAAAAGAAACTTTGCTACTTTTTCCAAGAGCATGACATTTGTGTTGTTTAACAGAAGCCCCACAACAGAACTGTCAGAGTCTCTTTCAGATTTGTCTAGGGCCAGCCTGGGAGAGAAATTCCTAATGCCCACATATCTCGGACATCTATGGCCATCCCTACATCCTCTGGCAGGGAATCATACATTTTAACCACTGGTTGAATGAAGAACTGTTTCCTTTCATCTGTTAGCTGTTCTTGACCAGGTTAACCTCTCAGACTGAGAGAGGTGGGCGTGACACAGAAGACTGTTCTTTGCGGGCAATGTCTTAATTACAGGGAAGGCTCGTTAACTGTTGTGGGAATGGCAGGACGCCACGTGGATGGCTCTGCAGCTCTTAGTTGTATCTGAGGGCATCACTGTGCCCGTCTTCTGCAGTGGGGCTCCAGTGTGAGAGTTTCTGCTAAGCTTGCCTTCCGTCATGTTGGAACTGCGACTGGCATTGATTTCTTCTCCTTAAAATGCTGGATGTTGTACTCAGGACTGAACAACGTGTTCTTGATGCTTCTTCCTCTTGGCGCAATTCTGTTTGGACTTTGCAGTGAGGAATGGGTTGCTCATGTGTGTATGATTATATATACGCCTGAAGAAGTGAAAGACTCCAGGCCTGCACTTAGCTTCTGGGTGACACCCACACGAGCAAGAATGGAACAGGCAGTATTTTCAGTGGTCTTGGACTTCACTTCTAGGTCACCAGTTCCTTCTTGTTCTACTTGACCCTCGTCCTTCTTTCATGGCTCCAATTATAACTTCACAGGTAGCAGAGCTGTGCTTCATTCACCTGGCTGGCGCTGGGGGTCTGCAACCTGCGGCTCTCCAGATGTTCATGGACTACAATTCCCACCAGTTCCTTCTTGTTCTACTTGACCCTCATCCTTCTTTCATGGCTCCAATTATAACTTCACAGGTAGCAGAGCTGTGCTTCATTCACCTGGCTGGTGCTGGGGGTCTGCAACCTGCGGCTCTCCAGATGTTCATGGACTACAATTCCCACCAGTTCCTTCTTGTTCTACTTGACCCTCGTCCTTCTTTCATGGCTCCAATTATAACTTCACAGGTAGCAGAGCTGTGCTTCATTCACCTGGCTGGTGCTGGGGGTCTGCAACCTGCGGCTCTCCAGATGTTCATGGACTACAATTCCCACCAGTTCCTTCTTGTTCTACTTGACCCTCGTCCTTCTTTCATGGCTCCAATTATAACTTCACAGGTAGCAGAGCTGTGCTTCATTCACCTGGCTCGGTCCTGGGGGTCTGCAACCTGCGGCTCTCCAGATGTTCATGGACTACAATTCCCACCAGCCAATTGGCCATGGTGGCTGGGGCTGATGGGAATTGTAGTCCATGAACATCTGGAGAGCTGCAGGTTGCAGACCCCTGGGTGTTCTCTAAATTTATATCCAAGAATGGTATCAATGGGGTAGTTCTCCTGAAGCTTCCACATAGTCTGTAATATCAATGTATCCTAGTAGCTTGAACCACACCATCTCAGGAAACAGAATGCTCCATATTCAGGCTGGTGGTGTGAATAACAGAATTACAATGTCCAGTGATTCTGAGCCCACTGCTTTCTAGAACAGTTCTCCTCCAGTGCCTGGTATCCTGTATGTACGTAAAGTGCTACCAGTTTCAGCTGACTTAAGGTGACCCAGTAGAGTGTTCAGAGTAAAAGACTAACGGAGGTGGTTTGCCACTGACTTCCTTTGCCTAGTCTAGTGTCCCTGGTTTTCCTTGGTGATCTCCCTTCCAAGTGCTAACTAGGGCTGACCCTGTGTAACTTCTGAGATCTGATGAGATCAGGCTAGCCCCGGGCCATTCACAGGTCAGGGTAAGCTTAGGCTATGTCTGTTGTAAAGGACTCATTACTTGTCTTAATTTCCTGAGCCCCTGACAAAGACTTCCGACCTAGATTGGACAGGTCTTTGATATCGTTCAAAGAACCACATTGGACGTTTTTCATTGACGCAGTCTGATGCCCCACAGATACACGTATGAAGAAAGTCTTCCTTACTTGCAGAGGAAAAGCAAGGGTGTCTTGGACAGAAAGATTCTCTTAAGGCCAGATGACACAATGCATTTGGCTAGGAGTTGATTCAGGCTAGCCTAGGTAATCCAGATCAGGGTACTTGGTATCCTACCCAATTGATAAATATTTCTCTTTGGCGAAATGATACATTGTCTGTAAATATTTGCAACTTTGCAAGGTGAATGTTGAATTTGCACTCTGTGAATGTTCAGAAGCTAAACAAAACCTGGTTTAAAGGTCGCCGAAATGTTGCAGAGCAAGTTTTTTCACCTAGCTTTCAGGGAATCTATCACAGTAGCAGGATGGCAGCTCAAATGTTGATGGAGGCAGCCAGAGGAATAGCAGCTCTTTCATGAACACCCCACACTCACCCTGCATGTAGGCAATGAAGACTGCAGAGAACCTTCTAGGAGTTGGTTGGTAATGGAAGCTTTAGACCAAGGGAGAGAGGATGTGTCTGTTACCAGTTTTTGTTTAGATACTGTTACCGGTAATCAATTGCATGCCATTTTTAAACCAATGTTTGCTTCTACAAGTAAAATTTATGTTCTGACCTTGTCCATCTCGACACCCACTTGTACAAGTTCTTGCTTACCAAGATACACAAGGATTGCCTGCCTGGATCTGAATTGTTCTAATAAGGGAGATTTCCCTGCATTCTAGATAGTTTTGTGGGTGATTTTTAATTCAAAGAACTGAGGCAGAAAAAGGTGGTTGTAAGCTTTCTTCTGCATTGTTCATGGGACTCAGGATACAGGGGGAGAGCAAGCCAGGCTCCCTGGACCACCCTGCTGCCAGAAGGCTGAGGAGCTTCTGAGCTGATCCCTGGTTGTTGCTTGGGTCAGAACCCTCAGTCTGTGTGTTGGTTTCCAATTATGGTTCTCGGTCTGACCCGACAGGGGCCACCTCTTGTGGCTCCACTGCTGCCAGCTGGGGTAGGAGTGCCGTGCCACCATCTGGCTCTTCATCTGAAGAGCCCGATCAATCCCTGGGCTCAGCTGGGCCATGACAGTGGTCATCCCTAGCCAACTCTCAAATGTATCCTGGGATTGCCAGTACTGAGGTAGATGAGGGATTGGGCAAATATACTGGTGGTGTAAAATAATGTCCGTGACACCTCTTCTCTGCTTTCCTTAGACAACCTATGGAATGACCAGAACCTGGAAGCAGATCTTGACCTTCCACCAGGATGGAGGAAAATCCACGATTCCTCAGGGACCTACTACTGGCATGTGCCCACAGGCACCACCCAGTGGCAACACCCATCATGCCCCACTGGCTTGGCATCCAATGGGGATGCTCCATCACTAGAAAAGGTAAACCCCTTTGCACATCACTTCCTAGGTGATCAATAATAAAATATGTGGATAAATCAATAATTGCTCCCTCTTTCCACAGCTGGGGTTGTTATCTACTTTAAAAAAATCTTATTGTGGTATGCCAATGGATAGTATTGAAACAAGAACTGGGTTAGCCAAACCCCCCCAAAACTTGCCACAACACAAGGAAGCGTACCAAATTGATGTAATGTATTCACTATTACTATAACTCACAGTCCATTGAGAGAACAAGTCAAAGCGCGATGGGACCACAGCCCACCCAAGCAGCAAGCAGCAAAACGCCTATGGGCTAAAGTGCGTTTTCGCAGGTCTTCTTCAGTGCAAATCTGTTGCAATAATAGTCTACTACGAATTCAAGAGGTAACATCCAGTGAAGGATTCATAGCACAGACTGGTAACTAGTAGCAATTATGTATGACTGGTTGGAAACTAGTATTATTGCAACACATTTGCACTGAAGAAGACCTGCGAAAACGCACTTTAGCGCATAGGTGTTTTGCTACTTGCTGCTTGTTGATTTACACGTCGCGTTAAGAGACCATCTTCGCCGCTCCGCGTCTTCAACCTGCCCGGCTGGTTTTTCCGGCTATTTACACACTTTTGGTAGCGCGGTGAGTGGACTGTGGTCCCATCGCACTTTGACTTGTTCTCTCAATGGACTATGAATGAGTAGAAATGGACTGTGTGTTAGAAGTATTTCATGGACATTCGATATGATTTCTGTTCACTGATTGCTGACTAGTATATGAGTAATAGTGAATACATTACATCAATTTGGTACGCTTCCTTGTGTTGTGGCAAGTTTTTTGGGGGGGTTGGCTAACTTGGTTCTTGTTTCAATTCTATTTTGTATTCCTGCCCCTTCTTGTATCCATGCCAATGGATAGGACCTGTGGATTCAGCTCCAGCCAAGGTCCTGTGGGGCAACAAAGACATTGTTTTCAAAGTTGACACCAAAGACTGATAATGTCATTCAGAAGGCCAAGATATCACAATACCCTTCTAAACCTATTGATTTCAATGGTATATCCCAGTATAGTGTAGAGGTTAAGAGAAGCAGACTCACATTTGGGAAACCAGGTTCAATTCCCCACTCCTCCACAAAAGACCTGCTGGGCGACCTTGGGCTGGTCACAATCCTGTTAGAACTCTCTCAGCCCCACATAACTCACCAGATGTCTGTTGTGGGGGTGGGAAGAGGGAAGGTAAGCTGCTTTGAGACTCCTTAAATGTAGAGGAGGAGGAGGGAGGAGGAGAAAGAAGAGTTGGATTTATACTCTCCTTTCTCTCCTGTAAGGAGACTCAAAGGGGCGTACAAATTCCTTTCCCTTCTCTCCCCTCACAACAAACACCCTGTGAGGCAGGTGGGGTTGAGAGAGCGGAAGAACTGTGGCAAGCCCAAGTTCACCCAGCTGGCATGTGTTGGAGTGCACAAGCTAATCTAGTTCACTAGATAAGCCTCCACAGCTCAAGTGACAGAGTAGGGTATCAAACCCAGTTCTCCAGATTAGAGTGCACCTGCTCTTAACCACTACACCACGCTGTCTCTAGAGAAAACTGCGGTATAAAATCCAACCTTCTGCTTAAAATGACACTGCTGAATCAAGGCTGGCCCATGGCTTCTGGCCATCCAAGGCAAACTGTGGCACCCCCCCCCCCCAAGTTCAACAGAGAGAAAAGGGGAGGGAAAAGTCTAGGTTGAACATTTTACTTAGTGAGCATTCAAAACAGATAATGTAAAAAAAATTAAACAAAACAGTGCTTCCAAGAAAATATGTTTACGACAGCTGATGCTAGTCAGCATCCTATGAGGCCATCCATTAAATGCCCAGGCAGAGGCAAAGCGAGGGGAAACTCCGCTTGGGGCATGTGCGTGCCCTGGGCCCCTGCCACGGCACCACCCGCTCCTGCCCCAGAATGCCGCACCACGCCCCCTCCACGGCTTGGCTGCACCTCCGCCATGGCTCCACCTGGAGCGCCACGCCCCCCGCCCTGTTGGTGCTATGCCACTGTGCCCACGATCAAATCAGTTAAATGCAATAAATGCTAAGGCCTATTGATTTCCCATAATGATTTCCCATAATAATCCACTGGGGTACCCAACTGCTGTTCATGAAGACTTGGCTCTGTCCATACGCTTGTTAATTTTTTCATAGAATTTACTGTTTAGAAGAAAACAGTGTAGATTCTGTCTGGGTAACAACCCTTTTCTGAATTGTTTTTCCACTCCAGTATAAGCTGGTAGGATTCCTCACACATATTACCCAATAGAGTGATAAAGAAGAGCCTGTGCTAATTCCATGTGAACCTAGGAAACAGCCTTATACAGGGTGGCTAATCCAGTATATGATTTTCAGTCGTGTTCCTAATACTCTGGCAGAATCATTCCCTTGCTGTGCTTGAGAGTTTTTGGCCTATGATTAATGGCTCAATCCAGACTGAGGGGAGGGCTTTAGGGGATGACGTGGGCCTATCCCAGTGCCCTTCCCAAGGCACTTACCCTGGCCAGGGGACAAGCATGCTGGGGGGAGGCCACCACAGCCTCTCGAGACACATGGATGTGGTTCCCACACCATGTCAGCGCTCCTACGTGGACTTGTATCCAGGGGTGGAGCTGACCATTTTTGGCTTCCACTCCAGATTTGCAGCAGTTGTGCCATGGTCTCAGTCCGTGGACTTATGCCACCCTAAGTCCATTGAGTCCAATGGAGGACATTGTGGTGGTGGTGGTGGTTGTTTTTTGTCCCAATGCTGCCAAAAAGCCCTCTGGAGGTGGCAGGGCAGTGCCACAGTGGTGCCATCCTTGGCTACCCAGGGATTTGGACTGCGCTGTAATACTTGTCTACTCGTCTACAGTGTGGATTTGTGGGAGGCATCAGCAGTACAATCACTATCTGTCTTGTAGGGAATCACATGCATTTTACCAGTCTTTACAAAATGTCCAGTTCAGGAGAGCCCCCAAAATATGGTACCATATTCTTTCCAAGTTCATTTCAAGCCTGAGGAAATTCTCATGAGCCTTTCCCCCTCAGGAACTCCAAGCTGCTACAGGAAACCGTGTACCAATGGAGAGACCCATTCCAAGTCCAATGGCATCACTTCCAAGAAGGTAGGACTGGTTGCATGGACCACTGCCAAATGCACATGGCACATTTTGTTTGAATAAATATGAACAAAAGATTTCTGGGGACTTCTCTTGGGGCTGAAGAGTGTGGGCTGAGCCTGTTATCTAATGTCCCAGATTTGATCTGAAATATATTTTTGACAAGTTCCAGTAGCTGGAGAGCTGAGAAGGTAATTGGATTTCTGACTGCTGCTCTGCCTTCACTGTGGAGATAGAAAGAAGCCCAGTGGGGTAGGCAGAGATGCTACATGTCACTGTTCTGCTCTGCTTGTCTACTGGTTACAGGACACCACTGACATGGCCTGGGGAGGATCAGCATCAAGTCAGCACAGAGCCTGGATCAAAGGTACATTCAGGTGGGACACGGGGGAGGGGGGGATTTGGCTCAGAAACCTGACTGAGGAAGCCCCTTTCTTTGGCACAAACGGGACAAGGACAGCATAGGTAAGGCCTTTCCTTGGAGGAAGAGGTGCTGCTGCAGGGGTTCCCAGTCTTTTTGAACCTGGAGGTACTTTTTGAATTTTGACACACCCTGATGGGCATAGTCAAAAATGGCTGCATGGGAGGTGGAGCCAGCCACAAACGGCCGCCACGTCTTACCCTCAGTGAAGATCCTTGTGCTGTAGTAACGAAACTATAGTAACAGAAAGCGGTAAAAGAATGGCAGAAGGTAAAAGTTCAGAAAAGGTTCTAATGTACTAACAGAGCTGCAGTAAAAAATTTTTTTTTTAAAAAAGAACCAAACACATCAACTAATTAAACTATCGTCCAAAAATGCCTGCACAGAAGGAAAAGTTTTTAACCTGGCACTGAAAGGTCAAAAGATTGGATGGTAACAGGGAAGAACTGCCACAGCAGAAAAAGTCCTCTCCTTGGCATGTATCCTACCCATGTGAAATAAGACATCTGATGAAGATCTTGTCAGCAGACTACTGCTGGTGGCCAGACAGTATCAGGCTGTGCTTGTTCTCCAAACTGATCCAAACTCCCACTAAATGTAGGAAATAGATGTGGAAGAATGGCTGACAAAGGGTCAGAGAAGAGAGAGAGAGAGAGAGAGAGAGAGAGAGAGAGAGAGAGAGAGAGAGAGAGAGAGAGAGAGCATACGTGCACACCCACTGGGACATGCATTACAGTGATCATTGTGTGTCTCTCTCCTGCTAGTGCTTCATTGTACGCTCCTTAGGCTGGGTGGAGATCCCCGAAGAGGACCTGGCTCCTGGCAAAAGCAGCATTGCAGTAAATAACTGTATCCAGCAACTCTCTCAGAACAAGTGTGAGAGCTGGAACGCTGCAGACAGATGGGGTGAGGTGAGTGCCGAACACATGAGACTCCAAGGGCAAGAATTCCTGCCCTGTGTCTGATTCCTGTCCTGTGGTCATGTTCCTCTCCTGGACCTTGTGGGCTCTCTGGTTGCCTTGCCACTCTCCCACAGTAGAGATGGGCACATCCTGTCGAGCGTCTCAGTTCCTGTCTTTCCAGCACACTCACAGATAAGGTGCTTTATGGAGACCCCCTCCTTCCTCCCACTGCATCATAGGCAGATGCTGTTAAACAGCTGTGAATCACCTGGGCTAAAATACCTATCCCAGACCCTTCCCACGAAAAAGCAGAAGTGTGCAGAGGAATCTGCCCATAAGGACATTCCAAAAGTCTCCTTCACAGTCCTCTAGTCTCTCCTTCCAGGGCCAAGACATGGTGATGATCTTGAAGAAAGACACAATGAGTTTGGTAGACCCTCTGGACCACAGCCTCCTCCATAGCCAGCCCATCATCAACATCCGCGTCTGGGGGGTCGGCTGCAACAATGGCAGGTGAGTTATGGCTTTTCCCTTGGGGAAGGGGCCATGCTGCTGGGGCTTTACGCCAAGGGCAGCTCAAGAGGTGTGTTGAGCCCTGTGAGATGCAGTGGTGGGGAGGCGGCATCCGTCCGCTGTCCGCCTCTCTCCGTGTGGCTTTGCGCATGAAAAAAAATTGTTGCTCATCTTCTCAGATGCTGCTGTGTGAGTCCCTTCTGCAGCTCCACATTAACCAGTCTTCTTTCTTTCCTGACATGCTGTGCTTGACTAAGGGACAGGTAAGACCCCCCCTCCCTCTTCCTCTGGCAGAAATGACCAATGCATGGAGCCATGTACTTGCTCACTAAGTTCTCTCTTCTCGCAGGGATTTTGCTTTCGTGGCCAGTGACAAGGATACGTGTATGCTGAAGTGCCACGTCTTCCACTGCAACGTGCCTGCCAAAGCCATTGCCAAGGCCCTGCATGAAATGTGCTCCAAGGTATCCCTCCTTTCTTGTTTGGGTACACACAGACGTGCTTTGGCCCCATGACTTATCTCAGCCTTGTGTTGCAGCATTAAAATGTCTCTTTCATTTTGTGGGGGGGTTACTTGTGGTTAGGAGCCGCGTGGCGTAGTGGTTAAGTGCTTGCACTGCCACTCACACGGTCAGGAGTTCGAGCCCCCTGTGGGTCAGATATCCTGGCAGCTGGCTCATGGTCAACTCAGCCAGCCATCCATTCCTTGGTTGGTAAACGAGTACCTAGCACCTAGGTGTCAAACTCGCGGCCCTCCAGATGTTATGGACTACAGCATGAGCTGGCAGGGGATGATGGGAACTGTAGTCCATAACATCTGGAGGGCCATGAGTTTGACACCTGTGACCTAGAACATAGCTAGGGGGTAAAGAATAGCTGGGGAAAGCAATGGCAAACTACCCCACAAAAACAGCTTGCCTATGAAATCACTGCTTGCAGTGGTACCCCAGGGTCGAACATGACCGAAGGGGAAACTTTACCGTTACTTGTAGTTACTTCCTGATAGGCTGGTGGCCTGAAAAAATCTCTTAGATCCGAATCATCCTCACAGCTCTGAATGAGGTATACTGGTAGCCTTTTTTATTTTTGATGGGGTAAAGTTGCAAAGAAGGCTGCAGTCTCATGCGCACTGCCTTGGAAGGAGGTCCCATTGAACTATGGGCCCCTTCTCCCCCCCCACCCTACCTTTAAGCCCCAAGGCCACTTCTGAGGAGAGTAGCTGGTCCCCCGGTACCCTCTACGATGAGGGGCGGTAAGTGGACGACAGCACAGCCGGGCCTCTGACACTGCCGCTGTCGCTACCCCTCAACGTATGGCATCCCCATGCTCTTTTAAACGTATGCCTTTTGATGACCCTGCGCTCATGGGGACGCCCTGGCGCTGCCAGGGATGCTTGTGGCTCAGCACATGAGCAGCGCCATTAGGGGATCATGCTGAGTGGGGAAACGCCCCATGTGGGACTCTTCTGAGTAAAGAAGTATAAATGCAGGCAGCACACTTCTCCATCCAGCATGATCCAGCACGCTTATTAAAGGGGACTTCCTGTTGGTCGTCGAGTATATTCCCACGTTCTTGGAACATCAGATTACTTTCTCCCCTGCCTAGTAAACTGGGAAAATAAATCAACCTAAACTAGAGCTTGGTCAATGAAAGACCTAATCAAAATAAATGGAAAATGTACTTCATTCACAGATGTAAAAGAAACTATGAAATGTGAAAAGTGGAAATTCAGTGTACATATATAATCATTAGTGCACGTAGGTGTTCATGTTGTGATATTTGTGTAAGAGGATAGAAGTAATTAATAACTTGATAGATTTTATAATTTGCAGAAATATATTCAGAATACAATAGTTGTGATTGAATATCAGTTGAATATTATATGCCTTTATAGAACATCATTTGTATAGATCTACTGGCTCTTTGTGTATATTTATATTGAGAATTGTCACTAAGGCCCCTTCCACACACGCAAAATAATGCATTTTCAAACCACTTTCACAACTGTTTGCAAATGGATTTTGCTATTCTGCACAGCTTCAAAGAGCACTGAAAGCAGTTTGAAAGTGCATTATTCTGCATGTACGGAAAGAGCCTAAGTTTTGTTCTCAGGTTTTATTATTTTATTTATTTATATATTTATTGGATTTTATAGACCGCCTCATCCCTGAAGGGCTCTAGGCGGTTCACAATACAATTATTTGGGTTATTTAACTGGTTGTATAATGTTATTATGTTTTTATTAAAAAAATTAAAATTGGAGGAAATGTTACTTTCTCCCTTGAAAAATATTACTTTCTCTCCCCTGAATATGATCCTCTGCTGGTTCCTGGATTTGTCCCATTGCCTTAAGTTTAGAGGGTGGTCCCCCCAGCATGAGATTGTAATGGCTTTTCTTTCTGTTGTAGATTATGGCTGAGCGGGCAGTAACAAGTAACAGCCTCACTCGGTCTGTCACACTGGAACCCGTAACACCAGATGACTTACCTCTGCAAGGTGGGTATGAATGTAAAGTGCCATCCAGTCGTTTCTGACTTATGATGACCCTCTGAATGAAAGTCTTCCAAAATGTCCCATCAACAGCCTATTTAAGAACCTGTTGCCTTGCAAACTGAGGGCTGTGGATTCCTTTACAGAGTCAATCCATCTTATGTTAGGTTGTCTTCTTTTCCTGCTGCCTTCAACTTTTCTTACTGTTATTGTCTTTTCCTGCAACTCTTGTTTGCTCATAATGTGACCAAGATATGATAAGCTCAGTTCAGTAAGCATGGTACCAGGTTCTTAAATTGAATAAATTCCTCTCCATTTTCCTCACCACGGCAGAATTGGGGGGACTATTTCTGGGCCTTAGTCCAAAGAACCGCCCCGCTTGTCCCAACCTGAAAGAAACTGTATAATGTGAAAACACAGATAGCCTAACACTGCATTTATTAACATGTTGTTTTTGGAATTTTGTTAAGCATGACGTACTCTCTCTCGTTTCTGGCAGTTGACATCCTGGATGCCGTGAGTGAGTCTGTCCAAAAATTCAAAGCTCTGTACATCGGCAGCTTACCAGTGTCCAAAGCTATGGGTAGGTAATTTTCACTGAATTCTGTTAACATGGGATGGGTCACCTCGTGCTCCCATAAATGTGGTTGTTACAAGCGTTGGTTTATTTCAGTACTGAGAAAGGTTGGTGTGAGTACACATAAAAAGAAGAGTTTCTGAAGGTATCCACTGTGGAAATCCTGCAAGGTTACTTTCCTCTCAGTGCCACACTCAGACTTGCTGGGGACTGTGCTCAATCTGCTCTGTTGAGCTGGAGCAGAGTCTGCAACCTGTGGCTCTCCAGATGTTCGTGGACTACAATTCCCATCAGCCCCTGCCAGCATGGCCAATTGACCATGCTGGCAGGGCTGATGGGAATTGTAGTCCACGAACATCTGGAGAGCCACAGGTTGCAGACCCCTGATGGGAGCAGTATTGGAGATGATGAGGAAGAAGAGTTTGGATTTATACTCCACCTTTCTCTTCTGTAAGGAGACTCAAGTTGGCTTACAAACTCCTTCCATTTCCTCTCTGGACAACAGACACCTTGTGAGGTAGGTGGGGCTGAGGAAGTTCTGAGAGAACTGGGACAGGCCCAAGGTCACCCAGCAGGCTACATGTGGAGGACCGAGGAAACAAATCCAGTTTACTAGATGGGAGTCTGCTGCTCATGTGTAGGAGTGGGGAATCAAACCCGGTTCTCCAGATCAGAGTCCATCACTCTTTATCACTACACCACACTGAAGAAACAATTCCCCACTAGAAAACATAATTCTTGGCCTTTTCTTCCATTAAGGAAGGAAATGCTACTATCCATGTACTGACAAGACCTTACTTATCATAAGCAATCCAACTGTAGAAGAAGAAGAGTTGAATTTATATCCCCCTTTCTCTCCTGTAGGAGACTCAAGGAGGCTTACAAACTCCTTTCCCTTCCCCCCTCACAAAAAACACCCTGTGAGGTAGGTGGGTCTGAGAGAGCTCTGAAGAACTGTGACATGCCCAAGGTCACCTAGCTGGCATGTGTTGGAGTGCATAGGCTAATCTGAATTCCCCAGATAAGCCTCCACAACTCAAGCGGCAGAGCAGGGAATCAAACCCGGTTCCTTCAGATTAGAGTACACCTGCTCTTAACTACTACGCCACTGCTTCTCCTGTACAAGAACCATCTTGTAGAGGACCATAAGGATGCCTGCCGTTATATTCTAGTCAGTCACTTTACACTGGAAGTTCTTCTGTGTCTGTTGAATGCTGCCCAGAGTAACACCAATTGCCGCTTTAAGGTCAGGAAGGAAGGAATTTCCTTCAGGGCAGATTGAGCAGAGATCCTGGGGGGGTTTTGCCTCTCTCTGGACAGAGAAGGGATCACTGGGGCAGTCAGTGTGTGTAGGGCAGTGGTTCCCAACCATCCTAATGCTGCAACCCTTTAATACAGTTCCTTCTGTTGTGGTGACCCCCAACCATTGGTGGGATTCAACTAGTTTAATAACCGGTTCTGGTGGTGGGATTCAAATAATTTAACAATTGGTTGTTTACAAGCACCATTTTAACAACCAGTTCTGCCGAAGTGGTGCGAACCTGCTGAATCCCACCACTGCCCCCAACCCTAACATTTATCCATTTTACAGATGGAGAACACGGATGCAGAGAGTTTTAGGTGACCCCTGTGAAAAGGTCATTCGGCCCCCAAAGGGGTTGCGACCCACAGGTTGAGAACCGCTGGTGTAGGGGACGGTAGTTGTGAATTTTCTGCAATGTGCAGGGAATTGGATTAGAAGGCCCTTGAGGTCTCTTCCAGTTTTGTGTTTCTGGGTTTTGCTGACAACACTGTCAGCATCAAACCTTATTATCAACAGTGCTCTCAGAAGCCACACAGCAATGCTGGTGATCGTTTTTCATCTGAGCGACAAAGGAATCCATTTCTTCCCCCACCTCAATGGTCAGGACACTGTGAGACAGCACGATAAGGACTAGTGCCCTGGACATATTCAGTACCATGATGTCCAAAGTCAACAGGATCTCAATGCTGGCTCTTCAGTATCTTTTGGGAGCAATCACAGGAATCAATGAAAGCTGGAAATGCCTGTAGTTGGATCTGGAATCCAGAGCTTGGGCCCTGGTGAAAATATCTGGCTGAAGAACTCTGGTTCACACAATTCTTTTTTCATCCTCTCCTCAGGGATGGATGTGCTCAATAATGCCATTGAAGACCTGATGGGCAGCCGTGGCTACGAGCATTGGATTCCGTCTGTCGTCAGTGTTTCAGATTCAGTCATGCAAGCAGAGCAGGCTGCAGTAAGGTTCCTTGTAATGATGGTCATGCCAGCGGGGCTGATGGGAATTGTAGTCCATGAACATCTGAAGCGCCAGAGTTGGACACCCCTGATTTATACAATAGCTACATTGCCAGTTAACAATCTTAGCAGTCGCTGAACTGGGGGAAAGGAGATCTGTTTTGTTTCCATATGATTGTATTGACTGGCGACTTCCCTAGTTTACTGAACTCTCTAGTAGAGCTATGCTCATCGCTAAATATTTCTAAATGGAAAAGTAGGGCATAATTTTAAAAATAAATAATACCAATCTGCCCACCCAGAATACAAAAAGTGAAGAGGGCATCATCATCAGAGGTACTCCAGATAATATTACAAGAGTCCAGTTAACTATAATTTAAAATAATCAAATATATTTAATTAGTGTACACATTATACAGAATTAAAATGGATAATTAAATTACAGGTTCTGGTTTTCATACACTGCACTAAGAAGTTATTTGCAACTTACGACTGATGTTATGTACATTCACTGACATTTCAATACTAGATTTAAAAGGTTTGGGGATCCCAGTCATTTGTACGGTTACTATAGGTCTTAAGCCCATTTTCTTTATCTCACAACAGATGAGAAAGCAGCTACTGGTGTGGATTTATACATCAACAGCTGAATGTGTATTTTTTGAAATGTGATGTTATTGACCACTGAGGAAGGCCACAAGGGCCGAAACACATATGATTTTGGGGTGCTGTATGGTTTCCGGGCTGTATGACCATGTTCTAGCAGCATTCTCTCCTGACGTTTCGCCTGCATCTGTGGCTGGCATCTTCAGAGGATCTGATAGTAGGAAAGCAAGTGGAGTATATATACCTGTTGGAGTGTGCAGGATGGGGGAAAGAACCATTGTCTGTTAACAAGTAAAGGGTGCAGTTAGCAAGTTAGATTGTCCCTGCTCTAGGGAATAAAAAAAGTTGTTCGGAGCATACAAAGACTATTCACCTGCTGAATAACAGCAACGGCAGGATAACTGGAAAAACCACTGAACTTTTATTAGAAGTGCTCAAGTCAAAGACAGAATGGAAGCTTGATCACCTCTTCTGTACTAACCTTATGTGATTTGTCCAGTTTTATGTCCTGTTTTAACACCCACTCTGTCCTGTATTTTGTCTTATTTTTACTGATATGCCTAATAAAGGTCAGTTGAAGTGATTTATGTCTAATATATACTGAGATCTGGTTTCCAGAACCTACGTTTTAATCATCCATTTTTATTCTGCATAATATGTACATTAATTAATTATATATTTTGATTCTTTTGTATTGTATAGCTGGATCCTCAGAGGTGGGATCCAACCAGTTCTCACCACTTCTCTAGAAGTGGTTACTAATTTTTTCTGAGTGCCGAGAAGGGTTTACTAAAGCAACCTTCCTGCCCAATAGGGACTGGAGGTGCGTGTGTGCGACGGCGCCACTGTTTGAATCCCACCACCATCAGAACCTGTTATTAAAATGTTTGGATCTCACCACTGCTTATAATGTTATCAATACATCTGGGTTTGAGTTTTTCCCCTTTTCTTTACATCCAGAGATACTCCGGGGCCTGCTTTGAATTTTCAACTTCCATTTAAAAAAATTTCTAGCCCTTTTATTTACAGAGTTGGATTAAAAAAGGCAACAGTTTACCCATCGGCTCAGTAACATAACTGAGGGGGAGATGAAGGAAAGTACCAACTTAAAAAGGAAGTAAGATATCTCAGGAAGTATCAGAGTAACAGTTTATTTTTTAAAAAACCCATTTGGGGTAGTGAATCAGTCTATGAAACAACAAAATGTAACATTACTTGGTAACAGAATAAATAATTTTAGAAAGGAATTCCTTAAAGAATGCCTGGGAAAGGAATTTTAACTTGAAACTTGTTGAGCAGGTCATATCATTTAAGAAATTGTTTCCTAGCAGTTCAAGAGATTTTCTCCTTCATTGTTTTACTAAGAAGGAAATATTTCCTGCTTCCCAATTACTTTCCATAAACATTTGGGCTACCGAATTCAAAATACCCTCAGTAGTGCAGTGAGACAAAATACCCATAATAACCCTTATTCCTATTGAGAAACATCATGGCCACAATCCAATAAAAAGCATTTCTTCCTCAGCTTTTAGTTTATCATATTTCTGTAACTTCCATTATGATCAGTGACAATCCTAAAGCTGCTGAAGAAAGAGAATGAAATCCTCCTTTGCTGGTTTTGGTATCTCCACATTTAAGGGAGCAGCAGTGGCGTAGTGGCTAAGAGCAGGTGGACTCTGATCTGGGGGAACCGGGTTTGATTCCCAGCTCTGCCGCCTGAGCTGTGGAGGCTTATCTGGGGAATTCAGATTAGCCTGTACACTCCCACACACGCCAGCCGGGTGACCTTGGGCTAGTCACAGCTTTTCAGAGCTCTCTCAGCCCCACCTACCTCACAGGGTGTTTGTTGTGAGGGGGGAAGGGCCAGGAGATTGTCAGCCCCTTTGAGTCTCCTACAGGAGAGAAAGAGGGGATATAAATCCAAACTCCTCCCCTCCCCCTCCCCCTCCCCCTCCTTCTTCTTCCTCTTCTTCTTCTTCGTTTTGGTTTGTGTTGGTTCATATGTATTGCATCTCCTTGACTGTTTCATTTTGGCAGTATAAGGTAACTGATTTGACCTTAAGTTAGACTGGTGAAGAAGTATCATCATGGTTAAGGTTTCCATATGATATTGATATTCAATTTGAGATGTATGTTGCCAAGACTGGTTGCTTAAAAAAAGCAGAAGTGAATTGTGACAAAATGCTCTGGATGACTTCGTCTTTTTTTTTTTAACTGGATTTTTTTGTTTTCCTTTGAGGCGGAAGATGACGGTGATGGTGAAGGCGATGCCTGCCTTTGGGAATGCCAGGTTCGCTATGTGACTTTTATTGGGATTGGAAAAGATGCCCATACGTTTGCGCTCATCACTGACATGGGGCGGCAGCGTTTCCAGTGCACGGCCTTTTGGTGCGAGCCAGACGCAGGCATGATCTCGGAAGCAGTTCAAGCTGCATGCATGGTAAAGGACACAATACCTCAGTAGGTCGATTCTGAATAAAATTTCACAAAAGGCTTCATATCCCACACCTCTAAGTTCAAATTCAAACTCTCAACTAGATTGATCAGTGAGTTTTCTGATAGCCTATGACTCTCTCTTATCAGTGTTTCGTCAGCTCCGGCCACTGGCTGGCTGGCAGGGGCTGATGGGAATTGTAGTTCATGAACATCTGGAGAGCCGCAGGTTGCAGTCCCCTGAACTAGACCTTTGTTAGGCATCAGGAAAAAAAAAGGGGGGGGAAGGAAGAAAATATAAAATTTACACCAGATAGGGTTTGATATAATGATACAGCTGGAATGAACATCAGGAGTAATAAGACATCATTTATGCAAGGAGGGGAGCCCAGAAGGTTATTTCAAAGTATTAACTAGGAAATTAGCCACCATTTCCAACATCTTGGGGTCCTGATTGTTTAGGAGATAGTTCAATTTGACATTAGGAGAGAGCGGGCCTGCCATAATTGGAGCCTTCAGAAAAAAAGCTAGGTCTACATTCTGTGAATTTGGGGCAAGCTAATAAAATATGCTCTAAAGTCTCTTCAGACACCTCTAAGTTGTCTGACACAGATGTTCTCTTGGGAGGTCTTGGAGTCCAATCTTGTAGCTATGATGCTAAACCAGTCCCAGTCCCTCACATGCAATTTAGAAGCAGAACATATTTCCAGCTCTAATGACTCCCATACATATCAACTGAGATGAAATTTTCAGGCATTTTGCCCCTCTCCCAAATCTTGAGGCATCTGGCAGCCACAGAAACTGCTGTATCCTGAGCCAGACCTTAGCAGTGCCTTTCTAAGGAGAGTTACTCCTTTACTTAGAAGAGCGTAACACTGTTTGAATGGCACTATTTGGCTATCAAGGTCACCGTTGGTCCCTTCCGCATATGCAGAATAATGCACTTTCAATCCACTTTGAAGCTGGATTTTACTGTGCGGAAGAGCAAAATCCACTTTCAAACAATTGTGGAAGTGGATTGAATGTGCATTATTCTGCATGTGAGGAAGGGGCAGTTGCCTACTGTGACTAGGAGCCACTCTTTGGGGCCTGAGGTTAAAGTCTTGCGCATCGCCTCCTGCCTGATCCTTTTTAGTGAAGATGGCAAAGACTGAACTCTGCATACAAATCTGGTTGTCTAACTTCTGAAGAAGCCACAGGCCCTCCTTGATACAGGGAGAGGGACAGCACACATTTGGAAGCAGAAAGTGGAAGAAGCATAACAGGACAGATGCAGAGACTTGCATTTAGTAACTCAGACAAACAGGCAGTTTTACACAGCCCAAGAAGAAGAGAAGAGTTTGGATTGATACCCACCCTTTTTTTCTTCCCTGTAAGGAGACTCAAAGGGGCTTATAATCTCCTTTCCCTCCCCCCTCCCCCACAAGAAACACCCTGTCAGGTGGATGGGGCTGAGAGAGCTCCAAAGAGTTGGGACTAGCCCAAGGTCACCCAGCTGGTGTGTGTTGGAGTGCACAGGCTAATCTAGTTCACCAGATAAGCTTCCACAGCTCAAGGGGGGGAGAATTAGGACTAATAAAATGAAACACTTCTTCACACAACGTGTGATTGGTGTTTGGAATATGCTGCCACAGGAGGTGGTGATGGCCACTCACCTGGATAGCTTTAAAAAGGGCTTGGACACATTTATGGAGGAGAAGTCAATCTATGGTTACCAATCTTGATCCTCCTTGATCTCAGATTGCAAATGCCTTAGCAGACCAGGTGCTCAGGAGCAGCAGCAGAAGAAGAAGGCCATTGCTTTCACATCCTGCACGTGAGCTCCCAAAGGCACCTGGTGGGCCACTGTGCGTAGCAGAGTGCTCAACTAGATGGACTCTGGTCTGATCCAGCAGGCTAGTTCTTATGTTCTTATGTTCTTAAGTGGCACAGTGGGGAATCAAACCTAGTTCTCCAGATTAGAGTGCACCTGCTCTTAACCACTTCACCACTGCTGCTTTTCACAAAGGCAGCCTCACAAAGCAGGCAGAGTATGTACTTGCACAGGAAAAAGAAAATGGCCTATTACAGTCAATGTGACCGTACAGCCCCTGAAATCTCTGAGCATAATTATTTTCCACTGCGGGATCATTACACTTCTGCTGGTTAGACAAGGTGTGTACTGCTTACATAATCTGCCAACTCACTTTCTCCCCTCCTCTACCCCATGTCAAATAGTAAGGCGCCAGGACACTGAACATTAATACATTTTTGTGATTGTGATTTTAACAATATTAAAATGGATCGTGTTCAGTCTTTTAAAAGTTGATGTCCAAATGTACAGTTCTGCTGCAAATTCACCCTGATCTACTGATTTGTTTCTTTGGAAGGTCCAGTATCAGAAATGCTTAGTAGCCTCCACATCACAGATGAGACCCAAAAGCGCGTCCCGTTCCATCCTGAAGATGAAAAGAACAATGTCAGTAGATTCACCAGGGTGCCCATTTCCTGCCATGGGGCACTCCCTGCAGAAAAACGGCAATGCAGCAGCTACTCGCAAGAGGGGGGTATTCTCTTTTTTTGAAGCATTCCGCCAGAAACATTTCATGCTGAACGCCCCTTAAGATGAAAGCCGTGTTGTGGAGGATACAGCAGGCCCCGGATGGCAAATAACAGCAGCTTCCTTGCTGATGCCCAGGCTCCGAATGTAAATAGCATAATCCCGTCTATTGGTTCTTTCACTGAAGCTAAAAGACCCAGCTGATACAAGCAGCAAGACTCCCCCGAGAAAAGGTCCTGGTTAATTCAGACTTGCTATGCCTAGTTTTATAGTCCTTTGCTATGTAGGGGCTGTCTGGAGGTGGCAAGGTTGCTTTGGGGTGTAGTAACAATGCAGCATGTGAATGCGTGAGAATGTTCCTTCTTGGCCTGTGAAGCAGACAGTGTGCACCACGCAGGCTTTAGAACTTGCTTCTTGCTAAGGGGTTCTACTGGGCAGCACACAGCAGGAATGTTAGCTTCTTGATTTATGCAGTAAAAGCTGCGGGCCTTCCCTCTCCTCCGTCTCCAGCCGTAGCATGAATGCTTGGTACATGAAACTTGAATGCAGGCCCCAGTAGAAAGAAGAAGCCTTTGTAACTCCAAGCAGTCCATGGAGCAGACATTAGCAGGAGTTTGAGGCAGCAAATATATGCTTATAGGCCTCTGGACTTGTCAGACACGGAGGCAGGCAGTATTTCCTCTGACAAGTGACAGACAATCTACTGTCTGTTAAATCATGCGCCGAAACAGACACCGGCCCATGCATTTCACATCACTGGTCCCTTACAGCATAGCTGAGAATGGCAGGGGGCTGCAACCATGCTGCTCTGGCAAAATCTGTGCAAATTCTTTTGCTCCAAAATATGGGTCACACTTCCCTCCTGTCCAAGACAGAGCAGTCATGACAGAGCTTAGAACAAGGTAGGCTGTGGGCTATTGGGCCATTTTGCTATGCATGTAGGGCCGGTTCTCTGCCCAAACAACCGAGGCAAGCCCCCAAGGTGTTGCCGGGGCTGGCGGTGTGGGAGAAGGTGATGGGCGTGGTTTACGGGCATGGTCCATACAGCTGCCAACCAGGTCAGAGGTGAGCCAGAGCTGTGGCCAGTACTATTGGAGCTCAGCTTGTTACTAGCATGCCTGGTTCAATACAACTTTAAACCCTTCAGGCCTTCCCTTTGCTTTATGGCACATCAACATTTTCACAGGTAGACAGTGCTGCTTTTTTTTTTTTGGTGCTCAGGCCAAAAAGGTTGCCAGTTCCTGTCCCAGAGTTGCCAAATAGTGCACACAGACTAGCAGAAAGTCTGTAAGGAGGCAGCATATGTGTGCAGTGCTGGCACTTATGGCTGTCCTTATAACACCAGCACACTAGCCTGGCGGTTGAGTGGGAAACAAACCATTCAATGGATGACTATCACATGGTCCGACTGCCAGTGAGCAACTCCAGCAAACAAGGGTGATGTATACTAGGGTGACGTATACTAGATGATGAAAATGCAGAGCTTCCGACAGATATTTATTAAGACATGTAAAAATATTGAGAGCCTGTTTTACCAATTTCTGTTAAACACTATTCCTTGGCACCATTTTATCAGTGTCTGAAAGTGAGTGGTGAAGGCTGGTGGAAAGAGAGTTTCCTTCTTGTCCATTTCGGGCCTGAATGTTACTCATTTCCTTTTGTTTATAATGTAATCCCCGGTTACAATAGACTCAAGTCTACCTCAGTGATACTTTTATCTGATCATTTGTGCAAATAAACTACTACCATGGAAGAAGGTGGTCTTGTTTTATGTTTATTGTCAGCTTCCAGATGTTTTTGCTGGTGTTGGGCTGAGCAGACGAGGAGAAAAGTGAAAGGGTTAACTTTTCCTTAGTGAACTACTATGAAAGGCCTGTGGGTCAGCAAAAGAACCTCTGCTTTGCATGCTGAGAATTCCAGATTCAATATCCAGTATCTCTAGCGAACAGAACTGTGTAACAGGTGATGTAAAAGTGATGTGTTTTCTCTTGCCCCAGAAGATTAGACTAGAACTAATAGGCTTAAAATATGTCAAAAGTGTTTTCAGGTAAACATTTCGGAAGAACTGGATTGTCGAAGGCTTTCCTGGCCGGAATCAACTGGCATGTTCTGCTCCAAACACAGCTGTACATATGAGCTTTGTTTCTTTATGATCCCAGTTCTATCAAGCTTGAAGTGAAATTAAGCTGTTACATTGTTCTATGTATGGCCTTTGAAGGGTTTAACTGTTCAGGCTGGGGAGAAAATCCTCACCAGAGGGAACCTGACATCACAAACAGGAGCAGGCACTGAGAATTTTTCTTCAGCTTTGGGAGCCACTTCAAAAACTCAGGAGCCAGATTTATTTTTCAGCCTCCATGAGTTCCTATTTTAATTACTGTGCCTGCTCATTCTTGCTACCGCAAAACCCAACCTTAAAATCTTCACAGCTTTTTTAAAAAAGCTACAACAAAGGTGTTTCAGTGTATAAACAAATGTGGAACTGTGGTTGTCATCACAACAAAAAAGCTAAACTCTATCCCTCATCTAAAGAAATACTTTTGTACTTCTATTAAGAATCACTGACGTGTACTTAGACTACTGAATGAAATTTCTATGGACTTATGTTATGGACTTGTTGAGCCCTGCATAAGAGTCGTGAATTCATGCAAATGTAACACCAAGAACTGATTGACTGACCTATCAGGGGAGTAGTGTCGCTGAAACTCTATATCCAGATGCAGGAAATGTCAAAATACCCTGTTTCCCCGAATATAAGACATCCCCTAAAAATAAGACGTAGTAGAGGTTTTGCTGAAGTGCGAAATATAAGGCATCCCCCGAAAGTGAGACGTAGCAAAGTTTTTGTGTGGAAGCATGAACAGAACACAGAAAAATAAGACATCCCCTGAAAATAAGACATAGCGCATCTTTGGGAGCAAAAATTAATATAAGACACTGTCTTATTTTCGGGGAAACACGGTATTAGTGTGAGGAAGAAACATTAGGGTCTTGGCCTGTTGATGGTCCTCCAGGGATACTCATTGACAAATGTGCATAGCAGGACACTAGGATTCATGAAGAACCAGTCAGATTCAGTGGGGCACGTCTTATTAATGGAAGGAGAGCTAATAAGACCTAGTAAGCTTAAATTTGGTGGTGAGCTGGATAAGATTTTCTCAGTTTGTATCTTCTCGTACAGGATAATTTGAAAGTCTTATATCGATGGTTACTCAACAGCAGAATTAAAATACTATAATTAGTATTTTTATACTTTCATTATGACACATGTTTCCTTTAACAGCAGATATGATATAAAATTGCCATGAACATTTTGATAATGACAAGTTGTAAAGATGACAGCATGCACCTTGCTTTGGTAGTAATCACTTCAAAAAGGTTGTGGACCGAATGGAGCTGGTGCAGAGGAGAATGGTGAGGATGATCCAGCCCTATGAGACCCAGCCCTATGAGAAAAGGCTGAGGGACTTGGAAATGTTCATTCTGGGGAAGAGGAGGTTGAGGGGGGACATGATTGCTCTCTTTAAATATTTGAAAGGCTGCCACTTAAAGGAGGGAACTGTTCTGTTGGAGGCAGAGGCAAGGATTACAATAAAGGGCAGAAAGGTACCATCTGGACAGGTGGAACATTTTTTTTACAGTAGAAGCAGTTCAGCAGTGGGATTCACTGCCTAGGAAGGTGGTGAGCTCTCCCTCACTGACTGTCTCCACGCAGTGGCAAGACAAACACTTGTCAAGGATGCTTTAGGCCAGCAATGATTAACCTTTTGGGCTCGGCATGTCAAAAATGAGGTAAACGCCTAACTTGACTCTGCGGGCATATCACCCCTACCCCCATCCCAAACAAAAGAGAACAAATTCGTTATATATTCATTTATTTTTTAAAAATACAATCCAATCATGTGTGGTGCTAATTAATGACAAATAATGAATGCTAAATAATCACACACAGAGAAAACAGTTGTGAGTGGGGAATGCTGGCGTATCACCTAAAATGTCGTGGTGTGTCACTTCTGACACACCTGTGCAAAATAGCACAATCCACTTGCAAACAATTGTGAAAGTGGATTGAAAGCGTGTTATTCTGCATGTGTGGAAGGGGCCCGATTCGGTGGGTTGGAAGAGACACTGAATTTGCCACCCCACACAAAAAAAGTGTTTGCAAGTGAAACGCCTTATTTGAATGTCAGGTTTGCCATCACTACTTTGGGCTGAACCTGCATCGAGCAGACAGGGAGGGCTTATAAGGCCCCCCCAACTCTATCACTAATCCCAGCGTTTTTGCAGAGTTTCCAAGGTGCAGTCTGATCCATGGTTGCCAATTTGAGAGGGGCCGATATTTATTTTTTTTGCTCAAGAGGAACTCATTGGAAGAATCCAGCACCTTGGCCCCTTCCGCACATGCAGAAGAATGCACTTTCAATCCATTCTGAATGCACTTTGCAGCTGGATTTTACTGTGCAAAATAGCACAATCCACTTGCAAACAATTGTGAAAGTGGATTGAAAGCGTGTTATTCTGCATGTGTGGAAGGGGCCCGATTCGGTGGGTTGGAAGAGACACTGAATTTGCCACCCCACACAAAAAAAGTGTTTGCAAGTGAAACGCCTTATTTGAATGAAGCCAGCTGTTTCATTCAACTCACAGGCAGGCAAGCTACACGGGGGGTAGGGGTGATATGCCCGCAGAGTAGGAGATGGTGATATTCTCCTGGTTGGAGGAGGCGTTTGAACCGCAAAACTTCGTTCTCGACTTGGCTCCAGGCAGAGGTGGGATCCAGCAGGTTCTCACCAGTTCCCGAGAGTGGGTTACTAATTATTTGTGTGTGTTGAGAGGGGGTTACTAATTGGGTCCGCTTTTCCCCGCCTCCCCAATTCGGCCTCGGCTTCCCTGAGAGGCAACATTCCCGCCTTTGAAGTCGCGGAAGCGGGTTCCCGGCTATAGCAACCGGGCGACTAATAATGTCACTCCCTGAACTGGGTTAATCCCTTCCAGGTACTGCAATTCATGGATTCTCAGCCTTTCGTACCTTTTATCTCACCAGTCTCTAACAAAGAACCTGCGTGTTTCACCATTGCTGTGTTCAGATTTGTGAGTTGGGGCATTTTCTATAATGTGATGATGATTTAGAAATGACCTGGTAGAAAAAAAGTTGTGGGGTGGCATCCAACTCCTGTGGCTTTTGCTCCAGGGCTCAGGGTTTTCCTTCTGCCTGCACGCCTCTGCCCCCCCTTGGTTGAGGTGGGGCTGGCGAGGGAACCTGTTACTAACATTTTTGGATCCCACCACTGGTGATATGCCCGCAGAGTTGGAGATGGTGATATTCTCCTGGTTGGAGGAGGCATCTGAGCCGCAAAACTTCGTCCTCGACTTGGGTCCAGGGCAGGCCACCGGGCAGGCTTTCCCAAAACAAAGCCTAAATACCCGTTTTTGAAATGCACAAAAAGCTCTCCTGAAAGTATTTCTTGCAACGGCACCTGACCCGGCTGCGTTGCATTTCCAAGGCCGCCCCGAGTCCTCCCTGCGGGGCTTAATTCCGGCCTTCCATCCCCTCCGTCCCGGCGGCCAGGCTCCTCTCCTTCCGCGCGGAGGCGCCACCTGCAGGAACCGGGCCCACGGAAGGCGAGCCGCCCTTCCCCTTACCTCAGGACTGCGGCACCCTCGTCCACGTCACCCCGGGGCTGGAGGCGCGGCCTGTGCGCGGCGGCCATCATGGCGGAGCTCTACGTCAAGGCGGGTAAGGGGCCTCTGAGGGAAGCCCGGCGGGAAGGAAGCAGGCCGCGGGGCGCGGTTTCCCACGGCGGGGCTGGCCTGACGGGCTCTTTCTCCTTGCAGGGAACCGGGACCGCGGCTGGAACGACCCTCCTCAGTTCTCCTATGGCCTGCAGCAGCAACGGGCCGCGGCGCCGCCTCAGGGGGCCGGGGCCAAGCGGGGGCCGCTCGCTCGACGCGTGGCCGCAGCTGGAGAGGAAAGGCCGCCGCCGCCGCCGCCGCCGCCTCACGGGCCAGGTCGGAGCAGCTCCCCAGCCTTTCTCCGTCCCCTGCTCTTGTCTGACCATCAGGCCTCTCTGAAGGCGGGCAGAATAGGGCGCGGGGGGTGGGTGGGCGGGCGGGCAGGGGGGCTTCTGGGTTCCTCGAGCACCCAAGTAAAGCTTTGGTCGTAGGGGAAATGGAGCCTTCACGACCCCCTCCCGGGTTCCCTGCTGTGGTTTCCTCTGGCCGATGGACCCTGGTGGAGTTGTCCCAGGGTTCTCCCAGGGTTGCCACAGTCTCCAGCCCACTGGCAGGTGGACCCTGGTGGACTTCTCCCAGGGTTGCCACAATCTCTCCAGCTCCTCTGGGCAGGTGGACCGGGTGGACTTCTCCTTAGGTTGCCACACCCTCCAGCTCCTTTCAGCAGGTGGACCCTGGTGACTTCTCCCAGGGTTGCCACAATCTCAGCCCTCTGGCATAGGTGGACCCTGGTGACTTCTCCAGGGTTGCCAGCCAGTCTCCAGCCCTCTGGCAGGACCCTGGTGGACTTCTCCCAGGGTTGCCACAATCTCCAGCCCTCTGGCAGGTGGACCCTGGTGGACTTCTCCCAGGGTTGCCACAGTCTCCAGCCCACTGGCAGGTGGACCCTGGTGGACTTCTCCCAGGGTTGCCACAATCTCCAGCCCTCTGGCAGGTGGACCCTGGTGGACTTCTCCCAGGGTTGCCACAGTCTCTCCAGCCCACTGGCAGGTGGACCTGGGCACTTCTCCCAGGGTTGCCACAATCTCCAGCTCCTCTGGCAGGACCCTGGTGGACTTCCTCCCAGGGTTGCCACAAATCTCCAGCCCCTTCTGGCAGGTGGACCCTGGTGGACTTCTCCTCCCAGGGTTGCCACAATCTCCAGCCCACTGGGCAGACCCCTGGTGGACTTCTCCCCAGGGTTGCCATTGTGTCTCCAGCCCCTTGGCAGGTGGGACTCCTGGTGGATTCCTCCCAGGGTTGCCACAATCTCCAGCTCCTCGCAGGTGGGACCCTGGTGACTTCTCCAGGGTTGCCACACCTCCAGCCTCTGCAGGTGGACCCTGGTGGACTTCCCCAGGGTTGCCACAGCTCACGCCCTCTGGCAGGTGGACCCTGGTGGATCTCTTCCCAGGGTTGCCACAGTCTCCAGCCCTCTGGCAGGTGGACCCCTGGTACCCCTCCCAGGTTTCACACAGTCTCCAGCCCTCTGGCAGGTGGACCCTGGTGGACTTCTCCCAGGTTTGCCACAGTCTCCAGCCCTCTGGCAGGTGGACCCTGGTGGACTTCCAGGGTTGCCTCACACCCTCTGGCCTCTGGCAGGTGGACTCCTGGGTGGATTCTCCCCAGGGTTGCCACAATCTCCAGCCCCTGGCAGGTGGGACCCCGTGGACTTCTCCTGCCACAATCAGCCCCTGGCAGGTGGACCCGGTGGACTTCTCCCAGGGTTGCCACAGTCTCCAGCCCTCTGGCAGGTGGACCCTGGTGGACTTCTCCTGGCCAAGCACAATCTCCAGCCCTCTGGCAGGTGGACCCTGGTGGACTTCTCCCAGGGTTGCCACAATCTCCAGCCCTCTGGCAGGTGGACCCTGGTGGACTTCTCCCAGGGTTGCCACAGTCTCCAGCCCTCTGGCAGGTGGACCCTGGTGGACTTCTCCCAGGGTTGCCACAATCTCCAGCCCTCTGGCAGGTGGACCCTGGTGGACTTCTCCCAGGGTTGCCACAATCTCCAGCCCTCTGGCAGGTGGACCCCAGGACTTCTCCTCTGTGGGTTGCCACAGTCTCCAGCCCCTCTGGCAGGTGGGACCCTGGTGGATCCTCCCAGGGTTGCCACAGTCTCCAGCCCTCCTTCAAGCAGGTGGGACCCTGGTGGATTCTCCCAGGGTTGCCACAGTCTCCAGCCCTCTGGCAGGTGGGACCTCTGGTGGACCCTCTCCCGAGGGTTGCCACAGTCTCCAGCCCTCTGGCAGGTGGACCCTGGTGGACTTCTCCCAGGGTTGCCACAGTCTCCAGCCCACTGGCAGGTGGACCCTGGTGGACTTCTCCCAGGGTTGCCACAGTCTCCAGCCCTCTGGCAGGTGGACCCTGGTGGACTTCTCCCAGGGTTGCCACAATCTCCAGCCCTCTGGCAGGTGGACCCTGGTGGACTTCTCCCAGGGTTGCCACAGTCTCCAGCCCTCTGGCAGGTGGACCCTGGTGGACTTCTCCCAGGGTTGCCACAATCTCCAGCCCTCTGGCAGGTGGACCCTGGTGGACTTCTCCCAGGGTTGCCACAATCTCCAGCCCTCTGGCAGGTGGACCCTGGTGGTTTGTGTTGCCACAAATCTCCAGCTCCTCTGGCAGGTGGACCCTGGTGATCTCTCCCAGGGTTGCCAGTCTCCAGCCCTCTGGCAGGTGGACCCTGGTGGACTTCTCCCAGGGTTGCCACAGTCTCCAGCCCTCTGGCAGGTGGACCCTGGTGGACTTCTCCCAGGGTTGCCACAGTCTCCAGCCCTCTGGCAGGTGGACCCTGGTGGACTTCTCCCAGGGTTACAACAATGTCCAGCTTAATTCCAGGTTCCAATCTCCAGGTTAATTCCTCTGGAGACAGGGGCCACTTCAGGAAAGGATGGACTTTATGGAGTTAAGAGTCCTGCTGGGGTGACTTATTGTTGAAGGATTTCACAGAATCACCTGGCTGTTGCAGGTTTTCCAGGCTGTTTAGTCCTGGGTTTTTGCTCCTAGCGCTTCGGCTGCATCTATGGGTGACGTCTTCAGAGGCACATCATGATAAGATGCATAGCACGTCTTGCTGGGACATGCCTCTGAAGATGCCACCCATAGATGTGGCCGAAGTGTTAGGAGCGAAAGCAGCCAGTACATGGCCACAAAGCCTGGAAAACTCACAACAGCCGGTTACTTCACAAATGTCCGGCTCCAATCTCTAGAAATCTCCCAGTCCCTCTGAGGTGCTTCTCCTGTGGAATGGTAATAGGTGCACCCCACAACTTTAGCACTGATTCCCTTTCTGTGAGTGCATGTGGTTAAAGTCACCATTTGTACAACTTCAGCATGTAAGGAGGTGCTGTAATCGATCTGTCTCAGAATGAGATTCACACTGTTTCCTTGCTTTCCCCCCAAAGGATTTCAGGGAGATCCCTCTCTAGTTCCGTTTTCTTCCCACAGTAACCCTGCGGGGCAGCTTTAGGCTGAGAAAGATGAATGACTAGCTTTCAGAGAGGTTGGTGCTTGATCAGACACTAATCGTCCCTTTGACTCTACATCTACACATTGTTGGATGTTGTGCTAAAGTGATCCTTCAAGAATGTGGACAGTGTTCAAGTCCAGCATAGTACCGTAAAGACCAGTGAACTTTTCCAGGATATAACCTTTCCTAAGTTAAAGCTTGCTTCGTCACGTACCCTGAAAAAAATGGGTCATTACAGTAATTCCCTTTCTGTATGTAGGTGTGAATGCTGCTCTGCTACTGCAGATTTGAATGCTTTTCTGCTGCTACAGACTATCACAGCTACCCTCCTGAGGCTGTCTTTTAGAGAACAAATTCTCTTGTCTGCTCAGTTTCAAATGCGGCTGTCACAACTGCAGCAATATTGCGGGTGCAACTTGGTTCTGATGAATAGAAAAAAAACCATCCTGTGTAAAAAGCTCAATATCCAGAAAAACCCATTTGCATTTGATTGGGGTATGTGTACTGCACAGTTTTAAGTAGAACATAAGAACAAGCCAGCAGGATCAGACCAGAGTCCATCTAGTCCAGCTCTCTGCTACTCGCAGTGGCCCACCAGGTGCCTTTGGGAGCTCACATGCAGGATGTGAGAGCAATGGCCCTCTGTGGCTGTTTCTCCTGAGCACCTGGACTGTTAAGGCATTTGCAATCTCAGATCAAAGAGGATCAAGATTGGTAGCCATAAAGTGACTTCTCCTCCATAAATCTATCCAAGCCCCGTTTAAAGCTATCCAGGTTAGTGGCCATCACCACCTCCTGTGGCAGCATAAATAGGGCTTTTAAGAGTTGTAACTCTCTGCCCCTCTGTCCTTGCCCCACCATATTACAAAAAATCTAGTCCATCTTACAAAAGCCCTTTTCAGGGTGCTCCAAAAATGATGTGCATGTAGTGAGCCAGAATTAAGAGTGGATTTTGTTTTCACTCATTTTGGAAACAATTTGGGAGATACTCTGGATTATACCCTTCTTTCCTTGTGTTTTTAACTACCTGTTCCAGAAAGTGCTGCCTTCTCACCTGCACCACCAGCATTCCCCCCAAAGTCCACAGGCTTGCCCCTTACTACTGTGCCAGACCCTTCTTTGAAGACAGATGCTCTTGCGGCCGAAGAGTGTGGTGTGGAAGATATTCTGTCTCCCTTGAACGAGGCTTTGGACAAGTGCAGGAAATCTGTGCGGGTAAGAGGAGTGTCAGGTCCTTTTGGATCTCAGTATTGGAGGGGAAGTTCTTTAGTCTCAGTGACACCATCTGTGGCCAGCTTTTCTGCTCTGTACAGATTGCTTGAGTAGCTAAGGGAAGATGAGTCTAATCTTTTTGAGTCTCTGCTGGCAATTTTGAGAAAAGGTCGTGGGAGCTGCTACAAAAAACTCATCATGTGAGGTCCACCTAACATTCCTGTATATATGTCTTTTAAAACAAAGTTTCAGTTAAACAAAATGTTCAGGAAGATTTCAGTTTCTGGAAACGGAGGAAGCTTTTTGATGGTATGCAGTTACCCTGCACTTATTAGTATTTATCCAATTTAAAACTGTGGTCTTACTTGGCTGGAAGCTCTGAAAGGGAATCTCTAAGCCTATGGAATTTGGTTGATGTAGCAGGTGCTAGGCTAGAGGATGTGGGGGTTGTGTAAATCCTCAATTTCCTTATTCCAGCCTCTTATATTTATTTCTACTTCTCATAGTGAGTTCCCTCTGCCACTTCCTTTTCATAAAGGATGGGTGGTGGTTGTGATGTTTTTCAGATAACCACTTGCCCATAATGTTGACAAATGGAGCCAAGGCTCAAAGCTGCAGTGACAGACTTCGTGGGAGTTTGGCTGGTACTCCTACCTGCCAGTCCCACCCTCCCATCTCCTTCAGCACACCTTGAAGCAGGCTGGAGAACTGGAGTGGAGGAGGGATGAAGGACAGAGAGCCTTAAGAGAGAATGGAGGGCAAATGAAAGGAGAAGAAACAAGCATGAGACGTAATACAGGAAAGAGTAGATACACAAGAGTGTCACTGGAACAAAGATAACATAGAAGTGGCCAATTTTCTGCAAAGTACCGCACTGGAAAATTTTCAGTCCCACATCTTTGCTTTTCTTTATACCCCAAGCTCCATTATTTTGAAAATCTACATTTCAAATCCCATCAGTTTATAACAGTTAATGGTACATATTTTAAGTGTAGCATATCACATAACATTTGAGTTTCCTTTGTGTGGAATACAGAGATTTTCTTGGATGGAATCACTCAATTAGGGCTCTTTTTAATATGGAGAAATCAGCTATTGTGGTATGATATTTGCAATAGAAATTGTGTGACGCCATAATGGCAATTCAGTTCAGGCCTCATAGAGAACTATAATTAAATAAGTTTAACTGTGGTAGGAAACATCTGAAGTGACTGAACCATGATTTGCTATTAACTGGTAAATCAAAATCAGGCAATGTGGACAATGGCTTGGAATAGACTTGCAGTGTTAGATCTGTAGCTTGCAAAGGCCGTAGTTTATGTTGGCCTCTTCAGACATTTACTCCTTTTGACATTTGCTGCATTTTGGAGATGTACAAATTTATGGAGTAGAGTGCTCCGAGGATAGCAACCCGAAGGCAAAAATCTTGAAGGCAGGGAATGAATGCCACCTCAAAATAGCTACCACAGGGTACTGGGGCCGATCACAAAACATTGGGAAGGCACCAAACCAAACATTGCCTAAGACAGAGGAAACTTTTTCTTGATAAACTCTTCCTACAGACACAGATATGATGCCACTGGAGGAAAGCCAAGATTGGCTCTTTGCTTTGTTGGGGGAAGGGATGCTTTGTTGAAGAAGCCAGTGGGCACCACATTGTGCATTGCTGCTTTAAATCATTGCCTGTTGTGGAATATTTGAAGGCCAAAGCATTTGGGGAGACGCCTGAAGGAGCTGCTGAGAGCCTTTGGCATTCTCTGTTGTGATGAGCAAAACATAAAAACAGGCTAGAGGAAAGCAGCTGGCCTGAGAGAACTGCACTTCTATTTTCAGAAACAGGTTTGCAATGATGTTAGCAAGCGCTTGGTAACGCTGGAGCAGATGTGGACACAAGGGAAACTCTCTGCTTCTGTGAGAAGAGGAATGAGGATTCTAACAGAAGGTAAGCAGTGCAGCCTGGATCTGCCAGCAGTATCCCTGACAGTGAATTGCTTCCTCTGGGCACTTTTCTTGTTGTGGAATTTGAAAATCAGAACGCATTTTGTAATGGAATGGTCACATAACAGGTGTACTGCAGATATCTGTATTACTCAACCCAATGTGTTCCCTGCGGGAGAACTGGTGACTGGGAATACTTTTCCACTGCCTTTAAGTTTTGAAGTGCTCTCTTGTTTCTTTCAGAGCTTAAGTGTCAACACTGGGATGCAGCTGATGAAATTCATCGCTCACTGATGGTGGACCATATCAATGAAGTTAACCAGTGGATGGTAGGCATCAAAAGGCTCATTGCAGAAACCAGGAAATTACCCACAGTGGATCTGGCCTTAGAGGAGCAAGAAGTTGCAACCCAGCTGGAGCCAGAACACCAATGACCTTAGGTGGAGCCCAGAGACTCCACCAGCAGAACAATGCTGGATCTTGTCTTGGAAGCAACTTAGACCAGTTCCTTTCAAGTGGAGATGCTGCTGCTATCTTCTCAGAGTCAGACAGACTTTGTCTGTTCTCTGCCATGGGCCTATCTGGTTGGTCATTCAGTAGGGAAAAGAACTGAACGCTTTCTGAAGCAGTGATGGACGTAAAAAAAAATGCCCAGCCCAAATAGCCTGTGTAGACTGGAAGAAAATCTACATGGGCGTGTAGCCTCCATTTAGCACTACCTGGTCCCCATACATCCTACATTCCTTGCACAAACCTCCATGTGTTCACTGGGGAGTGTACACTGTACAAAGGGTAGCTTGGTGATCCCCTGCACTTGCGCTTCTGGATTCAAGTAGGGGAGTTTACTACAGAGGGGGGAGTAAATGTTTACAAAGCTAAGTAAAATATTTTATGCCTTCATTAGGAAAAAGCCTCAGTTTTCTTTTGTTTCACAAACGGATGTTTTAGAATTTTTAAAAAATGTACTACTGCTAGAAATATGGAGTCTGGAACAAACCTCTTGCCCTTTCTGTTTTCCCCAGAAAAAATAAATAAAAAATTCCAGCAAAAATAAACTGAAAAGTGAAATGCATTTTTTTAAAGAACAAATGAAATACTTTAAGAAAAGAGGATGGATCTGGACTAAAATGGCAAAATGGAACTTTTGTGCCTCTCTCTGCAGCCCACTGTGAAATGCTAATACTGGAGGCCGGGGCTCCCTAAATGTTTTGAGGAGAGTCTGCAGTAGAAGGGGAAATTAGTGGAAATTGCCAGTTTCATCTGGATCCAGCTCGTTCTCACTAATTTTGCAGCATGCAGAGCCATCTAAGGATCTACAGCGTTAGATAATAACTTCTGTGTACAAATAGGGTACAAACAGACTCCTGCAGGGATACATTTATTGCAACTAACTGAACCCACGAATACTGTGCTACGTGTATATACGACACTGAGTAATTTAACTACATCAATGTTATTTTAACTATGCATCCAGATATGCGTCCAGTCCTATAGTGACGGTATGAGACTGTTTTAAACTTAGCTCCTGCCATTTGAGAGGTAAGAAAAAATAAGATACATTTGCAACAGTAAACGAGTGCCATGTTTTGAAACTACCTCTCAAGCATTGGGTGTATTTATGCTTTTACTTAACGAAAAGTCATTTATAATTTCAAATTTCATTAATATGCCAGAGTGTACCATTTTATGTTGCTAAAGAATAAGTTTAGGTTCAGCAAGAAAACACTGCATATATTAATTTTTTTTCAAAAGGATCCCCATTGACTTTCAAGTTGCCCCACAGTAGATAGCCACGATGCCTTTTTGCACTTCCCCCTATTCTTTCAGGCTGCCCTCTTTCTGTGCTACTTCCCAAGTGCTTGTTGATGGAATGCAGCAGTTTCTGTTGTGTGTGTTGTTTCTTTCTACATATAAGGTAAAGTTTCACTGACCCTGAGTGGGAATTACTGTCACATGCACTCAACCTAATACAGCAGAAATATGAATTGTTAGTCATCTTGTACACAGTGGGTTAGATCCCCTGAATTCATTCCGATAACAATGTTTTTCCTTTCACTAGAGGTGTTTTCCTATGGCACAGGAGGCTGTTATGAAAGAATTTATATGGGAAGTAAATGTCTTCTGTGTTTGAGTGGATCTTTTACTTGGAATAGTCTCTTGCTTCTTCATAATCTTTAGCTTGGACAGCAATACTATGCAAACAGAGCAGGTGCACTTATGAGGCATATAACAGGATAGAGTGGGAAAATGATAGGTCCCTACACGCTTGTACTAGCTGGTACATACAAATAATTATGGTATCTGGAAACAAGAGGCCAAAGATAATTCAGAGCACACGTGAACTAAACAAATTGCCTTGCCCTCCTTACACTATAAATTCATGACAACTGCACCAAAAGCCCCAGATTCTATGTGCCAATGAAGAACCCTGTTGTAGCAAGGGAACAGACCCAGCATTCTTGTTAGATCAGATATGAGTCAACAGGTGGAAGATGCTAATCTGGCTTTTCAGTGGACGACTACCATAAGAGGAAAAAACAATATATTTTGGCTTTGGAAGCAGAATTTGACATGCATGAGTTTCATATGCTTAGCTTTTTTAAATCTGCATATCATGTTCTTTAGTTAGCCGAATCCAGGGATGTGAATGTCCAAGCTCCACTTTGTCCAGCAAATGACACCCAGAGTATGCAGAGGTTTCTAGCAGTGAACATCTATGATTCTGCTGCTCAGAAAAGGGAGTGTCTTGGGCACATTGAAAACTGAATGAGCGCAAAGGTACTTGAGAAATGAAGAACAGAAGGGGTTCAAAAGCAAGCATTACATTTCTCTATATGGAGCACAGGCTAAAATTTTAAACCTTTGTGGAATACAAAACTGAATTTAGAATGCTCAGGATTCAAACCAAACTGTATCCAGGATCAGCTGGCTAAACAGGGAAGAGCAGAGTGGGAAAAATGAGGACTCGCTGGAGAAGCTCCTATAGCCATCAAATTGTTCTTAATTTCCAGATCTACAGCGGAAAGGAACAGAAGTATAAGTCTCTCTCACATGCAAAGACAGATGAATGAATATAGCTTCCAAGATAAATATTAAGGCAAGCAACATATTCTAGTTAGGCTCTCACTGATTCACAACAGAACTGTCTTTGTACCTTTCTTCTCAGAAGGCTAAAACTGTACTTCAGTTGCCCACCTGTAGTTCTCAGTTAGGGATCAGTCTCTTTCAAAGGATGGCTGCCCAGTTTCCATGCTAGAATACCCATTTTCAATAAATGAAATATACTGCAATATGACTAAATTTTGTTTTGGCTTTTTTTTAAAAGGGCACTAACATGATAAAATTGTGTTTTGCCATGGAGACTTACCAGAATTATAATATGGAAGATTCTCTCAAAATGCTTCAATTTTGGCTCTAAATGTAACTGATGGTGGCTACAGAAACATTTCATTTTTTTTTTAATTGTGAGTAAAGCTAGCTAGCATGTTGACATGCCCTTCAACTTTATTTCAATCTGTCCCTATTGGGTAGTGGGTACCTAAACAAGTTAATTGTAGTGAAAACAGTATTTAGAAGGAAATTTCTCAAATTCTGAAAATGTATTAAATAGCTAGACAAAAGTATGGTCTGGTCATTCTCAGAAATGAGAACCACCACAGTACACTAAGTAACAATCTGCAGTATTTCATCTCAAGATTGCCACACACAACTTAATGTTCATCTTTTTATTGAATATTCAGGTAAATATTTCACATTAATACAGGCTACATAAAGTAGAGCCACTATACGACATGAAATTTACTCAACGTTTTTCCTTTTAAGTATGTAAACAATTATACATGTATTTACCACCCTAAAAGGTTGAAATCATGTAATCATCTAGTTCTCTGCTGCATACAAGTAGCATTCAGTAGTGTTTAGCCAAAAGCACTAGGTTCATCCGATTGAGTTCAAAATGGCTAAACTAACTGGAGAACAGAATCAGTTGAATAGGTAACTCAATTTGTTCTTACACAACAGGCGAACAAGTTTTTCTTGTTACAGCCCACAGAAAAAAATTGCTTAGTTAGGCACATTAAAAAATTCCCAGGTTCTTCCAAGGTCATAGGTTTCTCCAAACAAGGCTTAAAAGAGGTAGGCCCTCCTAAATCAGTTGACGTATTTGAGGTGTATGTTTCCAATATGAGGTGCCCAGGTGCCAGGCCAAATCTACAGTGGAAGAAGCATCAGATATAGGAAGTTAAATTTCAGGGTATAGCTTACATGCCGCCATAAAAAGTTGAAGGTTCAAATAAATTCAATAGGACCAAAATCTCACTAGATCTGGCTTAAAGTCTGGTTCCAATAAAGATGGGACGAATAAACTGTTAAAAAAAAATCTTGTCCTCACATGCAGCTGTCCCTTCAAGGCAGAATCCACCGACACACATTAGTGTCCTCCCTCTTGGAAGGAACCACAAGCTCATGAAATCAAGCCACCGGAACAACCAATTTAGAAAGTTCTGCTTCCCATCTTAAAAACCTACTTGGGGAAGGTTATACGCCAAATAAGCCACGACTGGAAAACAAATTTGATTTGAAAAATGACTCCAGTTTAACATAAAATTACTTTATTTGTTGAAAAGAAATACAATTGCAACACAAAGCTACTGGGGTCAATAGTATCTCACAACGTAAACACTAAAGCCCAACAGTAAATCTACTGGGACTGAACTGCCCCGCCCCCCACATCATAACTGCTTCTTACTATAATAAATGTAGTGTTATTTTTACAGATACTATGATTAATCCCTAACAGCATAACAGCATAACCTGTCACCTACACTGAAACATTATAGCTGTCAAGACTTTATTGTCTAATAAGTTACCTCCCATCCTAAAAAACGTGCAGAATTTGGTCACAAAACAAATTTTCACTTCAACAGCAGTTTACTTTCAGGGGACCCAAAAATGATCCCATCGCAGTTCAGACTGCAAGCAGCAGAAACCTTAGCTACAGCAATTTAGAGAACTACCATAAAAACCAATGGAAGAAATAAAAAATGATTCCTTCAGCCAACATAGGATTATTTAAATACACAACTCTGCAACTTAAAAAAAAATAGCTTGGACGCTTCACACTTTACTTAGGTGTTATGTAAAGAATACTGAGATTAGCTTGTAAACTGATACCAGAAGTTTTCCTGCAGAGGTACAACTGATCTCCAAGTACTTCTAGTGAAAATCTTCCAATACAAAGGTGTTGTAACAGCGTAAATTCAGCATGATCACACAGTGCTTTTATTTTGCCATTTATTCTAGTGGAATCAATCGTACTCCAATATCATTCTGCCGTTTTCCTTAATTTTAATTTTTAAAGAAATAAAGGGGAGTGCTAAAACAGTGGGACACAACTGACCCCAGTATTTAGAACACATGGAGTATGACATGGTACAGGATTGCAATATAAATTTTCAGTACTTTCTGGAAGATGCCATGCAATTCCACTGGCTGTAAGGGGTAAGCATGCTCTGTAGGTATAAAGCTACACCTAAAATAAAATTATCTACGAAAACATAACATGAGACTTGAAGACCTCAATGACTGTTGTAAAATTTTACTGCTTAAGGCAAAAACTTGAAACTTAAAAAACAAACAGAAGGAAGGAATTACTGCACCTGCTGAGCATCAGTACATTCTGTTGAGTTTTGGACAACCTTTATCATGGGATTCCATGCTGGGTCTGGAGTATGCAGTCCGTTGAAGAGAGGGCCACCTGGTCCATCAGCTAGCTGAGGGTGGGAAGGTATTATAGTGCCTCCGTACATGGAAATTGGTAGGGCCTAAAACAGAAAAAGGAATCCGATTTGCAACAAAAGTTTCATGAGTACTTAGGCATGTCAACTTAGAAAGTCCTAAATTAGAAACACACATTTACATATCTCTACATCTCGTTGAAAGCTACAACCTAACACAGTGGTGGCGAACCTATGGCACGGGTGCCAGAGGTGGCACTCAGAGTCCTCTCTGTGGGCACGCGTGCACAGAGTTCGTCATGTGATAATAGTGTAATTATTTCAGGGAGATTATTAGCATTAAACCTAAGACCTAGTTTTGAGGAAGCAGTGTAGGTAACCCTGTTAAGAGGTGTTAAACCCTACTGATTTTCATGGGATGAACAAAGGCATGATCCTTTACCTGGGAGTAAGCTCGGTTGCTGGCAATGGGGTTTGCTTCTGAGTAAACCCTCTTAGGGTCGTGATTCATCCGTTCAAAATGTTGCACAGGTGCTTCAAAACAAAGCCACCGATTACCACCAAGCTTACTCCTGAGTAATGCGCGCCCTGGAGCCAACCGTTTTTTCTATAATAAAACCTCAGTATTCAGGTTAAATTGCCATGTTGGCACTTTGCAATAAATAAGTGGGTTTTGGGTTGCAGTTTGGGCACTCGGTCTCGTAAAGATTCACCATCACTGATCGAACACCTTTTAGGTTGGAAACGCCTCTTCTAGCAAAGTACCCGCTTGACTTCCTTCATGCAATTATGGCACATCTTGCCTCAACACTTTTCTAACTCTACCCAGCAGAAGATGGAAACTTGCTCACATTTACATGAAGCAAATATTTCTATTGGTTTTCCCTTCCAAATAAATTCCTCCTCCTTAACAAAAAAAAATCTGATTTTTCTAGAATTTCTGAAACCTGTGGTAGTTTATAAGAACAGCTCCCGACACACACAATCGCAGTTATCAACAGCTGGAATTATATGTAATATCCTATTGAAGTCAACTTGGGATACTATATCCAAATAATAACCTTTTGGTTACACATGACATTAAATATCAGAAGATTTTTTTTATTTCAGGGAAACTTAAGCTTGCAATTCTGGAAGGAATGGCAAATACTGAGATGCCTTGGTGCTTACGGAGCAGAAGACCAACACTACCTTGAGAAGCAACTGAGCTTAATATATGCCGCACAAATAGTTTCAAGCCAAGTACACTTGGGGTAAAAGAACAAACCAGATAACAGCAAAAAGGGAAATTTCAGGGCTATGCTTACATTTTTATCACCCTTCCTTATGATGCTCCAAGCAATTCACAATGATCCCCTCACCCCCATTATATTCTAACAAAGCCTGGGCACAGGTTAGGGATGAGAAACAATTAATGGTCTGAAGTCATTAATCTGCTTCAGAGTTGTTGGTGTGTTGATATGAACCTTGGCTTCCTCAAGATCTAGGTCAATATCTTAACTACTGCACAAATCTGTCTGTTCCTTTCGCACTTCTAAAACAGGAAAACATCTGAAACATACTTTAGGGAAATCCACAAAGCTGTTTGGCATAGGCTGCTGGAAAATGTTTGAGGGAGCCACTATCCCGGAGTCATCTCTCTCCATTGGCTGATGCTGGGAAAAGGTGCCTGGGTCCGATAACTGCTGATGCACTGGATGATTTCCCATGACAGGCTGAGACCAACCTGACAAGCCTTCTAGAGAGATAAGGGTACTTCATTAGAGATCAGCGACAAGGACACAAAACTCATCTCACAGCCATTAGGGAGTTAAATGCCCTTGTGTCTCGCTGATTTAGTTCAACCCACCCAAATTCACACAACAAGATGTGAAGATGGAAATTGTTCCGTCCAAATTATTCTTCTGACCTAATGTTTGCCATATCATGCTACTATTTCCTTTTCAACATCTCCAATATACATTTTTATCATACTTAACCCAGTATACTGTAAATTTCTTCTACAAAGGTCTTAAGGCATCATTTAAATAATTTTTGCTTTAGCAACAGGATCTTAACGCACTGCTCAGGAACTCACGACAGTATTCCTTTCAGAATCTCTTCATTCTCTCTTCCAGTTTACTCTCCTGTCTATCCCTCAAATTCCCATTCATTTTCGCATTATCGTTATGCAAGCTCACTCACCTGACACATTGTTGACACCAAACGACCAGATACCGCTGTGGCCAACCGGGGCTGTGAAGTTGGTTCCCAATGGGGTAGGAGTGACAGAGCCTCCTTGTCTAATTCTAGCAAGTCTCTCTGTCCCGATAGGTGGAGGCACCTTTCGGTCTTGATTTGCGCTCCCTGATTTTGGCTGGCCCAAGTTCGAAGGTGCAGAAGCAGCTGAAAGGGGTGAAGATGATCCCGAGGAAACTGATGGAATAGGAGATTCACCTGATGAAAAAACAGTTCTCTTGCTTTATTACACATGACATGCAGTTTCCTCAACCGCTGCATTAAGGATTGAGACAAAAATCTTGGCTCAGAGGAAGTGATTCCTCTCCAGGAATGGGGAAGATTGTCTCATCCCAGCTCCTTAAGACCTCTGCACTGCCTGTAGGATCTCTTCCAGGGGTTCTATGCTTATTCCACATACACATGGGAATCAGAAGGCTCCGTGGACAATCATTAAGGTCATGCTCAGTTTGAACATAATTACCGAACACCATTTCTGCATGCCTGAACCTCAGCTAGGAGAGGTACATTTTTCACCTTAGGAAACTGAACCACAAATACACAGCTCAAGACAAGAGCTGCCATTCAGCTAATTTTCCTTCTTTCCTTCTCAACTCTTAAAGAAAAATTAGCCACCAGGGTGAAAGAGAGAACGAATAAAGGGAGACAGGCAGTGGCGGCAGCAGCTCGTCCTTTTCTGCCTTTTAAGTAGAGGAGCTATCACAATTCCCAAAATCCAAAGCTGCGTTCTTATATTCCTCAAGTATAGAAGCTTTAACTTTCTACAGGAGCAAGCATGAGCAGGTCTACTCAGAAGACCCATGATACTTGGTGGGGCTGACTTCCAGGAAAATGTCCTTAGGATTGCAGTCAAAGGTATATTTTGGATCCAGTCAACTTTTCCAATCAATCTTATCTTGGGTCTCCTTATTACAGCTCCCAACCCACATATGTTTTGTTCATGCAGGTCCCCAGCACTTTTGGGGGGAGGTCAAAAGGGACCACTTCCTGCTCCCATTTTCACCTAAGGAACAGCTTGTTGAATTCTACTCATCAACTGTCGCATCTATGTTCCAATATGTTTAACTTGGGGTGTGGGAAGGAGAGATTCACACCCTCTATAGAGGCATAAAAAACTTTAGGGCTAAATAAGAAAACTCATTTTACTCTAAAAGGCAGCTTTGAGAGAATGAATCTGAGAAGAATTACAGCTCCAGGCATGCACCCATCTTTGTCCATCTCTGGAAGAAAAGTGCAGCTGGAAAAGGACTCTGCATGGTAAAACAGTGAGTGGAAAGGCGAAGCAGCCCTCTCCCGCACTATTCCTCTGCTCAAACTCTCTCAAGACTGCTGTAGTTGAATGTCTTCCTCCCCTCTTTTTTGACTAGTTTGCTGTTTTTGAAGTTTTTACTATATAGCTTAAAGAAACTAACACATAACTTCAGCCATATTCTTGGTAACAATTATTTAACTAGTTCATCAGTTCCCTATGTTATCAAGTTGCCTTTTTCAGGGCCCCAGCTAATGCACAAAATGACTGTCCCTATTTTAGTACCACGACACCAGCAAAACGGTCCAGAGTAACATACTAAACAGTGAGTCAGACAATCCCACAGAGCTCCTACATGAATTTGTAGCACTCGTCCAAGGATGTGGTGAAAAATGCTGTCTGTTAAAGCTGGGAGTCCCAACCGGTGCTGGCCCTTGAGAGATGGCTTAGCTCCAGAATGTTTGCCGAGAAAACTGTCATGGGTGCACGAGGGAGGAGTTTGAGGAGCATAGATAGATCTAGAGAGAGTGATAGCCTGAAATTAATACAACTGTGTCTGAGAAAATGACATTGCAATATCAGAAAAACAAGCCCTGTTGTCCAGCTCACCTTAAGAATGCTGCACCCTGGGCTGCATTTCAGTGACTTATACGCAAAGTATGATAAACACCTGCCCTTTGACAATGAACCAGCATTTAATAAAAAGGATCTGTGGTGAAGAGCCACATTTGCAGTTACCGTGAACTAATACAGCCACAAGACTATTTCATGCCCTGCACATCACCTCAAACACACAATAATGGAAGAGAAAACTATTCATGCTATATATATTAATCATAACAGTAATCTTTTAAATTTCCAGCATACCTCTGCACAAGTTATGTGGCGCCTCTCACAACGGGTGAACCTTAATCAGCCTTTGTGTATCTTAACTGAGCAAGAGGTACTATGGTGAGGTAAGGGAGACTGCCAAAGTTCCAGGAAGAGAGCAAGCTGGCTATGAGAAAAGGGGAGTCAGACCACCCAACCATTTTGGCCAGCTTTATCTCTTCCAAAGTGGCTGACATAGTGGTTTTACTCTCTCTTCTCTGTGGCCTCCCAAGATGCTAAGATGGAAGTGCAGAAGATGTGAAAATGTCTGTTTGTGCGGGGGTTAATGGACAGGATGGGCCCTATACTCCCATGCCCATCACAACACCAGCAGCTCAGCGAGACTGACAGCTCACGCATCCTCCAATGGCAGCTGTTTCAAACTACGAAGTACCTGCCCCCTTGTAGTCCCACTGGGAAAAGGCCTTGCCAGTTTCCTGAAACATGGGTCAGGTTTCACATTAGGGAGTAGTACTTAGAAGAGCTATGGGTAGCATATCACAGTCATGTGTGGCTTCCAAGCCACTAAATATCAATGGCATGTATCTGTCATATTGCTAGAAAATCCCAGGAAAACCACTACATCCTCCGCTTTTATTCTTTCCTATTTACATGTAAGAAAGGAAAAGACATGTGTCAATATTCTGTACTGTGGGGACACTTCTTAGATTTTACTGAGCCAGTAGCCAAAAACAGACTACAGTATTCCAAGAAATCAAAGTTATCTGCAAGACTGTCCTCAAGATGAGGCAGAGTAACACCAGTTTGGTCCAATGGTGGCATTCCAACACATGTAGAGAGACCACAATTTAATGCAGGGAGACAGCTGATTAAAATTCATAGCAAGAAAGCACAATCAGAATCACAGTTCTGAATATGTTCTTACATGGTGCTGTACTGAAGGTCTGCTTTTCTCCTTTGCTTGTTCAGCACCGGGGAGATGGTTGTAAGGCTTAAAACTCAGCTGCTGCAAATAGTCTCTGTAACCAATACTCAAAAACATATGTGGCAGAGGAGAATCATCCACATAGCAGAGGGTGTCTCTGACCTTGGTCCACGTGCATTTGCACATCATTTGATTTTTGCGTATCTGATGCTATAAACTAGCTTCATTGAAAAGGCACTATTCTAAAGTAATGTGAGGAAAAATGAAAGTCCTCTTTGGTGTTATAATCACACATCATCATTGGATATTGCAGTCAAGTGATGGAATGCACATGTGAACCATCTCTTTGAATTCATCCTGCTAATGTGGCAATCATCTCTAGTGTGTGAAGCTACTGTTCTTTTCCATGGCTATCTTTGGGAATTCTGGAACCACAGTGAATACATAAAGGACTATAGGTGGTCCTTGGGCCACAGTGCAAGACTCAGGTCCCTTCTGCACATGCAGAATAATGCATTTTCAATCCACTTTCAATCCATTTTGCTGCTGGATTGTGAAGGTGGATTGAAAGTGCATTATTCTGCATGTGCGGAAGGGGCCCTCAATGATACAGAATAGAAAAAAAATCTGACAGTAGCAGGTCAATTTGGCCTCTACTGTGTAACATGAATGAATGTTTCTGAATGGAAAAATCCTGCCAGTTTGGAAGGTCAAATTACTTTCAGCATTCTGCCTTCTATTAATATGGACAGAAAATGTCCAGAAAAGGGTAGCTGTGATTTAGGTGGGCTTCAAAAATAGGACTTTTATGAGAATACTAAACTTCCATGCAATGAAAGACCCTTAATAGGACAAGAACACACAGCCCAAATTCAGTTCTTAACATCAGCAGGCTAAGAAAAAATGAAATTTTCTATCAATTACAGAGTTGCAGGTTGGATAGGATTATTAGAGATAATACCTACTTAGAGAAAAGTCTTTAAACCACTGACATTAAAAGGAAACATCATTGGATAAGTAGAAGCAAAGTTCTATAATATGCAGAGGTCTAGATATGTGGCTCAGCATGGCTAACCCTGGTGTAAAAGAACCTGGTGGTACTCCAGATCTCTTTTTCAAATGTTTCATTAGAACACATCATTCCAATCCAAAGGAATGCCTTCCATTTGTCAGTCCTGCTCAGCCAACACGAACGGCTTGCAATATAAGAGAGCCGTTCCCTAAATCTTCTTTTGGATGGCCAAAGAATTTTACATCAATAAGAGGGCCGCCAACAGATGGCTTGGGATCTACCAGTAACTTGCTGGCTGCAGCACAGTGGGTTGTGTTTTCCCTAGAAGACTCAGAAAAAGACTGCAAAAGAGATCGGTCCCAGGCTTCCCTTTTTTTGTTTTTTTTAAGCTTCTATTCCCTAAGTTTTCGCCCTCTGCTGCTTAGGTGATGGCTTCATTTCTGGCACTCTTCTCCGTCTGGATCTAGGACAGCACAGAACTTTGGAACATGTTGTGGGATAGAGATCAGTTTGGGATATTTTTCGCTGTTCAGCAGTAGCTGTGGTTAAAGAAACAGTCACCAATCCCTTCTCTATGCTGACTATTCAGTGAAGTTTTAATACTGTTAATTAACTCTAGCATACAAATGGCAAGGCAGGCAATGAACGTGATACAGACAGAATCCACAATTGCAGCCGAAAAGTCCTGTTCTGCCCCATGCACATCCCAGCGGTCTCTATTCATGGTTCAAAGATGTAAAACAGAACAAAATCCTCAGAGATCACCTTAGAAAGGGTCACGAGGATTCTAAAATGTAGTGAAACTGTGCCTTTAAAGGCCATAAGCACTGCTTTCAAACTCATGAGTCACTAGCATAGTTGCTTCACGCAGGTCTAGAATGCTCATGCCACCTCATTCCTCAAATCAAAAGACAAACTACTGCAGTTTCTACAACATGAAGATTCCAAGTGATCTTCAAGGTGAGCCACAAAAATTCCACAACAGCCAGATGTCAATATTATAAATGCATGCATTACAGCAACTAAAATTACAGCTCACCACAGGAATCTTCAGGTCACCATTACTGTTACGGCATGCTCAAAGCTGGATGTAACTGAATGTCAGAACTCTACCTCTCTGAATTACCAAGGACCCCACACATATTTACATGTTACCTGGATTCAATTTAAATCTGCTGCTGGGGCAGACAAAAGAAAGCTTACAAAATGAAAATGAAAAATGTTCTATCTGTTCCCTGGATCTGCCAGTCAGGTAGGAACAAAAGAATTAAAATGGCTTTGCTCAGATTTTGTTGACAGTTCAACAGAGCCACCTGGGTTTGTTTTGAAAGGTCTAGAAAATCTATAAGGTTCCATTATCCCTATCCTAAGTACTGTTTAGAGCCAAGATTGTTTGGCATGGTTTAAAAACTCACACTTTCCAGAAATCTCATTTGGTAGCACACCTCATGAGTTCTCAGTGTCAGATGGAGACAACTGGTTATATTCTATCCACCTGCTCAGGAAAGGACAGCAAGTTCCATCAGCACATGAAGTTACTCTGCCAATGGAACAAGTCATCTTTAGCAGAGCGGAACCTAGATTGTATGACCCACACTTTTAGCTGTATTTGCTTAAGATCTTTATCTGCTGAAACTATACCGTTTATGCTACTTTTATTTTCTGTTAGGTGCAAATGAATTTTTTTTCTTTTAATAGGACTGCTATTTTATTGCTTGTGTAACGGTGGAAATGCAGCGCCAGAGAGGGGAGTCAGTGATCAGTCCACAAACTTGGCTAACTTAGCATATTTGTGTGATATTTGAAAAGCTTTGCTTCATTTTGATGCAAGCTTGGTTTACAAATTGGTTTACAAAATTTGATGCAAGCTTGGTTTACATTCTGACTGCAGTAAATATGATCAAGGAATGGTACGGTTGCTACTTGATATTGTTAGATACAACAGGCTTATACAATAAGCCTGTACTGAAGTGCCTTCCAATACCTCCACACAGGACTGTGGGCACCGTTTTCAGAATTCTGCATCAGAAGTTATGGTACCTACACACAAAATAATGTGATTTCTAGAACGTCCCATGAATTTGGAGGAGCCTCCAAATGCACACCTGCATTATTAAGTACCAATTCAAACTGCCAGAATATTAGTGGGACAGTTCTGTGGAAGATTCTTCTCAAGGAGAGTAAACAGTGTTAAGCCTACAGAAAGGCAAGTGAATCTACTGTACTACATTTTGTGTCATTATTCTAGTTGGGCCAATTTTTCTTGTTTCATCTTATCAGAAGCTGGAGTCTGTTAGGAATTTTGTTAGGAACAGAGGGTCCTGTATTCTGTATATCCCAGTGTGTCTGCCAAGTAAGACAAATAGAGGAACAAGAAAGGACTGGAGTAAAAATTCTGAAAACTTCAAAACATTTTAAATCAGTAGGGCTATAACTTGATCTTTAAAGTGCTCAATTTTTTTCATCATTCCATTGCAGTTAGTGAATCCTACGCTGCATGTCTCCCCACCCCACCCTTCACTGATTTCTACAGCCTCCAATTATGTTTACCCATGCTGTATAGTGGAACCAATGTCAAAAGGGTACTAAGAATAGCGAAAGAACCACCGATTTCTGTTCTCAGATCCCTTTGGACCAAGATCACTAAAACCCATGTCTAAGTGTGTACGGCAAATAGCCATGCAAGTGACATAATCCCTACCTTATTTTTCACACAGAACCATAGCAACTCACCTACAGGACTAGTTGAAACCCTCTGAGAAGGAGGCCGGAATCCTGGTGCCTTGGAATTATCAGAATGCACGTTTTCCATATGCCCCAGCACAGAGTTATTCAAAAACGTAGACTGGACAGTAAAAGACGGGTCTGCTGCTGCTCTTGTGGACAGTGGACAGTCTCCCCACCCTTGATTAGCTGGCACCTGGTTGCTATCAAAAAGACTACTAAAGTGATTGAAGAGTGTGGCTGGCCCAAAGGTAGGCGGCAACGTTTTGTTTGCAGGGTTAATATGCATCTGAGAACCGTTCATAACGTTCATGGGCGAAGAGAGCTGGACTGCCGGAGGTGGCCCTTGAGAAGGCGTTAAAGGAACTGCGTTTGTAACGAAAATAGACTGAGGTTCTTGATGGAGGTTTGCATTTGGTACCACTGAATAAAATGAACCTCTGGGCTGCATTCTGTGAGAAACTCTGGGTGCTGGTACAGCTAACTGAGGTAAGTTATTATTGTCCTGATTATCTGTAGCAACTGATCTAGGCGAAGCTAAGCTCAATGGAGTGGGTTCTGAACTGGAAGAAAAAGGCATAGATATGGGAGGACTTAAGTCAGACATACTGGTTGGCAGTGTCTCGTCTTGGACATTATTTGGAGGTGCAGGACTGCTGGATGTGCCGGTTTCCAGGCTGCCCGGATTGCTGTTAGCTGAGATATTGCCACTGACAGCAACTGATGGCACGCATGCGCTTCCAACTGATTGTTCAGGTGTCGATGCCTTTTCTTTGGGAGCTGGGGCAGAAGGAACAGCGTCCGTCTTAAGTGCAGATGGCTGTGCCTGTGGAACGCTGGCAGGTAGAAATGACGTGGGAACATGCCCAGTATTTTCAGATGCCGGCGAAGCAGAAGGCAGCGTGCTACATGTGGTCGTCACAGTTGAGATTGCTGTCGTCATGGTACTGGTTTTAGGGACGCAAGCAAACAACTGCTTTCTAACTGACGAAGGAGTCCGGTTACTTGTCACACACAGCGGCTGGGAGGATGCGACGACCGAAGGGATAGTTCCAGGACAGCTAGAAGCAGCTAAACCCGTAGACTCAGACTGCATAATATTGCCATTCTGGTTACCGACACGACTTGAGCTGTTATGCTTTGGAGAGCTGTTTGTGCTGCCTGGGTTAACTGGCCTCACTGGGAATGGTCCCCAAGTATTTGGAGAGTTTGAAAATGTTCCTCCAAACTGGGCCATAGGTAAGCGAGGGTGACGAATTTGTTGCATAGTTTGGGCAGCCAGTAAGGCTAAGTGAGGGTGCGAATAAGCTAAGGGAAGAGAGACGGGAAAGGAAGAACGCACGTTTGCTGGGACATTCTTGTTTAGCTTGTTAGCAGACTGGAAAGTAGAGAGCGTTGATGACTGAGAGGTGACGAGAGATGGTGCCCCGAGAGGAAATGAATTTTTGTTTGAAGCTGAAGCAGTGCTGACGCCAGATGAAAAATTTGAATGGATTGATTTGGTGCTGGAAGCAGGTGTTCTTATGTGCGTTTTAGGAATTAAGTCTTCAAGCTCCTTTGCAGGATCCTGAATGAGGGCATTAATAAGTTGCACTGCATACCTCGTTGATTCTGTTCCACCTCTGAAACAGAGAAAGAGGTGTCACCTCTGGAATGCACGTCTCAGTTCAGCACAACTTAAGTCCGTTTGAAGAAAATGTGAGGTTTAGGGACAAGATTATTACACATTACCTTATTGTGATCATTCTTTCTCCATTTTTATCTTTTTGCTTGTCCACATCAATGTGGGCACCCGTGACATCCTGGATTGCCGTGATGTTGCACCCGCCTCTTCCCATTATTCTGGACACAACCGACGCTGGGACAGAGAGTTTTTTTGACCTAAACGACAAGGATGTAAACGACAGAGGATTATTTGTATTAAACAGATTGATATCACTACAGTGTGCACATCTATTGAGATGTTCGTCAAACTATCACATCCAAGGGAAACAAATGACTTTCATTATGATATTCTATGAACTCTTTCAAATGTTTCCACAACAATACTGGAAATATTTCTTCTTACGGCCCAATCCAGATGTGGGGGGGATTCTTAGAATCGGTACTGGGCCATGCTGGTGTATTTGCCCATCCCACTGGCACAAGTGGCACCTTAGTTGATTTCCACTGGGCTTTTGACCTGGGAACGCCTCTGGCACAGACCGGTACTTATGCCACAATAACACATAACATAATTCATTCTTCCCAGATAAACATTGATTTAAATAATGACTTAATGTTCATGGGTGCAATGGAAGACAGAAGGGTGGTTAAACAATATAGTTATATGTATAAAATAATGATTAAAGCAGCAGATGCAACAATAGCCTTGGGCTGGAAAGAAAAGAAAAAATGGACACTTCAGAAATGGGTTAGAATATATCTGGGAACAAGTGACAATTGATATTTTCCATATATTAACCAAAAATAAGACATGGCAAGATAAACAGAATGAAATTTTGAAGATATGGATAATATACGTGGACTGGATGAAAGAAGCTCGAGTCAATGAAGAAATATGGGAGAAGAGGCTACAGAGAATGAACTTACTGCTGTTTGTGTGACAAAACTATGAAGAAGAAATAATGGGGGGAGGGAGAAAAGGGGGAAAAAGTATCGTTTGAAAATGTATGAAGAAGGAAATTACTATAGATTGTAAAATTCAAATGATACAATAAAAAATTATTTAAAAAAATTTATTCTTCCCTATGGAGCATTCCGGGCAGCAGTGAGGTTGGGGTTTTTTTTGCCCCACGGCCCAGAGCTCTACTGGAGGGGGCATGGTGGTGCCTTGGCAGCATGGTCTCCCACTACCACAGAAAGCCCCCTGTCCCATCTGGATTGTGCTGCTAGTTAGTAACTCATACTCCAGCAGAAGAGTAATTGGAGGCTGACTGTAGACTTTGTTAACCAGAGTAGTAGGATACAAGCCATTGCATATACACTTGTCTGGGCATTTCTTCTTTTAATTTGGGAATGATTATTCTGACTTAATAATTCCTTAACTATTATTATCTTGTAGAGGTAGCCTTTTCCCCTAGAAGAGCTAAAATATAGCTGTATGATTGGCCAGCACACTGATTTATTCATTTAGGTTTAAAGTCAATCTGAAAATTCTCTTAGTAGATCTACACCCAGGCATATGACATGCTAAATGACTTAGTAAGGGAACGTAATGTAAGGTCTGCCTGCTGGGACAAGTAGGAAGGATTGCCTGCCTTCAGGATACCCTCCTTAACCAAAGGAGAGAGACTGTTTCCACAAGCAAGATATTCTACACATGGCAAAGTTTTCAAATATATATATATGTAATACACACAATGGGTGTCAAATTCTGAACATTAGTTATGCTTCTTTTTGGTTTTATGGCTATTTGTGATGAGCAAATTGAGCTTTAGAACTAAAGCAGAGCTCTAGAAAACACTTAAGGCAGGATAATCTGTGGATTGCACACCCTAAGATATCACCGCAACCACTTCTGCTGGTCTTTGACCAATAGGAATTTGTTATACAAGAGACATTGCTTTTAAAAAAATGTTTTTAAATCCTGCTTTTCAACCAAAATTGGCTCCCAAACTGGCTCACAGGAATAAAAACCCAGTACAAATGATAAGGATTTCCTATTGTTGTATTACAGAGATTTCCCAGTGTTATAACCTTAATATATAAATATTTCCCTAAATGCTATTTTGGGCATGGTTTGCTTCCTGTATCTAACAGTCCATTGCATTCTTTAAAAATCACACTGACCCCAATCACCACCTCACTGACAGACTCTTCATGCCACCATATCCACTTTTTAATAACTTGGGGGAGGGGAAGGGAATACCTTTTTGCTCCTGAACAGCAGCGCCCTCCTCTTTGAAGCTGAAACTGCTCAATTTGTGTTGGTTGCAGAGTGCTGCCAGGCGAAGGGTCCTTCAAAACTCTGCCTACTTGCCTGACAAGAGAAGAAGAGACATTTACATTATTGAGGAAACAGAACATGTTCACACATTTCTTTGCCAACTGCTAAGAAGTAACACTGCTGCTTTTATCAGAATATTCCTATTAGATATATTACTCCAATTTTGTCTAAATTTCCGGGTAGAACAAACCATTTTTAAGTTTATCTTCTTCTTGTTGATAGTGCTGCTGAAACATTCTATAAGGCAGCAAAATTTTGCACTACAACATGCAAAATAAGGCAGAAGAAAGGGCTCATTGGTAATAATTTTATCGTTATATGAATCAATATTTCACTGACAATACATTTTGTATGGCTGATTTGTAAGAGTTATTGTTTTTATTTTTGGTTGCTGATTTGGGATCAGAACAAAATTGATTTGAAATCTGGTAAGAAGTAGAAAGAGTCCTAACCATATAATCTCAGCAAGTTAAAACTCTCTTGTATTGTCGAAGGAAAGCACACAACACCCCAGTAAAGCTCTCTTATTTCTTTCATTCTATTTGTTACACTAAGATCCCATGCTTCCTACAAGGGCCCAGAAACAGATATTGGCTAATTCCAGAGACACTTAGGCCCTTTCCACACAGGTGGAATAGAGTGCCCCAGGGATGGCAAAAATGCTGTCCCTGGGGAGGTGTTTGCACAGCAGGCATGCCACCAAGGTGGCACGGAAATGCCCCTTTTAAACCTTGCTCCATGAGCGAGGTTTTTCAAAAGTGGCGCCTTCCAGCTGCTGCCATGTGAACGGCAGTGGGTGGAAGGCGGCATTTCCCTCCCGCCTTCCCCAGCCAGCTTACCTGTTCCTGTTGGCTCCCGCCGCGTAGTGGAGGCCAGGGGACATGCCCCCCTGGCCTCCGTCACCAGAGCCATTGCTCTGGCCAGGAGGGTGTGTCCCCTGGCCTACACAACGCGACGGGAGCCAGAAGGAGCAGGTAAGCTGGTTGGGGAAGGCACAGCCTGTGCATCGGCATAATTTATGCCAATGCACTCCTGCTCAGCGCCCGTGCAGAAAGGGCCTTAGATTCACAGGTAGAACAGCAGCAGACTTTCCAAGACCATTCCCTGGTCTAAACCAGGAAAGACTATTTTTCTTTTTTGCAAAAACTATATAAAACACTAGCAAGTCTGACAAAATCAATGTGTCAAATCTAACAAAGAAAACAATCTTCGGTTCAATACAGACATAGCCTATGTGGACATCAGGGTAACAACCATTTCAACAGGATTTAAATGAATTTAACTCTTCCAAGACATACCTTCAGAGAGACTGAAGTTTAGATTGATAGCTAGCATGTTGTAGTGGTTGAGGGAGCTAGACCAGGATGTGGGTTTGAATCCCAACTCTAAACTTAAAAAACAAACACTCCTCTATTAAAAAAGGTTGCTTACATGCAGAGGATATCTAGGGCGGGGCAAGGCAGAGCACCTGCCCTGGGCGACACTGATCTTTAAGGGGGTGCCAACCTGCCCCGCAGCCTTCGAGTGGCTATCAATGAACTGCGCCCCATTCCAAATTCCCCATGGTGCACAGCTGAACACTGAACTCAGCCAGACTCAGCATTCAACTAGGCTCAACCTGCCCCAAACTCCACATGGAATTTGGGGGTTGGGCACATCTGTTCAATTCTGAGCTCTGCCTGGCTGGGTTGAGTTTTAAACTGCAGGCTGCAGTCAGCATCAAGCTGAGCAGTTGCTTTGCCTTTGGAGGTGGAGCTTGGTGGGGGCAGAGGTGGGGCAGAGCCAGCAGTATAAAGCTGAAGTCAGGCACAGTAACTGCTCAGTCAGACACTGAGAACAACCTGGATAGGTTGAACTTTAAACTCTGCAGTTTAAAGCTAGACTTGGCCAATAGCCCAGTGTTGAAAGGCACAATGACCCTTGAACTCTCTGGGTAGTTGGGGGCGAGGGAGGGCAGGTGAGTCAGTAGTGCTTGCCCTGGTATACAACCTGCTTACCTGTAACTGAAATCCTACAAGTGATCATCCATGCATACAGACACAGGTTCTCCACTGATGCAGATAAAAACTCCAGAAAGTTTTATGGTTCTAGCCCAATAATTGGTGCTTAAGTGGCCTTACCTACAGAAGGGACTACACCTCTGCTAGCTCTCACAAATCCTCAAGTTAACTGATATCACTAGTGAGTACAGAGGACGAGTTATGAGACTGCACAGGTATCCAATCTATGAACATCAGTTACATTTAAGCAAACTTTCTTCTTCATGGTCTCGGTGCAATCCCACATATGGGAGATTAGCAAAATGACCTACATGATAACTTCATATACTCACATTAAAAAATCAGATTTCATGAAACTTACCTTCTTACTACCTCTTTCCACCCCTCTTCTCTTTTTTGTCCTCTTTTTGGACTAGTCAGGTTCAATTTTATGTTTGGAGACGTTAAAGGCAGGGACACAGACTTATAAGTTGCTGATAATGAATTCGGATTTGCTTCACCTTCGAGTCTAGGGATAAAGTGGGATTATTAATTTCTCACTACTAAATTCTCAACACAGGCTCTTCTTCAAATACTGCATCAAATACTGAACAAACAGTTACCCAATAATGAGAATAGTTTCAGAGGGCTCAGCTGGTGTACAGTTGAAGAGCTACATTTGAGTCCAGCAGCACCTTGGAGACCAAGCTAATAAAGATATAAAACGGATTACATTCTGTACTGCATCTCTGTACCCTGCCCACCTTCTGCCTGGAGTAGAAGGACTCCAGGATCTCCATTCTGACTTGCATCTGATGAAGTACACGTTGCCTCTCAAAAGTTTATACCTTGAAAACGCTGTTGGTCTCTTAGGTGCTACTGGACTTGAATCTCGCTCCAGTAATGGGCAGTGGTTTGAACGAACAATACTTTTAGTAGGATGCCCCAAGTGCTCAGCAGGTATCAAAAATTAAAGCATCAGGTCATTACTGACCCATGGGAGGATGTCACATCTCAATGTTTACTAGGCAGACTTAGTTTACAGAGTTGGTTTGCCACCGCCTTCCCCGATTGTCTATAATTTACCCTCAGCAAGCTGAGTACTCATTTTACCGACTTCTGAAGGATGAAAGGCTGAGTCAGCTTTGAGCTGGCTACCTAAATCCATCTTCTGTCAGGATCAAATTCAGGTCACGAACAGAGTTTGGACTGTGGCTAACCACTCTGCGCCATGGGGCTCTTAACTGGCATTATCCTACATCCAAAATGCTCACTCACAAGAATGCAATGTATACTTCTTACAGGAAACAGAGCCTTCACACACTTAATTAGGGATAAATAAGCAAATAGCAAAGATTTCTTTTTTTACTTTGTGTGTGTGTGTGTGTGGGGGGCGGCTTAACAGTTGCATTCATCAAGGGCAAACCAGAAGTTGGTAACTAGTTTTTCATCACATGCAAGATGCTGGAACTGCATTCTGAAGGAAGCGTTCACAGCTACATACACAACCAGATCTCTTTACAACAAGTATGAACATAGATCATATAAATGCTAATGCTACATTTGCTTTCTATGAAACCAGAAGTGATCTTATTTAACAAATGATCACCTCTAAAACTTGCATTTTCAAACTGAGAACACTATAGATGACAGGATATTAAACCCTTAACAGACACAACATTTGGTTCATGGGCACATCTGACCAAATTATTGTGTTTTGTTTATCCAGGGACCTGCAAAGGCACAGGACAGACCCAAGCAACATCAGCAGGTCCAAGTGGCCATGTGCCCATCACGATTTTCATTAGAGTACCCTGTCACAAAGATTTAAGGATAGTGCACTTGATTTGTTTGGCAACTAACTTTTAATCAATGATGTGACATCTATGGAGACCTGGAAGAATCCACAGTAGGTGAGAACGTGGTTCAGGCTCATTCATGAGGTGCACAAAAAGAATACCATGAGCATGGTTGGATAGAGGCTGTGGTGCAATGATGTTTTAGTAGTAGCTTCTGAACTGCTTTTAAATACAAAATGAAAACTGATGCTAGAAAGCCAGTGCCAGAGACTGACAAAGGCTCTCAAGGTAGCATGCTTTAACTAGGCCCAAGTGGGAAACAAGCTCAAGAATTACCTGGTTTGCACTTTGGAAGCCATGGCGTTGGTCTTGTCTTCCTGAGAAGGGAGGAGCACGGAGGCGTACCGCCTGTCGCCTGATGAGTGCGTGTCCATTGTGAAGTTCAGTTCTTGGCTTTTACCACCACTGCTACTCTCACTGTTGCAGTCTGTGCTGTCTAAGTTGTCAGAATCGCTGTTCCCGCCAGCACTGCCGCCCCGTGGCTCGCCATTGATTTTATTTTTATCTGCTTTTTGCTGTGCTAGACTTATATGCTGATCTGGCAAAATGATCTGCACATTTTGCGGAGTGTCTTTTGTTTTATTCTTCTTGTTTTTCCGGTTTGTGCTGGGCGTTGTCACCACGTTGGCCCTTTTCTTCCCAAATACATTTGTGAAAGTAGCTGATGTTGCTGATATTCCAATAGTTGTAGTTGTAGTTGCACTTGGAGGCTCCAAAGGAACTTCTTGATCCACTGAAACAGAAAAGGAATACCACGTAGATTCCAGTTATCAGCCAGAATAACAGTCATTCAGAAAAGAGTTTCAAATCTGCAGTGCTTCATCATGTCCAAGAATTTTTTTTTTAAGATGACAAGAATTTTGGAGGCCTGAGCTATTTAAAAAGCACTTTACAAAGAGGAATGCAAAAACCTTCTGTGGAGGGTTTTAAACAGAGGCTGGATGAACATATGTCAGGAGTGCTTTGATTTACATTGTAGGGGGTTAGACTTGATGGCCCTTGTGGTCTCTTCCAACTCGATGATTCTAAGTAAGAAGCCTTTATTTTAATCCTGTTACTTTTGGAAGTGCCTGTTTGGTTTTCTTCCGTTTGCTAACTATACCATCAAAGTAACAAGTTAGGCAAGATCCAAGGACAGATGCAGCAGGTAAGGGTAAAGAGGGATGAATGTGAACTATGTATCTAGGATCACTTTCACTCAGGAATGAAGAGTTAAACGCTTCAGGGGAAAAGAGTGTTTAGAAAAATGATTTTACAGGCTGGTATTTTCCACTGTCCTGGCGACATGACACCTGACATAGCACTAGCTATTCCTGTATCACCAAGTCACGGGAGATGACTTCGCACAAGTGGGAGGAGCTGCAGTGTAGACTCCTCCTAGACTGCTCAGAGCTTCTTATTGAGGCGGATTCCGCACGGGCCCCAAACAGCGGTGTGAAAATGGTGTAAACCCTTTTACACAGTTTCAAACCATTTTACATAGTTTTCACACCGCTGTTTTGGGCCCGTGCTGAATCCGCCTGAGAGTCATGAGAAACTGTGGCGCTACAACTGTTCTAGCTATAAGAGGGGCAATGGTCAGAGATGTTTCAAACAAAAGGTAGTTGTGCAGTCGACTGGTTACAGGAGCAGGATACAAAACAAAAAAAACATAGTGCAATCAATGTTTAGGGTACTTCCAAGTAACAAAAGCAAATGGGTCAGGTTTCCACCCCCCAAGGGACTTGCCATTGAGATAAATATTTAAATTTCATTTTGAGGGGTGGGGAAACAGGACATATATGGAAAGGAAGGGTAATAAGGAATGAATGGGAATGTATGCAAAACTGTGATGGGAATGTATGCAAAACTGATAGCCTGACACCTCCAAGAAGTAGTACTTTCTTGCACAATGTCTCTACAATACATTAGCAAGCCAGGTGAAAATAATGATTTTTGCTTTGCAGTTTGGATAAGTTCTAAACTTTAACAAAAATTAGAAAAGTCGGTGTGCAATCAAGGTGGGGGGAGGAAAGAGTCATAAGAGTGGTAAAAGGGTGTGCCGATGCTCGAACCCCATACACTGGCATAAGGGGCAAATAAGCTGGCACGAAGGGTACTAATGCCAGCAAGCAGGGCACTACTACATGGCTGCCAAATGTGGAAGCTACTGGTGTGCTGTGTTGCTCCAGTGCAGGAGCCCATACTGGTGTGATGGGGACGTTCAGGAGGTGGAGTCGACTTGAATCAGCTTCCTGTGGCCTTTTGGCCAGGGAATGCCCCCTCTGGCTAGCGCAGACACACCCCAGCTAAAAGTGTAGCACAGCCCATTGGACTACATAGGTTTTTTGTTTTTTTCAAGACAGCCTTTTCAGGACAGCCTTTCTGCTGTTTGTTTTGCTTCCTGCGCCGCCTGAATCCCTTTTGGAGGCAGCATAACTGTGCCTTCTCTGGCCACCGCGAAACTGCCCCCTGGTAGATTCCACTGCCCATCATCTAAACAAAGCTTTCATCTATTAAGCAGAAAGGGGAGGGGCAAAGGAGTCCCTCACCATCATCATCATTCTCCTCTTCATCTTCTTCATCCTGCAGTTCTAATGTTTCCTTCGGCTTGTTCTCTTCATCTTCCTCCTGTTTTCGCTTCTGCTCCTCTTTCTTCTTCTTCCTCTTTTCCTTCCTCTTCTCTCTCTTTGCTGCGAGAGCCTGCTTCCTGCTCTCTTCTCGAGACTGGAAAAACAAACTGCTGTTTAAATGACTGCATGCCAATGTCAAACAAATTTTTTTATTTGAATGCCTGAAAGTTGCAGTGGTATGGTGATGAAACAAACTTTCCAACGAGCTCCAAAACTAGCTAGTCACTCATCACACAAGCCAACCCAGAATTTCTACATTATTTGCTCTAAATTGACATTTCTTCTTAACTAATTAAAAACACTAACTACCATTATACAGCTCAACCTCTCCTCAGCTTGTGAGTCCTGGCAGACATATTCTAATGCAGGGGTGTCCAACTCTGGAGCTTCAGGTGTTCATGGATGACATGAGCACAATTTCATTCTCTAATATCTCAAGGAAATTGTTTAACTCAACCCTGTCGTGTGTAATGCAACTGGAGGTCAACCCTTCCCTATATACACCCACTTTCCTATATACACCTGCTTTCAGTGATCAATCTTAAAGAATGTCTTATGTAAGCTCTTATTACTTGTGATTTTATTTTCATGCACATGTGTGCACAGAATGAAACATTTCTACTACCTACTCTTTTTGTTCTGGCAATTCAAAAGTCATTTCACGCCACAATTGTGTGTTCTGCCTAATCGCTACCTGTTTATTTTTAATTTAATAAAATTTAGACAGTCTTTTTGTCCTTGTAAGGACTACCAAGAAAGACAGCAAATTAAAAACATATAATAAAAACACTTGTTTAAAACCATTACAACAAAGGAAACACATCATTAAAACTATTACACACAAAAACAGCAATTAAAACTTTGGGTAGCAAAGAGGGATCATGGAGAAAATACCAAATGAAACAGTCTTCAGGCATCCTCATCAGATGGCAACATAAACGGTTGCCATCATATGGGAATACCTTACTATTATGACAACCCAGTGAAAGGGCAGGAGAGAGAGAATGCAAGAGCTGCTCTCTACCCCAGAAAGAGAGTTTATGGGGATGGGGCATTAGGCTTCTCAACTCTATTTGGCTCAAAGGTCTCTTACTGACACCTGCCAAATGGGCACAGGTGTGGAACAGCAGACGGCTCCAAAAAATGAATAACTCATTCAGATCTTGATTACTTCATCCTTCTCTTGCATCTATCACATCACATAAACTCATGCACAGGTGTCAAACTTGCGCCCCTCCAGATGTTATGGACTACAGTTCCCATCATCCCCTGCCAGCATGATGCTGGCAGGGGATGATGGGAACTGTAGTCCATAACATCTGGAGGGGTGCAAGTTTGACACCTATGAGTAAAGGCTGAATGCTCAGGGAGGGGGAGTGCAGCCCTGCAGCATTTGTGGAACGTCAGCCTACCCCTTACCTTTTCCAAATCTAGCTCTTTCAGGAGGATGCTGGCATTCTTGTTTGCTTCAGCAGCTTGCTGGTCCTTGGCCTTCACGATGGTTTCCACACACTGGTGGCACTTTTTTAACAAATCCTGTATAAGAAAGAGACTATTTTGTGGAAACCACCCTTGTACGCAATTAGAATGCTTTGTGTTTATGCACAGACACAGCATTTGGAGCATGTGTTTGTAGGTGCTGAATTATGCAATATTCTTGACATTAGAATAGTATGATCAAGATATTCTAAAATATGGTTATTTTAAAGCAAATATTAGTGTGCCCCCAAAACCTTATTAGCTGACCTATATGGTCAGCATGTGTAAACAATTAATACTGAAACTGAAGGCTTAGTGCTGGCTGAGCTGTCTATTTCAACTAAAATATCTTCCAGTGACCAGATGTCAACCTTTTCCTTTTGGAATCACAGCATTCCAAATTGAGAAATTTACTCCCATGTTGATCTTCATTAACAGAATTCATAGGAATTAGTAGCAACACTTTTTTCAAGCTTACACAAAACATGGTACCAACTGCAAATGGTATAGGAAAATTTTCCCCCACAAAGAGTCTTTGCTGATGAAAACCAGTTTGCCAAGGAGAAGGGCTGCATCTCAGACTTCCACTGAATGGAGCTGGGTGGTTTTTTGGTGGTGGGGAAGCAGCCGTCTGACCACATTCTGTTTTTTTGGCATGCTGAAAATAGGTCTTGCAGCAGAACGGCTCCCCATCAGTTGATCAGAGAGCTGTCTTTCCCTGATGCAATCACTGACAGACATGTACTGACCACGGGAAGCTACAAAACACTGGCCTCAGGGCCTCTTGTCATGGATTAAAACAGTGGATTACTGTCTACTTACAACTATAATTTTTAAACAAAACTTGAAGCAAAGCAATGAATTTTAAAAAATATGATCAATGTACTATTACTCTAAGGTAACGCATTCATTGTTAGTGGTGGGTGGTACGTGACTACACAAACCACAAGGCTCCTACTGGATCTTGCAAAGATATGTTTGCGCCAAACAAGGGCTTTTGTTCCTACACTGTTTTGCAAGCTCTTCATTCAAGCTTGTTCCTTAAAGATGCTGACAACTGTGTGCTCTTCAAAGGCTGTATTTTTTTAGAGATATGGGGACATTAACCAAGGCCACCCCCCCTCCCCCAGCAAAGGATTCACAGAAAGAAAAATCACCATAATGTCTTATAAGCTCTCCCCAACCCCACCCCAAATATTCATGATTGTCTGAAAGGTAATTTTGACTTCCCGGAGGATTCCAGTTCTCAATGATTCCAGGGCAGGGCAGGCTACCAACCAAGAGGAGGTGCTATCCAGAGGTGGGATCCAGCAGGTTCTCACAGGTTCCCGAGAGTAGGTTACTAATTATTTGTGTGTGCCGAACGGGGGTTACTAATTGGTGATTTTGCCCCGTGATTTTTGCCTTAGTTACGCCCCTCCTCTCAGCAGTAGCATGCAGAACTTGAAGCAGTCTAGCAGGAGGTGGACCGGCGTGCATGGCAGCCTGCGCCTGCATGCATTCATTTCCCGCCCAAGGACTGGCGCAGCGGCTGTGTCCTTGCCACAGCCCCGCCCAGGAATGCCCCGCCCCTGGAATACCCGGCCATGCCCCCATCGTGCCCCGCCCAGCCCCATTGGCGCTACGCCACAGTTTGAATCCCACCACCATGGGAACCTGTTACTAAAATTTTTGGATCCCACCACTGATGATATCCATCAAGCAAAGCCTGCCCCGGAATTACTCCTATGTGTTGTACGTGGTTAACTACATCATTCAAGACCAGCCGGGAGTCTTTGTGGAACTTACCTTGTCAGTTATTGTTGCTATGTACCTCATGCATTCAATGTCTGAAGGGAACTGGTTCACCTCTTTCACCAAAAACTGAACCACTCTCACATGGCCCTGAGGTAAAAAAGGAGGGAGGGGGGCAATGCTCAAATGTACTCTGCACAGAAAAGAAGCTAAAACTTGTATCAGTTACATATACCCCCATAAAACCAAGGAAATCTGTATTAAAATAGGAGTAGATAATCTCAGCTATGATGTTGCATTGGCTGCATGAGATGAAGGCCTATTTAGACCTGCCAGATGCTAAACAAGATTTGAAAACAAGGTAGGATAAAAGAGTGGTCTTGCCCCTCTTTCTCCAGCACCTGGCAATATACATTCAGGGCTGCCTATCCACCGCACTCCAGCAGAATTGCATCAAAAGTACAGAACCTGAGCTTCTGTTTTCTTACTTTTTAATAGTTGCAAAGAAATACTGGAAAATGTGTGAGAAATGTCATGAGAAGCCTGAGCACAGCGCTAGTTAGAAGATTTCCAGTAACACTTTTTCTCTTTCACAATAAACAGATCCGAAATGATATAAAATAGCAGCTTGGCCCTACTGTCTGTTTTTGATAGCCGAAAGGGATGTCTGGCAGAGGCCACAGCATGTGATGTCCTATTAATCCCACAGGAATGGCTGTATTCCAGCCTGTGACCCCAGTCTCAAAACACAAGTCTTGTCTTTCCTGGATTCTCTTGATGGGACAAGGAAGAAATCTGAGTGTCCTTTCGTTTTATCTCCACTAGTGCAACATATTTCTTCATTGAATCTTTATGTGGTCTTGCAAGCTTCAAGCTTTCTTTGGCCCCCTGGTTGCTACTTCCTGGAAGGTTCCCTCCCTCAAGGAAATTTTCCTAGCTGCTTACTTCAGTACTCGGATTTCAGAGTACTGGGATTTAATTGCACCGAAGTGAAAAGAGAACTGAGGGGATTGCTCCCTCCCCCTTGGACCTCGGGACCGTTTTGGTGGGAAAACTTCCTGCCCACGGCTCCAAAGGGAAGGGAGCACTCGGTTGCTACAGGAAGTCCCATTTGGGACTGCACATAAGACCACAAAGATGAATTCTGTTTTTTGTTTGGGATGAAACACAGATCCTTAACAGGGTAAGAGCTTTTCCTAGTCATGGCATCACTGTGGGAAACTCCACATGAGTCTGTAAGGAAAATTACTCCCAGGCAACTTCTCCAAACATAAAGTATCAGGCTGGCCGTCTCAAACCTTTGCAGTTCGCCTCAACTGTCCAGCCTCAAGACAAACAGGGAACAGCTCCTTCCAAAGGATAAGCTAGCTGTGGAAAACTGCAGGGCTGACTTTTGCTGAACCTTCATTTTATGAAAACATTCTGCCCACTGACCTTACGAAATGCTGACATCAGGGGTGTGATTTTACGATTATCTGCAGCATCCACATCAGCTCCTGCTTGCACAAGCAGCTGCACTACATCAAGGTGACCACCGTTTGCTGCCAACCAGAGTGGTGTGTTTCCTTTCTTGTTCCGAACATCAATGTGTGCCCCCCTAAAAAGAGAGCGTGAAACTGCTAAGTAACTGGGGCAGAAACAGAAACTCAACCTATTTGCAGACCCCAGTTGAATGCAGAACATAAATAGCTGACTTCAAAACATCTCTCACCATCCAGAGTTACAACGGATTAGGGACCATCCTCTATTTTGCATATGTTATTCTTTAAAATAACACTGACGGCAAAACAACAACATCAAAAACAACAGGAAATTCGTACCGATTGATCAGAAGCTCACAGAACTTGTAGTGGCCTTTGTCTGCTGCAATTGTTAAAGCAGTATCTCTTGAGGAAGGCACAGGGGGAGCATTGACATCTGCTCCTTTATCAAGAAGAACTCTTCCAACTTCTGCATATCCTCCAGAAGCAGCTTCCATCAGAGGGGTGAGACCAGTCTGTTCAAGAGAATGTGTTTCAATCATGTCTAGAGAAAGCAATTCTGAACACGATCTCAACATTATTTTTCTTTTACTAGCTGAGGGACAACACTCATTGTCCAGCCCCTTTACTATTCCTCTGCCAGAGAAAATAAGTTTTGAGGCTTAAGACTGTCAAGGCAGCCCTTGCCAAAGGAACCAAACTTTATTAAAACCCAAAATATTATCTTGAAATCTTGAAATTTTGAACGTTGTGTTGTGAAGGGCTTTCACAGCCCTTCACAACCAACTGGCTGTTGTGGGTTTTCCAGGCTGTGTAGTTGTGGCTTGGAAGTTTTTACTCCTAACGTTTTGCTGCATCTTCAGAGACGTGTCACGGTAAGATTCTCAGTGCGATGTATTTGTGCCACTGAGAGAAACACAACTGACTAGACATACATCTGAAGATGTATGTCTACCCTGTTTCCCCGAATATAAGACATCCCCAGAAAATAAGACGTAGTAGAGGTTTTGCTGAAGTGCGAAATATAAGGCATCCCCCGAAAGTAAGACGTAGCAAAGTTTTTGTTTGGAAGCATGCCCGACCAACAGAACACAGAAAAATAAGACTTCCCCTGAAAATAAGACATAGCACATCTTTGGGAGCAAAAATTAATATAAGACACTGTCTTATTTTCGGGGAAACATGGTATCCGACCATGGCTACGCAGAGTGGAAAACCCACAACAGCCATTTTCAGAATTGTTTCAGTGCACACAATTAGAAAAAAGGGGGCTTCGCTCAACCAGTAGTAACCTTCTGGCCTCAAGAATGCCCAGGTGGCCTCAACCAGGGTCAGGTGGAACTCTCTATTTTCTGACACCAGGGCCCTACAGGATTTTATTCAGTTCCATAGGACTTCTGGGCGGAGATGTCCCACTGGCCTTTGGTTTAGGCAGCTATAGTTCCTTTTCCAACTTGCTGGCCTTCAGTTTCTATCTCCACTCCTTCTCCCCTCCCACTCCAGAAAATTAAATTATAATGGGGTGGGAGTGTTGATTTAGCTCCATTAGGGGCCTTCTGCCAGAGCCAGAGCCCTTCTGCCATCATTGGTAATGTTAACATCTAATATTTTAAGATTTCTTATTGACTATTGTTGTTGTTGAATTGTACAACGAATTGTTTTGTATGCTATTTTAATTATATATGTTAGCCACTATGAGCCCTGTCATTAGCTGGGAAAGGGAGGAGTAGTAAGTATAATAAAATAAAAAATATATAAAGTCAGCCTAAAAGGGAGAGCAGAATATCGAATCGAACAAATAAATAAAAATGAACAATACATATATCAAGCACCTTTGGATGCTGGCTATCAGCATAGAGTTTGGAATTTTACTATGCATGTCCGTTGGGTTGGGTCATCAGGAATTTAGGGTGTAGATACTTCCCTAATTTTGGTTGTTACATAGGACTGAATAGTCACAACTGGGAGGATTTCTGCTTCCACACAACTGTCCAAGATGCCCATGACCTCTCTTTACTTGCATCTAGTAGTGAACTCTACTATTGGTCTCTTTGTTTTTACAAAAAATCTTTAAAAAACAAACGAACGACGAAGTCTGGACCACAATCCATTGGTAGCTTCCAACCCATCAACGCTCTAGTCAAATGTGACCGAAATATCTCAGTATTGCATCTTGCAACACGACACATTATCTGAAGTACAGCAATAATGCTTTAAAACTACTGTCGATGCGCAGATGGGCTGATTTTGCTTTCAAATCAGTAAGGCAGGCTGAAGTTTCCAGATCTGCCTCACCAGTTCTTAAAACTTGAGACTTTTTATACCATCTCTTTGGAGGGAAGAACATAAACATCCCCCTGCTTGCTCACCTTTGCCCTATGTTCAACATTGGCTTTTCTGTCCAGAAGCAGACTGACCACCTCTGCTCGGCCCTGGAAACAGGCCAAAGTGAGAGCAGTGTTCCTATTGGTTTCAATCTGGGCATTGATGTCTGAGCCCATGTCAAGTAACAGCTTCACGGCAGGAACGTGGCCGTTCATAGCTGCCAACATCAGAGGAGAAATGCCCAGTTTACTCCCAGTCCTACAGAGAAGAAACAACACAATCATTAGACTAACCAAACAGGGATAAATGTCAAAACAAACTAGTCTTTTCTCAGGAAAGTTGCATATTTAAAACAAGGCACATAGAGGATAGATATGACATCCAAAAGCCATCCAAAATAAGCAAATGTTACAATTTACAAATTACCATGTACTATTATCAAATCATAACACTGAAAATGTAAAACTAAGACTTAGAACATGTCATATATTTGTCACCAACAGATGCTCCACTGAATGCAAGTTTCCTATCTCTCACAGTATCAGTTTGAACAACAGACCCCGCTATATGCCTTTAAAATTGGGGGGGCGGGGGGAGAGGGAGAGAGAGAGGGAAGAACATTAATGGATAATGAAGAAGACAGAATGCAAGGCCCCCATCTCAAACCAAACCAGAACAGCTTGTTACCTTGAATTAATTTCTGCTCCAGCATTAAGAAGGATCTTTATAATGTTCACATATCCCCCCGAAGCAGCAAGACTTAGAGGTGTATAATCGGACACATTCCTGTGCTCCTTGTTTGCTCCACGTGCTAGCAGCAAGTCAACCACCTGAAATGGACAACAGTATGAGCAGGATCGGGCAACTGCCTCCCGAGCTGGGCAGAATCAGCAAGAGTCCAAATTGTTACTTCCTTTCTTTCAACCCCCCTGCTCTTAGACTGAGGTCTGGAACAATAAAGCCAACAGCTCAAGCTGCAGTGCCCAAGTTCTCCTGGAATATCACACATTTTGCTTCAAATCTGTCCAAAAAACCTTCTGCTAATGTGTTTCCCCAAAAATAAGACAGTGTCTTATATTAATTTTTGCTCCCCAAGATGTGCTATGTCTTATTTTCAGGGGATGTCTTATTTTTCCGCTCCACAGCTGCATGCTCTGGTGTTCTGTTCAATGGGCATTCTTCCACAGAAAAACTTTGCTATGTCTTACTTTCGGGGGATGCTTTATATTTAGCACTTCAGCAAAACCTCTACTACGTCTTATTCTCATGGTATGTCTTATTTTCGGGGAAACAGGGTAGCAATCATCATCATCAACAAAGATGAAAGCAGCACCGCCTTTTGCACCAATCATTATTTACCTAGTCAACATACAAATCTTATTATCCAATAAATGAAAATTAAATTCTCTGCATGCCTCATTTTGGGAGCTTGAATCTTTTCTTGAGAGATTGGAAGAAACCAATTTTATACATTAAATAGACACAATAACAGCGGGCAGTTTAGAATCCCATTCACATACATCTGATATTTTTCAAAACCTACAAGGTTGGACACCTCCACCTATGCACTGGATGAAACCTTGGAAGAGGATCTACATGCACATCATCTACCATGCGTGGGTTTAACACGAAGAACTGTTATGAACTATTTTAAAAGACACAAAAAGTGAGATTCCACAATGCACAGACACTACATAATATCTGGCATGTCTGGATAGGGCAGGAGTGTTTTTATCATATTCAATTTTCAGTGTCTTTTCTCTCAACTGCCAATGATTTTCTGCAAACCTGACTGTAAAGACAGCATTTATATATATAAGAATTATCCTAGAAACTAGGCATCAAATCAACAGAGAATGAAGTTAAACACCTAGAGGACATGAAGAACAACCACAAAGAAAGCTGAAGAGACATGTGCACCATTAATAATCAACACTCATAAAAACTCATATTTCTAAAATATTGTATTCATAATGTAACAGCATACAGTGGAATGCTGAAAGGAACTGGGGAGACATGCAGGACTTGTAGAAGTTTGTGTTTCACTCAGCATAAGATCACAACACTTAACAGAACTTCATGCTAAGCCCACCGAAGATAAGAAACATTTACCTCTTGGCGTCCGCCAGAACATGCTAGTGAGAGCGGAGTGTCCTTAGTACGTTCAGACTGTGCTTCTATATCCCCACCTTTGTCTAGAAGGATTTCCACTACACCAACATGCCCAGCTGTTGCAGCTAAAATCAGCGGTGTAAAACCTAACAGAAATGACCACATTAGAAGCTATTTTAGGCAGCAAAAGTAAAAAAAAATAGAAACAGCTATGGAAAGGAGAGAGATGCTGTGAGATGTACAGAATAAAGAAGGGGGATGGCAGAGCACAGGTTAAATAAGGCAGAAGATTTATTTACATTCACGAGGCCATTGTCGTCGCATGAATTTAAACAATGCTGCTACTTTGTTATTGTTGAAATCGGGTTTCTACAGATTTTAAAACTGGTTTTACCATTTACTTGTCATAGGTCTTTATAACTGCTATTTACAGATCTTATTTTGTATTATTAACAGTTGCTAGATGCCGCTTTTTGTGTGTACTGGAGAGTCAGGGCTTACATACTCAGCTCCAAAGGGTGCAGCTCCAAGTATCCTCAATTACTGCTTCATGTCCAATATAGTAAGAAGAATCAAGTTCTCTTAAACTTGTCAACATAGTTGCAAAGCCAGGAAAACCAAAAGAGCTAAGAAGTTATAGGAAGTGTGACAGACAGTATCCATTGCACAAGTAGTACCACTTAGAAAGCTTACCCTTCTTGTCTCTGTGTTCTATGCTGGCACCTCGCGCTATCAACACTGAGACGAGCTCTTCGTGACCACCAGCACATGCAAGAGTCAGCGCGGTATCATGGTTACTCTCAGTCTTGATTGAAAAGACATATTTTTATTTCAGGACAGAACACTTAACACCTATCACAGAAATGCTTATTAAAGACCTATCATAGAAATACCTATCACAGAATTGCCTGTTAAAACTAAAACCAATGTATAACTACTCACATGGGCATCAATGTCAACAGAAGGGTATGTGGGGAGCACCGACTGAGAAGATACATTGAGCGCTTGTGAACAGGGCTCAGGTGTAGGTGATTCTGTAGTATTTGAGGAACTGGAGCCAGTGGGCACTCTGCTATTAACAGCTGGAAAAGAAAATAAATGTTATCTGCTGCAAGGAGAGTTCTTTTCCCAGAGAACAGATTATGTCCTATTAATTATTCAAATAATGAACTGCCAAGAAAACAGAAAATGGTGCCCTCATTCCAGAAAATCATTGGGCCAACTCTCACTCTACAATTTTGCATTTGGGTACCAACGCCCAAACATAAAATAATGCACACTTGAACAAATGTGAAGAGTGCACATGGAAAGTATGGAATATGTCCTCTGCAAAACATTCAGAAGCTGCAACTCCAGGATGGTAAAGGTATAGTAGCCAAACACAAAATCTAAAGTGATTCTCAAGACTCTGACTTCAGTGCATATCGCTTCAAAGAGTGAGCTTTCATTGGCTGCCCTAAAAATAGTTCTTAGATGCTTTCTTTAAGCTGAGAAATACGATATGTGTCCAGATTTAGGAAAAAATGCACTTGAGCAATTACAAATCAGCTTTCTAACAAAGCAGCAATTATTAGAAAATTTAAAGGGGCCATAGCTCAGTGGCAGAGCACATGGTTTGCACGCAAAAGGTCCCAGATTCAATTCCTGAAATCTCCGCTTAAAAGATCTGAGGTTAGAGGTGTTGGGAAGAGCCTTCTGTGCTTGAAATGTTGGAAAACGACCACCAGTCACAGCAGAAACTGCTGGCTTAGCCAGACTCAGTAGAAGCAGCTTTGTGTGTGAGTGCAGAAATAAGTCAGTGATTGGACAAAGTGACAACATGCATTGGACATGAAACCCAAATGCTGAACAAAACTCTTCTGTTCTACAACAACCGAGGAAGGATACGCAGAAGACGGGCAAGCTCTGATCAATGAAGGACAACTAAAAGATAGGTCACTTCACCTACTGATTTTTTAAAATTGAAATCTGCTACCTGGCATTTGTGCTGTATCCATGTTTTTATGAAACAATAACACTTCAATGTTAAGCATTTCCTTGACTTTAAACTTTTCATATAGGCAGCTTAGATCTCTAGGAGTTGAATCTAGTTTAGCCTCGATAATTTTGTTGCTTAAAGCAATAGCTAGCAATCAAATGATACCAAAATTATGTTGACTCTTCACCTGATCATTAATATTTTAAAGAAACACTTTTTTACATTCAAGATGAAAATACCCATTACTGGATAGTCATGACACACTACTCTGAATATGGTCCATATATGACAACCCGACCTAAAGGTTGAGGCAAACAGAACCAATATGCTTCCATTTAATTTCTGGATCAATTCAAGGGTTCACCATAAAAAACTGTACAGAGAATAGATCTTATTCAGATTGAATAAGCAGGGAGAGATATCAAAGGGTGAAGCGTAAACTTGGTTTCACACAAGAAAATGTAACAAAGACCATTTTTCTTTGTCCACTGAAAGCCCAGGATGGTTGTCCTGAGTTTCATATAAACTTGAAGCTAACTAATGGAAAGTTAGATGGGGCACCAAAAGGAGCAGCTTACATTGTTTAAATTTTTTATTCACACGAGTCTTTGCTGTTGTAGGTCAACCCAGGGGGAAAACACATGCAGAACCTGGAACGGTACTTCTGCAAGTTTTCCCTCTGTTCACTAGCATTTCTAAGTATCTGATCAGGGAGAAAAGCAGCCAGTATAGCTGTACAGATACTTGAAAACTTTTGAGGGCCATAACCTATCGCTAAGGCAGAAAGCCTCATTTCTGCTACCCAAACAGTCAAAATTCAGGAGATGCTCTCACAACTGATTACTAAGATTTATAAAACATCCCCTGAAAGCGCTGGTTTAACCTCCGAATGGCAAAATTCTTCACGCTGAGTGGTAAAGAGGAGTCCTATCACATGTATGGTGAGGAAGATGTAGTAAACCTTTTCCAAGCCACAAGCTCCCAAAGAAACTGAGCTTTGTCCAGCCCTTCCCCACCAGTGTATCAAGCTGGTCAGTACTCTTGACAAAATTACGGTAAGTAAACTTCTGCCCGTCCTTCAGATAAAGTGTTCTGGGTCTTGTTCACTGGTAGACCAAATGGAATGGGTGTTTCTCTTTTTTAAAAACAGAAACAAGGAAGACATCCATGACCAATATAGGCAGAAACACCGCCCAATCAAAGGATCACCTGAAACAACTCAATACTGATTTCTGTTTATGTTTCAGAGGAGAGCTGCAATAATATTTATATGCATACAGCTCCATCACAGTGTATAGCACTTCACAGAACAAGCACAACAAAACAAAACAAAACAAAACAAAACAGGAAAAAGGACTACAGCTTCTAACGCATCTACTATACAAAGTGACTAAAGGGAAAACAAAAATGAGCAACATGAGATTAAATATATGCACACTGTTTTGGTCTGGAAAAAGCAATATGTATGAGGGCTGGGTGTCCTGGAAAGCTCATTTTTTTGAGAAGGAATTTGCAAAAGAGGACAACTTCTGAGCTATTTAGGTTATATCACATTCCACAAGTCACTGGCGTAATAATTACCGACCTCAAAAAGATACTGTTTGGATATGAAATTCAACTGTTACATGCATTAAACAATGCAAAAGGAAAATCCATTTCCAAAGATAATTATTTCTGTGCATGTAAATTGCTAGTGCTGTCTCACCAGTAGTTCCTGGTGCTACAAAATAAGATGCTGCTACTGAATGTACTACAGTAGCTTCTGCAAAAAGGAACAGACACACCTCTTCATTGAGATTATGGACAAAAGTTACCGTATATACTTGAGTATAAGCCAACCTTTTCAGCACAGTTTTTATGCTGAAAAAGCCCCCCTCGGCTTATACGCGAGTATATTTGATAATTTCAAGATGGCGGCCAGAGCTGGGGCTGCTATGGGGATCCGGTAAGCATGTTGCTGCTTTTTTTCTAACTCACCAGAGAGCCGTAAAAACAAGCTGTAAGGACAGCCTGCATAGCATTACAACTAGGTTGTGTGTGTTAAAAGAAACCAAGGCATTTCTCTCCTAAGGGTTATTGGTGTGTTGCATTCTAGATGAATACAATACTTCATACAGTAGTTTACCGCCAAATACTGATGTTGCTGAGACAGAAACTTTCTTTGGAGCAAAATTTAAGCTGGAATGGCTATGAAACCCAGAATTATTCTACATTTGGAGGAAAGCAGTGGTTCATTTGTATTCCTAGAGAGCTGGAAAGCTGCTCATCCCTAATGCAAACTCTGTTAAGCAACTATATCTCATCTTGCTCCCAAATCTTCTATTTCTAGCTGCTACTGAGTCAAGTTCGAAGGCTTATACTCAAGTCAGAAAGTTTCCCAGTTTTTTGTGGTAAAATTAGGTGCCTCAGCTTATAGTCGGGTCAGTTTATACTCGAGTATATACAGTAAGTGCTATCTGACTCGAAGTGTTAGGAAAATAGGCATGCTTTACAGCCAGAATAAGGAGTAAGACAATTTCTTGTCACCTTAATCTATAGAAAGAACTAATGCTTGCAAGAAATAAAACTTTTTGAAGCATATGAAGTGTAGCAATACATATGACTATCAAGCTAGTCATTTATACAATAATAAAACTTGTGGTCCCCCCCACTTTTTAACTAGAAGAGTTGATTTTTATACCCCGCTTTTCTCTACTGCAAAGAGTCTCAAAGCGACTTACAATCGCCTTTCATTTCTACCCCACCTCTGGCACTTTGTGAGGCAGGTGGAGCTCAGAGTTCTGAGAACTGTGACAGGCCCAGCAGGATTCATATGGAGGATTCATGTGGAATCAAACCCAGTTCTCCAGATTAGAGTCCACTGCTCTTAACTACTACACCATGCTAACTCTACACTTACTGTTGACTTTTGATACAATTATTTGTATCTGTTAAGCATATAAACATGGCATGGTTGAGAAACAGGAAGCAAAGGGTGGGTGTAAATGGGAAGTTCTCCCACTGGAGAGATGTAAGGTGTCCCCCAAGGATCCGTTTTGGGACCAGTGCTCTTTAACCCATTCATAAATTACCCGGAAGTAGGGGTGGGCCAAGTTTGCGGACGATATCAAATTATGTGGTCAAGTTTGCGGATGATACCAAATTATGTAGGGTGGTGAGAACCGCAAAGGATTGCAAAGAGCTCCAAGCAGACGTTTATAAATTAGGTGAGTGGGCTAAGAAATGGCAAATGCAGTTCAATGTAGCAAAATGAAAATTGATGCACATGGGGCAAAACATCCAAACTTCACATACACACTACAGGGGCCAGTGCTATCAGTTCCATGCATGGCAGCTGTGAAAAAGGCAAACTCTATGCTGGGGATAATTAGGAAAGGAATTGATAATACAACTGCAAAGATTGTCATGCCCTTATATAAAGCAGTGGTGCGACCACACTTGGAGTACTCTGTCCAGTTCTGGTCACCACATCTCAAAAAGGATATCGAAGAGATAGAAAAGACGCAGAGAAGGGCAACGAGTATGATTGAGGGAATGGAGCACCTTCCTTATGAGGAGAGGCTGCAGCATTTGGTACTCTTTAGTTTGGAGAGGAGACGTCTGAAGGGGGATATGATTGAAGTCTATAGAATGGGGTAGAAAATGGGGTAGAAAATGTTGACAGAGAGAAATTTTTCTCTCTTTCTCACAATACTAAAACCAGGGGGCATACATTGAAAATGCTGGGGGGAAGAATTAGGACTAATAAAAGGAAACATTTTTTCACGCAACGTGTGATTGGTGTTTGGAATATGCTGCCACAGGAGGTGGTGATGATCACTAACCTGGATAGCTTTAAAAAGGGCTTGGACAGATTTATGGAGGAGAAGTCGATCTATGGCTACCAATCTTGATCCTCCTTGATTTGAGATTGCAAATGCCTTAGCAGACCAGGTGCTCAGGAGCAGCAGCAGCAGCAGGAGGCCATTGCTTTCACCTCCTGCATGTGAACCCAAAGGCACCTGGTGGGCCACTGCGAGTAGCAGAGTGCTGGACTAGATGGACTCTGGTCTGATCCAGCAGGCTTGTTCTTATGTCATCCACACTCCTGGGATTGCATACATCATAGGATTTTGCTATTTTTAAAGCATCATAGTTTTGGGGTGTTCATGAAAACAGGATGGAGGATCATGATTTGCCACAAAAATAAGTGGGGGAGCAGCAAACCTATTCTCTTGGAACAACAGATTGGCAATAAGAGGTTGTTGCTACAAGGAGGTCTAAGCATACTGAGAGAAGAAATGACTAAGTGGTCATCTCCCACTGGGTGTGCAGAATTATGATCAGTGTTTTTGGAGTGGGCAGAAAGTAACAGTCTAAAAGTGGTCATAGCCTAACACGATTCAGTTAACTACAACGCTAAGCTGATTCACTTCAAGACTGTTATTCAGAGTATGACTGATGGGTTCGGCTGAAACCCAGTTGTGCATTTTATTACAAAGAAACCACCCTTCCCTTTTATGTTTTAAAGAAGAATCAATGAAGTTCTCTCCATTTTTGAAAAGATATACTAATAACACTGCTCAGTATGCAGATTTCACAAAAAAATCTGAGGTAAGGGCCATACCATTTATTGTTGAGAAACCCAGAATCTTCTTCCACAATATTAACAAAGATTGAAAAAAAAATCTGATGTGAAGTCTAGTAAAAAATCCACTGAACCAACGTTCTGCAAAATGGATGCTTCACTTAAAATTCTAATGTATGAGACTTGGAATTCACTGCCTGTAGCTGAACTGTATCTATAGCAAGCTGCGTCCTATTGTGCCTGGAACATAATCACAATCCAGATATATGCCCCTTCTGGCCTGCTCGAATTAAAATGCATATGTATGACAAACAGGAACCTGCAAACCTCTGCACACAAGAGTTTCACAATCTCCCTCTACCCAACACCAGGTAAGACTTCACATTTCCCTTTCCCCAGCCAACACTATCCCCCAAACATTTCCACTTTATATTACCTTTGTCCCACCCCTGATCTGCCAAATTCTCACATGGTGCTGAGGGCATCCTAATCTCCTCTTTCTTTCACTCTGTACTTTCAATAAATATGGAGAAACCCCTCAGACCCTCCTTGTTCAAGCTGCTGGCCTGTCTACTTCTTGCACCAGCTATTTTCTATTGATGAGAACATCTCTCTAACATCTTAATAACCACATGCAGTATCAGAGTTTTGGCAAGCGTGGGATATTTTTTTGTTTTGGTAAAAGCAGTTCATCAAAATGTTCTACCATCATGAAATGTGATTTTTCACATCACTTTGAACAATATACCTTTTCCTACCTGGCCATGTGAACATCAGGCTGCAGATTTCTCATGAACACAAACAAATCTTAAAAGTGCAGAAGTTAGGCCTATACTAATAGTTCTTGGAAGTGTGAATTTGTGCAATGGCCCAAAATGCAGCAGACTGTGGAATATTTATTATTAAAATGGGGGGGGGGAGAGGGGGGCCTACCAGTAAACTCTGTCCTTCCTTCCATGCCAATTACAAGTTTCCCATCTCACTTTCTCAACTGCAACTGAGAAGTAGAGATATGCAAAATGTGCTGCAAGTATTAGAAAGCTACATGTGCAAATCCCACAAAGAACAACTTATCTCTGAGCACTATACAACTTTGGTAGGAGTTTTAAATGATACTTCTTATGTTGAAACGATCCCACCAATTTCTAAATTCCCCAATACTAATGTAGTTTGCTGCTTCTTTTCCATCTATGCCCACTTCCTATGATTTTGTCATAAAACTAAAGTCCAAGTATTTCTTTAGCAGCTGCTTCTATACTTAATTTTAGAAGAACTGAAGGTAAGCACGTAAGAGTCCAGAAAGTAACCACAGGGCAATAATGCAAATTCCTCCTGATAGCAAGGGCTCTGTGCACTAAGCCAATGTCCTAAACAACCAGGTCAGGACTGCTAGTGTTAAAGCAGTCATAGAATTTCTTAAGCTTACTATGGAACATGTTCCTTTGAGGCTTTATGCACATACTGAGGAAGGAGAACTGCAAATTCAAGCCTTTCCTAGACTACCAGGAAATCCAAGACCTAAACCTAAAGGAGTGGAAACACTACTCTAGCTATTGATCAGGCCACTGACTGGAGCTACTATTCATTCATGCCCACAGCACCATCAAGTTCAGAAGGGTTATTTCTTCCAAAGTAAGCACATCTAGGGCTGAAGTAACACAAGCGCCAGTATCAAAAAATTACAGCTGTATCTTCAGAAGGTACCCACTGGCTTAGTTTTACTACCCTCAGAAATCTCTCTCCTGCATTTGTAAACAAAAAATCCATAAACCTGATTTCAAAATAATACATGTACTCACAACAATAGTTTACTATTTAATAAAGCACCAGCTACTACTATGTTTTGCACTTCCCCATCAAAATTGGTGATACAGAATACTTCTTGTGCCTAGCACAAAGCCAGGAATTAGGCTCAATAACTGAAAAAACGACCTTTTCCAGACCTGAATTGTATTGATACGAATTTCGGTATAACCTCTTCAGTTACCTGGGGTTCTTACTGTAGGAAGGAATGCCATAACAGTACGTGTCACCCTCAATGGCAAAACCATCTGGGGAAGTAACACTGATGCTCTGCCAAATATGGCCAAGGAAAAAAAAGAGAGAAGCCAGACCAGCTGTGTAGTAGACACAGCAGAAGGCTCTTCAGAAGCACCTCTCAGACCCTCCCTGGTTTATCTTGTTTCCAACTGCACCAATTCTTTTGCAATGAAAATACGGCTGATAAGTCAAAGCTTTCCATTTGTTTATGGCGGTATATATAACCCACTACTGAAAGGAAACCTCTCTGATTAATTTGAGATATTAAAAGATGGGACAGTAAGGGTGCTGGTTGCTTTGGCTAACCTAATGTTTGTTGCGAAGCCAAGTCTATTTTCTATTTCCCCGTGCACTGACTCACTTTATTAAAGGGTGGGGGGGGGAGAAGAGAGTAAGGAGAGCAGCTACCAAAACTGCTCATCCCCACTACCAACAGGTCTAAAATGTTTTAGGGATATGTTATGTGGGAAAATGACACAAAATAAATGACGATAAGGTTGAGAAAAGTAGCATTCCAGTAAGCCTGTTGGTGTATTTAGCTACCAAGACCTCCTCAGATTCACCCAGGCCTTGGCAACCATGTAAACAGCCTTCATGTGGAGGTGATGAGTCATACAAACAGAACATCCTCAAAAGCAATACTTAGTCATGAACCTACTGAAGACTCCACCCACAGCCAAACTCTTGTACTGAAGCTACTGTTACCCAGTCACGTGCTAACACCATGGTTTCTCATGACTAGATTTTCCTTAAAAAATGAGAACAACACAACATTAAGTCAGGAGGTTAATGTAAAGCAGGAGTCCAATGACACTTTTTGACAGGGCTGATATAAGACTTCAATAAAACAAGGAGATTTTAATACTTTGCCTTTGATAAAGCAACCCAAAAAACACTTGGGAATTTATAACTGAAAGCTAACATGAAGCATACTAAGAAATAGCCATGAGACAGTTCCACTGGGGAAAACTGCAAGACAGCCTCGTCACAGGGGATGACAGCAAAGGAAACTGAGCACACACAGTAATGCAAGAAAATGTATATTTCTCAACCCACCTGCTATCAGGTCATCAAGAGTGTCGGTAAGCGTCTGTGCTGGAGTGGCAACCATTAATCCGTCTGGTTCTTGAACTAACAGCCCCTGCCCATGTCCAGCAATTGGCTGCTGCTGTCCTACAGTTTGCTGATTACCTAATACTTTGCGAAGTTGAAAAGAATCTGTCCCATTACAACCTACGTTACTTGGAAAATTACACTGTGTTGACAAAGGCTGGAGAGGGGCAAACTCAGTTTGCTCAGGAGGTGATGGAGACTGCTGCTGCTCATCTTTACACAGGACACTGTCAACCTGAGATAACCCAGAAAAGTTATCCATAGGAAGACTCTCATTTCCTTCCACTTCTGGGAGGACACCTGTGTGTGGGCATGGCTGCTGCTGAGAATGGGGCGTCTCAGTCTGACCTTTGGTCTCCAAATATTCTTTGGTAAATTGCTGTTGTGTTTTCATCTGCAACTGCCTCTCCACCTTTTGCAGTTCCTTTAATATTTTCTTCTTCTTCTGTACTTGTTCTTCTCTGTTCTTTTTGAGCTCTTCAATTTTATCTTTATTCAAAGGTTCACCTTGAATTAACTCCAATGATTTGAGCTGTGCTTTTTCAATAGCACTAATTCTCTGTCCAAGTTCGTTCAGCTTGCCTTCAGTCTCTTCTACTATACATTCCAAAGGCTGGTATGGGTGAAAAGGTGACAGTAGGTCCTGATCTGCTACCTGAAGGGAAGTTGACTTCTGCTTGGATGTACCTAAGCACATGAAAAATGTTTGAAAAAATGCCATGCTGAAGTTAACCCATACCTCCCCACTCTTATCCCACCCAAACTTTATAACTAATGTTGCACAGTGTCAAATCACATTAAGATAACATGGTCACAGTCTGCACTTGGAATAAAAGTGGACAGCACAAGACAGAAGTGGAATTTTAAACGCAGATCCTATCTTCAGTTGTAATACAACTATTCAGTATTCAAAATTGAAGATACAAGTCCTTAGATAGCGGCTCCCATGGAAATAAAATTAGACTGTGAACAGAAAGCAGTACTGGTATATTTACATCGACTAAAAATGGTTCTACTAGGCAAGGAGCAAATGAACCCTGTAAAATACTTTTGAATGCTGAAGACCTAATTTGCAGAATGTTCAGCCTGTGCGCATACATATACTCTTAACACTGCTGGGAATGGTGATCTAAAAATACAATGCAAAATTACCAACAGTTACACTTCCCAATGCAAATATGCTATAACATTTCTTCAAATTAAGTGTGTATTTGCCATAGTAAAGCACAGTTCTTTTAAAGAGCTCAAATAATTCAATCTTCCCAAAACTAATCTAACAAGAAATAGGTCCTATTTCGGCACCTCAACAAATCAAAATTATCTTGGGCTGAGAGCTGTGTCTAAGTTCCAATTCAGTGCTGCTATTCAGGAACAAATGTATTTATGTTTAAAATTTAAAAAGTAACATTGAAAGAAAGACACTGTTAAGTCACAGGATTTTCTGTTTATTTCATGGTCAAATATACAATTTTAAGAGGGATTTCACCTGTCAAAGAGTCAAAACTGTACTTTGGCGGGCAAAGTATTTTAGCAATTTAGTTTACAAGACTGAGCGTTATAACCATCAGCTTTAAAATTCAATATAATATGACTCTACATTAGCAGACGAAATTAAGAGTTTAGAGCATTTTGTGCTTGTTCCCCCGCCCTGTGTAAGAATTCCGAAGGGGCATGGAGGCTGAAAGATATTGAGAGCCCCTGCTCTAAACAATTCTGACTAAGGGGAATGAAGGCAAATGGAAAGGGAGTGGGAAAAGGAAGTTAAGAGGAATAGGGAGGGGACAGGGAGGCCCGATAAGATGGAAAATGCTGTTGCTGCCCTCAACCAAAGGCCTGGCAAAATAGCTCTGTCTTACAGGCCCTGCAGAACTGAGACAAATCCCACAGGGTCCAGGTCTCATTCAACAGAGCATTCCACTAGGCAAGAGCCAAAGCTGAAAATACTCTGGCCCTGGTTAAGGACAGCCAGATATTTTTTGGGCCAGGGATGTCCTCAACATGTCCTCCAGAGTGGAGTGCACTCCTAGGGTGTATTTGGAGAGGCGGTCCCAAAGATACAATGGTCCCAGAGCGCTCAGGGCTTTAAAAGTTGAAACCAGAACCTTGAATCTGACTCAGTACTCTATGGGCAGCCAATGCAGCAGGTGAGCACTGAACTAATGTGCTCATACCACGGGGTTCCCGTGGTGCATTCCCGTGGTGCAACTGGTGCATTCTGCACCAGTTGGAGAGTCTGGATCAGCCTCAAGGATAACCCAGGGTAGCGTGATTTAAAATAGCCTGGAGGTGACCATAATGTGAATCACTGTGGCTAGGTCAGGGGATGACTTAAGTAGAGGGACAATAACCTGATCTGATATAGGTGATAGATTGCCAATTTGGCCACTTGTGTGACTTGGCCCTCTGCAGATAGTGAGGTGTCAAGCTTCTGTCTGTCAGCGGAGGCGTTAATTGTACCTTGCTAAGAGTTGGAAGGTGGCCACTCCCCTCCCCAAGTCTCCCCAGCCCAACCACAGGACCTCCGTCTTCACTGCAGTTAGTTTCAGCTAGCTCTGCTTTAACCATTTCACCATGGGTTCCAAATAACAGGCCAAAGTATCTGGTCAGCCACTCATCAATAGTCCCTGAGCTGAGGCGGGATAACTGGCTGGTTGCCCTGTGATTCTCTGGGTGATAGAGAGAACACGAAAGGATACAGTCAATGTTGTGGGAGGACAAGGAGATAGAAATGTTAAGTTTTGAAAGGAATATTGGAAGGAATAAGCTGTTGATACCTAAGAGGGGATGGTAGTGATTTGGGAGCTCAGAGAAGGTTCAGGGAACCCAGTTACTGGGGGATATGGGAGGTATGGTAGTAGAAGGAGATATAGCAAAGGAGGAGCATGGAGATATGGGCAGGCCCAGCCCTCTTCTGCAATAAGAGGGTGGTGACACTAGGAAGATGGCCGTTCTCCAATACTGATGCTATATAACTCCAGTTTTCTTAAAAATAAGACCAAAACTCTGCGAGAGCATGATGTGCACCTGGCATGCGTGACCAAGGCCTGGTAAGGGACAGTGAGACAGTCACCTTGAAAGAATTGTGTCGCCCCACCACTGGTGTCTCAGTCCTGCATCAGTCCTGGCAAAGGGCCAGTGTATGTGTGTGGCACTGCTGATACAGGAGGCTTTCTCTTTCAGGGCACTCCCCACCCCAGAAATTCCAGGCACTGGGCTTGGGATGCTGAAGAGAGTTCGGCTATCTGGGTGGTGTATACTGACAGTCCAAAGCATCAACAGATACCCTATCAGGGCTACTGAAGGCAGTTTCAGACTGGGCTATTAGTCCGGGGTGACTTTAATGCCCACGTGGATGACGTTGTAGATGATGCTGTCATTCATGGCAGCACTGGGACTCTGTTTATATCAGGCCCAACGCGCCAAGTAGGCCACACCCTGGAATCAGTTTTTGGAGTGGGGTGGAGGTGTGACCAATCTCTGGTTACAGTGTGCCATGGTCTACACGGTGCCAATCTCTACTTTCATTATGCCCTGAAAGCCTGCCCTGTATAGGCAAATAAGCTGATTTATGGTTGCCCGCAGAGACTTATGGATCTGTCTGGTTTCAAGAACACTATGTGGGATCTGAGGCCTCCTGGCAACTTGTTAGATGAGTTGATAAGAGGGCTGGAACAGCCATCTCTCTGAAGTCATTGATGAGATCGCTCCCCGACGTCCTCTCCGCTATCACACTAATTCAACTCCTTGGTATACTTTGGAGCTGACGAGAAAAAAGCTGGAACTGAGATGACTAGAATGAATTTGGCGGAGAACTCATGATGAGGTGGTTAAGAACATCTTGTAGGATGCTTATGAAAGCTTATGAGCCGGTGGTGAAGGTCACGAAAAAAAGAATATTTCATGACCAGAATCACATCTGCTAGCTCACATCTGGCTCAATTGTTTGGGGTAATGCGGTCACTGACAGACCTATCCTACAGGCTTCAAATTACTAGTAATTCAGACATCAGCTGTGAGACATTTGTGACCTTTTTTGTGGATAAAATCTTATCACTCCACCAGGATCACTAGAAACCCTTTGGTCGTCTTCAGGTCCTGTGTTTGACCAATTCAGCTGCCTTTCCCAGGACGATGCTGACAGTCTTGAGGGCTGTGAAGCCTACCACTTGCCTGAAACAGTGAAAGAGTCAGTGGTAAGGCTGCTCTTTAAAAAGCTATCTTTGGATCCTATGGATCTCATCAACTACCCCCCAGGGTCCCATCTTTCATTCTTAGGTAAGGTAGTTGAGAGAGTGTCTGCAGAACAGCTCCAGACATTCCTGGAGAACACATTCGTCTTGGACCTATTCCAATCATGGAATGAAGATGGCTTTGGTCGCCCTCACAGAAGATTTCTGGAGACAGCTGGACGGAGGTGGGTCAGCGCTGATATTGTTGCTTGACCTGACAGCAGTGTTCGATCTGGTCAATCATGATCTTTTGGCCGACACCTCACTGATGCTGGGATTCATGGGTCAGGCTTGCAGTGGCTGTGCCCATTTTTCTGGGATCAGGGACAGAGTGTAACAGTCAGAGAGAGGACCTCCATGCTCCACTCATTGGTGTGTGGAGTCCCACAAGAAATGAATCTCTCTCCAATATTGTTTAACATCTACATGCACCTTCTTGCCCAACTGATTTGGAGTTTTGGGCTGGGTTGTCACCAGTATGCTGATGATACCCAGCTATATCTGCTGATGGATGACCAGCCAGATACCACTCCAGACGACTCATGCAGTTGCCTGGAGGCCATGGTGGACTGAATGAAAAAGAGCCAGCTGAAGTTAAATCCATTGAAGGTGGAAGTCCTGAGGCTGGGGCAGGCAGATGCCGATAAGTCCTGCCAACTGCCAACCCTTGATGGTGTGCAGTTAACACCTAAGCCAACTGTCAAGAGTCTAGATGTGATTCTTGATGCCTCCTTATCTATGGAGGCTAAAATCACACAAGTGGCCCATCTGTTTTTTTTACCATCTTCGCCAGGCGAAGCTATTGGCACTTACCTGTCTCAACTTGACCTAGTCACAGTGATCCAAGCAATGGTCACCTCTAGATTAGAATACTGCAATTCACTCTATGTAGAGCTGTGCTTGGGTCTGCTCCGGAAACTCCAGCTGGTGCAAGATTCAACAGGTCAAGTCCTAACTGGAACCCCACAGCTACTGCGTACACAACCAGTGATTTGACAGCTGCAATGGCTCCAGTGGAGTACCTAATCAGGTTCAAAGTTCTGGTACTCATTCAAAGCCCTAAACGGTCTGGGCCCATCATACCTCCAGGACCACCTCTCTTATCACCCCCCCCCCAAAGAGTGTTGCAGTCAGCAAATAACAACTTGTTGGTGGTTCCTGGTCCCAACCTGATGGAATGCTATCCGACTAGACCCAGGTCCTGTGGGACTTGATGCAGTTCCACCAGGCTTATGGTTGAGGCAGCAACGGTGTACCATCCAGTTGACTCCCTTGCCCACTCTCCTATTTTGTGGTTTGAGAACAGGAATTGTAATGCTGAGTGCTACTCATCATTGGGTTGAAGATAATTTGAAGATGTGGATTTGATCTCTCATTTTATTGTATTTATATAGCATTTATATAGTGTTGGAAGTCAACCTAAGCCCATAAAGGGGAGGGCAGCCTATAGATGGCTGCTGACAGACTTAAGAATAGAAGTGCCAATCTGCTCCGGTCTAGTTACCTCCAGAGATAATCTATGAGAGTGACCAAAACTGTCTCCATCTCATAGCCAGGGCAGAAGTTTGACTGAAATGGATCCAGTGCCAATGTGGCCTCTAAGAAACCAATCCCCTTGGGAAGACCCCCCAAAGACAGGGGTAGATTGCTTATATCCCTTGGGGGCCTGTACTCTGTCTCCACTGGTTTTCACCAGCCAAGATGAGCACAAGTTTAGGCTTCACAGCTGCCAGGATCCTGTCAACATCAGACTGGGAGAGACAGCTGAATTGGTCCAAAATCAAACCTGAAGATGGCCAAGTGAAATCCAATTTGCTGATTGTATCAAAGTGGGTGGAAAGATCTTGGCAAAAGGACAGGATTGTATCTGCAAAAGTGCTCACTAATGCCTCATAGCTGATTGTCAATTCACTATTATTTGAAGAGCCTTCAACTGGGGCTGTTAAAGATTGAATCGCTCTAAATAACTGCACCAGGCGTGAGCTTGCAGATGCGATGCTGGCCATGCAGAAGTGTTTCTTCACAGCCTTTACTGCCACCTCACAGGCTTTCATGAGCACCCTAGAAGGTGGTCTTGCCCCTCTGCCAAACTCATCCTAGTCGTCTTAGCTCTTGCTTCATCCCTCATAGTTCCAAGGTATACCAAGGAGCTAATTCGGGGCAGGAGTGAAGAGGATGTTGGGGAGCAATCTCGTCAATGGTCTGCAAAAGATGACTAAGCCTTCCACAAGCTTCCTTAATGAGTAGCTGGGAGGCACTGGATCCTGCAGAGCATGCTGGAAACCATAAATCTACGCACACAAGCATAAATCCAATTTCCCCCTGTACAGGGAGGGAGCTGGGTGCTGAGATAGGCCTTCTATTCTTAAATATTGGACCAATATTCACCTCCACAGTGAAGATCAAATCCAGGTATAGTTGCTTGATATGTGGTACCTGAAACAATTTGGGAGAATCCCTGTGCCGTCATAGAGAACACCAGATATTATGTGGTACCTGAAACAATTTGGGAGAATCCCAGTGCCGTCATAGATAACACCAGATCCTTGGCATGATTGGTCACAGCATTGCATCGATAGTCACTGGCAAGTATCATATGTGAAGCCATTCCAATATACTTACAACAACTCTGACAGGTTCAAGTCTTGCCCCCTCCTAAGATGCCTGATGGCAGTTCCCGACCTGCCAAGCTGAAACTAGACTCCCCTTCAACTGCACTGGTGGAGCTAAGTGCACTGTTTCGCAATGATCACATTCCAGGATGTTTACCTTGAGCATGAAATGTACACATTGGGCCAAACTCATTTTAGCCTGAAATTTGTTTTTAAGAGAGAAAGAAACATTATGGAAAGGCACAATGGTGCACCTGAAACAAAATTCTGGATACTGGTGTCAGTAAGAACTGATGGAAAAGACAAGATTTTTACATCTCTCCCCACCCAACACAAATCCACAAGCCTGGATGCCATGGATTTCTCAAATACAAATTACTTTATTGGTGTTGTTTTGCAGGACCTGCAAGATTGAGTTGTTTCACCAGGCTACTGTTGAGGACAGAAACTGTATTAGCCTCACTTCCCTGTGTTCCTGATATTGGTGTGAAAAGTGGCTTTAAGGGGCATGGTTTTGATTTAACTGGTATCACTCAGTGGAGCCAGTGGCACCAAAGATACTGTGGGTTTTATTGCTTTTATTGTTATTAATGAAGTTGTATGCCACCCTGAGCCTGCATCAGTAAGGGCAGCCTATAAAATGAATAAAATAAATAAATAATAGGGAACAGAGGCTTTAAAAAAATTATGGTAAGAGGAAAACATCTGATTTAATGTATATCATTTTAATATCAGTATTGTTTCTAGAGCTCACCAGTATAAAAATACTAGTTTCCCTTACCAACTGAAATATTTAGGGAAAAAAATCCTGAAACTGAAGAAATGTAACATAAATAGACAACACCTGCTCTTAAAAGGAGTGGCCTTCACATCCATGAAAGACCACTGCATCGTAAGTCCCTCCAGAGTCACTTGTTTGCTTTTCTGAAATAACCTGATGCTAGTACACATACACAGAGGGCAACAGAGCCCACTGTTTCTCTGTATGCACTTTTAAGGCAAGCAGCTGGTCCAACAAGACAAGGTAACACAACAGTGGTGAGAATTCCTCTGTGGCTCTGACCTTGGCCCAGCAGCTAAGATCAAGTGCAGTACCTGTTGCACCTTGGTTTGTATGGCCTGCTCCCACCTCTCTTAGTCCACTGTCTACCATCCTGGGCCTAAGACATTGATGATGTCATCACTCTAACATCCCTCTTCCCGACATATGACTGATATCATGTGATTGCTGACCGATGGATCCTGAGCCAGTAAAGGCTAATTATTATTTTTCTGTGCAGTAACCTCATGAATCAAAACAAGGTTTGCTGGCCCTCCACTGTTCTCGTGCACATCAGCATTACCATTCAACCAGCATCTTCCATAAAAACCTATACTATCCCCTTAATATAAAACCTGAAGTCTCAGCATTCCTACACTTTAATCATTAATATATTTTTCAGGTATGTAAGCTCTGGAAAAACCTGTCTGGTACATATATTATGCCGACTTTAGAATACTATAAGAGCACCTTGGGATGTTTATTCACCAACAAAATCTCAGGAATATTTTATTGCCAAACAGAATTGGATAAAGCACACAAATTTACTATCATAAATGTGAATGTCCAGCCGACCTTATCCCTATGGCTTGAAGCAGGTAATATTGAGTATTCCAATAAAATCAGACAAGATGTGGGTAAAAACTGCACAATGGACACTTCGTCTGCAATTCCAAAAGTCAGTCCCAACAAACCCTGTAACACTTCTGAAAGAACTTCCAAATTCAGGGTCTGCCAATTCTCCAGGGAAAAAAGAAGATAACCATGATTTTGGATAAGTTAAAAAGTATGCTCTTGGAGCCAAGTGATATACAGACGAAATAAGAACATTCTTGTTAGAGCTAAATTTTCTCAGTGGAACATCAGGGACTGAAGCCATTTCACAAACTAGAAATAGCTTGAGCTGTGGCCCCAAGACAATGGGGAACTAGTGTTGATTTTTCCTGTATTGGCTGAAGCTTCCAGATAACCGTCAAAGACTATTCCACAGGCAACTTGTGGAAAGGTATGATGTATTCAGGTCTGAATCAAACGATAAAAGGGAAGGGGCCACTGTCTTACCACAGCTGAAGCTTACATAAAGCATGCGACTCACAAACTGCAGCTGCAGGTGACACAATGAATCAGGGCTATACATCTGAGAAAACTGAAGACTTAATGCTGGAAACAACCAGAGTTCTGCCCAAGTTACAGGGCCTGGTGACTGACATTTATTTCATGCCCCAATTCAGCAATTCACTAGCATCCATATTTGGGTATAGATTAGCAGTAAAACGAGAGACTAGCAAAAGATTGACAGGAGACTTGCAAATTGTGTCTCAACAACACACTGGTGGCACCGATTTCTACTTGACCTTTTAAAACATCCAATGAATTGTTTACCAGAGAATGCATAAACTAGATGAGGGTATATATATGTGACACAACACTGCAACGTCCGATAGCAATAAGCAATTGTACAGTAACACATTTTTGCATCTTCATACGAATGCACAGGATTACTTTAAGGGTGGTTCTGTAAATTCTTATAGCCATGTTACAAACACATTAAGAATAGCAAAACTTCTGAAAGATCTAATATGATCAACACATAGCACAAGCACACCCTACAACACTTTTGATGTTAGAGACGTCAAAATAATAAAAGTAGTTTATTGGAGGGGGTGGGGGGCAAATCAGAAAGGAAAATCTCTTTCTAGGAAAAGAGAAAGTAACAACTGTTTCCAAAAACACAGAACTGGACCAAAGGTAATAATTTATTGGAGAATCAACATTACAATGCATTTCCAAGCCATTGTGAAACATCAAAGTTGCATCATTTGGGGGAGCCAGGTATTTGGGACAGCACAATGACAGCCACAAGTGAGCTCTAGGAGTCAGAGAGATAATTTCAGTACCATCCCAAGAAGTGCTTAAGTTGCTGTATCCTGGAATATATCCTGTCCTGATTTGAAGAGTTCAAGTAAAAAAGAGTTCATTATACCTTGTCCTGTTCACATATTTACTGCAAAACAGATCAGCAATCTGAAATGCACTGTTTCCAGCATTCTTACACTAATAGTAAATATCTGCTAATCCCACTTGCAGGGGAAACTTGCCAAAACAAAAATGTTGAGGAAGATTAATTCCTTATTAATGAAATATAACAGATTGCAGAACAAATCACTAATGCAGATAATTCTTGGTTGCCTCTTCAGAGGTAAATAAGCATCTAGTAGTGTTCCTACAACTGCCTTAACACGTTCTGTAACAATTATAGTCAGACTTCCTTCCAGTTAAAGACAATTACCATTCTTTGCTGTTAAGATCTCCATCCAATAACTAACCAAACAGTGACCAACAAAAGCATCAACTAACCTACCAAAATCAATTAGCAGTATCAGCACAGCACTATATTTATTGCTCTTGTATCAGATCTGCCCCAGGAAAAAGAAAACACTCATGCACATATCTGCATTAAGATATTTTCATTCATCTGCGTTGAGATCTAGATCTTAAAACTGAGATCTAGATCTTAAAAGCTTGGATTCAAATGTAAATGAGAATTCTTATAACTAAGCTTAAATCTTTATCTGATTTCTGCATTTTAAAAGTATATATCTAGTATACATTGCTTCTTTAAAGCAAAAAGAGCAGCAGGCTGCAATTCACAAGTCCAGACGGAAGAAATCCCAATTTTTATTATGGCTTTTGTCTGCCATATGGGCCCAGCCATTTCACTATTAGAACAACTGTGATTGTCAGTGGACTCACTAATTACTGTTTAAACAAAATTCAACTATGAGATCCCCTACTCTTACTTCAGAACGTTCTTCAGTTCTTACTTGAATTTCTAAATACTCCTCATTGTCTTTGGAAATCCTTGGCTTGCGTTACTGGAGAAAAATATGTCCACTTCTTTTTAAGCATGGGCATATTTTGCTTTAATGTTAACATATCACTAACTAGATTGGCCATCGGGCTTCTTTTTGTATGTGCTGAAAGTCTGACTAGTGCATTTGATCAGGTCACTTGTTTCAGTAAATTAGAGCTCTCTCCATTTTGACTTATTGGAAAATGTTGTGACACTGGATGATTTCACCTATTTTCTTCACCTTGACTGGAAGGTTTCTAGAAATCCTGTGTACTGGAGAAGCAGGTCATGGAGCTGACTGGAGGTTTTACTGTTTTGGACTTGATTCTGAGCATGACGTAATGCTTAGGGCTGTTGTACTTTTGGCACATAACTGTCAATACCGCGCAAGTCCTGATAAGGTACATGGGCACCCGGATTGGCACCTCAATTGTATATAGTTGGCTGGAACAGACTACGAGAGGTGAAAGAGAGCTTGAAATACCCCTGTATCTGGCGTATACCTGTGACGCAGTTAGCAATAAACAGAACTGCACTGGTGACTGTGTGTCTTTCGGTTCTTGTTTGCATTGCACCCTGCAAGGTGACCTACTCGCGAGTAAGCCGCTGCTTCAACATCCAGACCTCTATGAGTTGCAAATATTGTACCAAATGGGAACAGTGACCATTACGCCATCAAATTCAGCATTCATCTCCAAAGTCCCACCAATCACATTTGATTCCAAAAGAGGAAACTTTAAAAAAACTTTCTTTAAGATGTCTGAAAAATATTGAAAACTACACTAACTGAGGCCCAGATAGAACTTGGGGGCACCTGCTGAAGTTGACAAGCATGAGGTTCAAGACAGACAAAATTACTTAATGAGTAATTAAATCAAGCAATTTGCTGCCAGTGGATAGAGCTATGGATACAAACAGATAGCTTTAAGAGGGAATTAGATTCATGGGGGAGGGGCCCATCAATGTCTGCTAGTGAACTTGCATGTCCAGAAGCAGAAGCGGATTTCCAAATCCAGAAGCAGAAAACCTCTGAATACAAGCACTGGGAGGCAGCAGAAGGGGAAGGTCATGGCCTCTGTGTTGATTGGTCTTCCAGGGCAACTGCTTTGACCACTGAGTGACACAGGATGCTAGTCTAGATGGGCCATTTGTTTGATCCAGCATGGCTCTCCTCCTTTACGTTGTTCCCAAACTTTTGCTTTCTTGAATTAATTGTTAATAGTCCCTGACAGGTCAATTTTAGTACCATGACCATGCTATTCCAGCATCACAAGCTGTACACCTCTTCAGGGGTGCAATGCAATATGAGGGGGGAAAACCCAAGTATAGTTATCCAGGCAGATTACATACTTCCTATTTTTCCGTGGCTATTTAGAAATACATCAAGGGGAAAAAAGAATTGTGGGTTTCTCAAAGGCATGCAAATGTACACGGAACAAAAACCCATATATTTGGGGATTTTAAAAAGTACAAAACGAGGGGGGAAACACCAAACCTTCCTAGTCACTTAGTCTTTTGAGTCCTCCAGCCCTTCCTCTTCATATTTTAGAATCTCAGAAAGTTCAAACAATACAGGGGACGAAGGGCTACCACCAACCTATGTGTGTCTCTTATGCAGCTTCCCAACAATCAGAAAAAATAAACACACATACCTAGTGTTCGCTCATGTCTGCTCAAATTCATTCACCTCCACTGGCAGGGAGGAAGGAAGTATGCAACACATTTCCTTTTCAAATCATTACAAGTGAACAGGTGGGGAAGGGGTTACACAGATCAGCAACAACTATACACTTAAGCAAACCAACATTTTCTAGTACTAGTTTTTAGGACATCAGACAAAGGCTGCATTCTGATCTTACTGACCAACCTGTTTGTTTTTCCAAAAGTTAGCTAGTTGATGAGAGATCTAAGGCAACTCTACCCATTACAACATTGGGACCAGAAAGGAGAATGTGTGATGTATCTTTCTGCAATATCACCTGTCCAGTTTTGAATATTGAAAAACTGAAAAGTAGAAAAAGAACAAAGTAACTGCATCAAACCCCTGTCTGTGATGGTCCTGACCTCCCCTTGTGGCTGGAAGACATGCCCCCTCCCTTTTTCCTCTGTGCATGAAGCACAGCTGAAACAGTCCTAGCTTTGGGAGCCTTGAATCAAACTCAATTTTACCACCACATCTAAAGGTGGAGGCCTGGGAAAATGGGAGTTGGTTTCCTCCCCTCAAACTGTGATACTAGGCAACAATTTCATCCAAGTTATAATCCTGGTTTGTGAGGAAGACGTGAATCCATGGGTGTTATGGCAACTGAGCAGTGAATCACTACGATGGCCACTAATCAGCAAAGTATGATTGAGCAAGCAGGTTTTTTTAGTTGACATTCTAAATGGTCCAAATATATTAATCTTCGTAGTGATCAATATAGCTGCTTTGGCACGGAACTTGATCTTGCATAGAATTTCTATTTTTTTTCCAGCAGAGAATACAGGAACTTGATATTAACATATGTTATCAGAGATAATGCTCCTTGCAAGCCCACAATAAGCACTATTTAAATCTAGACACGTAAGTGGCTGGATCCTGAGAACTGCTTGCCAACACACCTCCCCACCTTCTGCAGCTCCCTCCGCCATCCAGTAAGTGCTGAAGCCTGAGATATTCATAGAAACAGGGCAGGATGCAGAACAGAGAACTGCAGCTCAACATCATGAGCCCACGAAAATGGCAAGACATCTTGCGGCCCAAGGCAAAGCGCCATGTTCGAGAGCCCACACTTCTCACAGGGGAAAAACATGTATCGTAAAAATGCTTCTGCATCATCTGAGGTCTTTCCATTTTAGGTCCATCAATATTACGCGCTCTGGGAAGGACCGAGGAAAAGTCTATGTTCTGCACAGTAGCATACTACTGGCAACAATACACATGCAGCAATTACTTATGCTTTGTCACTTCTGGCCCAGTTCACTTGACTTCCCACCTAGAATCATCTGTTATTTAACCGAGAACTGCGATTAACATTCACTGGTCTTAGGCCAAGTTCTAAAAACAAAACAATAAGTTCTTGTGTAAGATCATCCATGTAATATTATAGCTATGATTTATGAATTGGGGAAAGTCTACTAGAAGACATAAGAGGCATGCACAACCTACAATTCACCTGCCATTTATGGCAGTCCTGTAGCAATTCAGTATGCCTCTTGGCTTCAAAGAGTGCTGGTATAGCAATCCTAACAAGAGTCTCTGAAAATAAGGGTGGGACACACAAGGTACTAAACATTTGGCCTGATTTACAATCAACAAAGTTAATGAAGGAAATGAGTGCATCGTTTGACTAGTGCTGCAGATTCGGTAAGTAGTGGCAGAAGCAGATCTCACAGCTTAGAAATCAAATAGGCAATTTCCCCCAAAGGTAATCAAATGTAAATGCCTCACTACTCATGTACTTCTCCAAAGCATTTTGATGACCAAATACATTCTAAAAATAGTGACAGGTACATGTTTTTGTTAAAAGCGACAAAATCCTTTGACAGTGCAAGGAATTTCCAGGTCAATTTGGGATGTGAGGTAGGGAATGTATGAGTTTTTGTTTGTGTGTGTATGTTTGGGGGGGGGGGGGTTTCAAGAAAAAGGGACAAAACTGCCGCTCTATTTTGCCATGAGCCTGAGGAGTTATTTGTGTCTTTGCCAGTGTGTTTTTAAAGCTTACTGTGATGGTTTAAAACAGACTGCTCGACGCAGCATCAAATTCCAAACGCGCCCCAAGCCCTTAACATGTAACACGTGATTTAATTTTAAAAACAGCTGCATACTAACCTTTCGGGAGACTCAAAAGTACAGGAGGGTTCTCTTGAGGGGTTCTGTCAGGTTCCTGGGGAGGTACAACCATGGCAAGTGCATGCATTGGTACACGTGGGACCTGCAAAGTCGACTCAGAGGGGGAAAAAAGCCTCTTGTCAGTACGTTTAAGGATCACACATTCGTGAAAGGGGTTCAAAATACTCTTACCCCATCTCAACATGTGCCCTGCATGGATCTGCTTTGATGTTTTAAACTGGAACTCTGAATCAAGCCTTTTAACAATCTACTGCATGCAGAATGACACTACACATGGTCTTTAAGCAAAATGATACTTTGGTTAAAAGAATAGTGGATATCGAAGTCCCGTGCACCAGAATTTTTCCACAGGAGATGTGTTGAGCTCTTACTCGTTGAAATGTATAGGAATCTGAGGTGATTCATTTTCCTAACTGTGTCTGGATCTCAGTTTATGACAATATCTCAGGACTGAATCAAACATATGACGGTTCAGCTGTCACTCATACAGAAACGTAGTACCGGACCAACAGAAATGTAGTACCGGACCAACTGAACCCCAGAGGCTGATTCCTTTACATCCCAAAAGACTACAATTCTGTTTTCCATTGTTACAGTTAACACGAAAGCTTTGCAGCTCACCTGAGACTGATCCTGAGATGGCGGAGTGAGCTGAGACATGTCTGTGGTTGGGACGGACAAAACATTGTTTGGGTAATCCAGTAAATAGGAAACAACATTTGTATGCCCACCCTTTGCAGCTTCAATGAGCATCGTCGAGCCATCCTGGAACACACATTTGGGCAGGACGAAAATTAAGTGTTAATGGGTTTTGGTCCTACAAACCATCAAAAATATGCATTCAGTAATCTCAAACTGAATGACCAGGAATACCTTAAGACGATGAGTGGGGTCTGCACCATGAGCTAAAAGCAGCTCGACGACAGCAAGATGGCCCCCGGCACATGCCAGCGATACAACTGTGTGGTCATTATTAGCTGTAGCCCGGTTAACATTGGCACCTATCAAGAATCAAGAAAAAAACATAATTATGGGGAAATTCCATGCAAGCCTTTAGTTTTTCAAGCCTATTTTTAAAGAGAGCAACAATAACAACTCCTAGAGGCAGGGGTCGCTGCGGCGCCTGTGGCCTCTCCAGGATGTTCCAAGCGGATCTAACAAATCCCATCAGCATGAGCCTTTTAAAAGACAATAATCTCGTCAGCTTGCTGTGTGAGGCAGAACAACATCAAGTCTTTGAGGATCTCTCCTATCCAGAGGCTTATGCACCTTTTCCAAGAAGGTATCCTAAGACTGAAAGAGAAAAACTAGGTCCCTAGCATCAGAAGAAGCAACTTTGATTACGTTTGAGGTACTGGTTTATGCTGCTGAGGTAGATGGGGTGGGATAAAGACTCTTAAAGTGTCCCTTCACGAATTTCAGTAAGGAGCAACACAAGTACGCGAGAGTCAGTGTCCATGAAGCCAAATGCTAGATCTGATTGAAGACTTCCTGGGGACCTTCAAACCCAATGAAGCTACCCTATGACTGACTTGTTCAGAGTAGGACTTAACATCTTTACTAGATAAAAGTTTACAAGCTGGAGGGGACATGAAATGCTGAAGTGTCGGATACCTTAACTACTGGAAGTGCAGGGGCACTCCTGATGCTTAGGGTGGACAAAAGCAGACGACTTGTGATGTGAGTATGGCGAGATCTGTCACACAATGAGCTGTGCTGGAGTCAGCTGATGAATGTTTACAACTAGGGGTCTGAAGGTGAACAACCTCTGGCATGATAATCACCCGCAGTCATATCAACACCAAACTGGCATAGCAGTTGTTGATGCATCTGTGAGAGGTGGGTAGTCTTGAGGTTGTAGTAGTGTCCTGTTCATGGGATCAGTGTAATGAGTTGAATAACGAGTGTTACCAGTAGCTGGAATGACAGCATGGCCAACCAGATACATTAATAAGATGGGTAGTTATGCAATACCGGTCAGAATTGATGATGACACCTGTGAGATTCCCAACTATGGAAAAAAGGCTGATAACATGGATTTCTGTCAAGTCTGATGGATTTCTTCTGTCCACTAGATTCAAACTGTGGACATTATACATATCAGATGTCAGCCATAAGGCAGAAATTTGGGTTTCCTTTGTTCACTAATTTTACTTTTGATTTATTTAGACAATTTCAAATATTGATAAAAGTTGATTTTAACTGTTGGTTCAAAACCTGCTAAGCTGCTGCAAGACAGCTTCACTCCCAGCTACTACAAAATGGCTACTGAAAGAACTAGATGTTATAGAAATTAAAGAACTGGCAAATAAAATGTCAGACGATAATCTTTAAGCCCTTTGAGATCTGGACTGAATGTGGGACTCCTTAATTCTGCACGGTGTTCACTGCTCCAGAAGACTACAACTGCTTTTGTAATTATCAATTTAATTTTAAAAAATCTAACATTAAATATTTAGAAATGCAGGTTGCCCTAAAGTAAAACAGATTGCTCATGCGCGATATTCCTGACAGCCAGGTATTCAGCTAGCACTACTAACCTTTGCTAATAAGGAATTGTACAGTGCATAGATGACCCGCTCTTGCAGCTTTCATTAGTGGTGTCCTTCCGCCTTCAGATTCATGCTCCTATTTAGAAACATCATGAAGAAAGTGTAATTCACACAGGGAAACATGTGATGTGACCAACAACCTACATGGTGCTGTGCTGCTAGAGACATGAAGGTGGAACTTCAGGGAATATGTGGTGTTAACTCTGCAGCAACAGTCTTAGTGCTACCACAGATCCCCCTTCTGATCTGATGTGCTAGTGTCATGTCAGGGCACATAGGTGCACACCACTAGTCAATGCAAAAAGACAGTGGCGCCTTACTCAGATGTAGATGTAGTACCCCCAAAGACAACGGAACCCGGAAGTCAGTGCAACCATGCCACAGCATTAAGATTATCTCTGCCTCATGCCTTTGGTAGGTAGCTGACAAAGTTCTTACTTGTTTTTAGGGGAAAATGCTGTTACATTAGAACACTTTAAAGAGATTAAAGTCTTACTAAATCTGCACCAGCTTGAAGCAGAACATCTGCAACATCAGTGTGTCCATTTTCACAAGCGTAAGTCAAAGCCGTGTCTCCCGTTGCAGTTGTAGCATGGACGTTAGCTCCTGTTGAAGAGTATTGAATTATTCTCATAAAGCATTCAAATTTGCTCACCAAGCATCATTCACTGAGTGTCAATATGACAAACTTGCACACTGAAAGCATGAACAAGAAGCCCAGTAAAACAATTGTCAGCATCCAAAAACCTATTTGGGCTAGTGGTTTTTTTAATAGCAGACGACTGTATTACATAGTAATTTTTTTTGCAGTTTCAAAGATTGTTTAAAACTGGGCCAGTGTTTAGGACTTACAGAGCCAAAATACACGCGGGAATGCATGAGGCAAATAGTGTTTGGATTCTGGTACCATGTGGTGTTGTGCAGATCACCTTAAACCCCACTCTGCAAATGGCAATATTGAGTCAAGAATTTTGTAAGTTTTTATCAAATAAGCATTTTTGAGCACTAAAACTGGTATGGAAATTACTGCCAGATTTGCCACAGTTCCAGAACTGTAACTATCCTTCCACTGAAACAAGAGTTGTTCTCTAATTCTTCAATGCTGGGAAACAGCTGAAATGCCAAAGAAAGATGAACACCTGAGTGTTCATCTCAGGTGCCAACATCTGCCAACTTAACCATTATGAGTGTCATGGCACGCCTGTAAAACAATGCTGGATTAATGATAAATGAATACTTCCCCGAGAAAAGGTACTTTATACTCATGTCACTTACACAGATAGCCATCCCCACACAGTTTTGCAAATATTATCTTTCTAGTACAAATGCCTAAATGTGATGAAACTATGCAATAAGCATAGCGAGGTGATCACTGACTTAAATCAAACTGTTATTTTCATTCTACAAATATCACTGGTTTTGAAATGACCATCAAGAATGCTTAAAAAGTTGCACCAACTAGTCTTAACTGCCAACAAACATACCTGCAGCCAATAGGTATTTCACCAGCTCTAAGTGGCCCTCCTGTGCGGCTTCCATCAAAGGTGTAGAACAGCCAAGTTCTATGTCAGCTCCTGCTTTAATGAGGAAGTCAGCTACTTCTGAAAACCCCCCACAGCACGCCAAAGTCAGAGCAGTCTCTTGTGTCTCTTCTGTCTGTGCATTAATATTAGCACCTATGAAGCAAATGATGAAAAGAGTACATAAAATCCCTATCGCACCTATAGCCTTCACCTTCAGTGTTACTAGTAATTACATATTACTAATGTGGAACACATTCCTCTTGAAATGTGGGTAACCATCTCCAATATAAAGGGTATTAGAATTAGCAGTGCTGGACTAGTGAAGTGAATACTGTAATCATTCATTTATATACCACCTTTCAAAGCTTTCATAGCAATTCATCAACAGCAACCAATGCATAAATCTAACCCTCCTCGCCCAAATTCTTTACATAATTGACTAACTGCAGGAGTACTCCATCCAAAACTGTCAATATCCGTTGAACTATCAGCTTTTCGGACATCCATCACCTCTCTTGTGCCTGCATTGCAGCTTCTGTTTGTTCTCTCTTACACTTTACCATAGCACTTGAGAAACAGTCTAGGACAGACACAGCTACTATTGGGGACCAAGAGGGCTTGGGTATCACTCAGCATGCTGATGACCCCAAACATCAAAGCTATGACTGATCATATGACATGGGGAAAGGACATCTCTGAAGCACTCTTATGACAACTCTTAGTTCAGACTCTCCAGGAACAGAGCGATAAGGACTGACACCACTAGAGAGCCACACCTGGAACAGCCACTTCACTATCCAGATGATTGAGCAGAGTGCAGCTGTCCACAGCATTTGCAGTCAAAACAATTTGTGAAGCAGTACTGCCTTTATCCACCTGCACACACAGGTTATCCATGAGACTAACCACTGCCAGTTGCATAGCTGGGCCTGAAACCACACTGAAACACATCAAGGGAAGATGCATTATCCCTTCAGGATAGGGCAGTACACTAAATCTAATAAAAAATAATGATCATCTAGGAAAATATATAAATGATGTGCCACCACCTGTTCAATTCTCCAGTTCTCCCAACCAAAACCTGACACTGGCTTATAATTATTTGGACTGTCTTTTAATGTAGAAGGGCTAATATCATGATCTCCATTCACAGGCCAGTAAAACCACCCTCCCCTCTACCAAACCCTATTAGCCTGTTAACATTAATCTGAAAGACAAATCTGAATTTACCATGACAAGCTGGTGAGACAAGCTAGCAGAGAACTTTAAATACTGCATCCAATCAACCACACAACATCACAACAACCACTCCCCATACTCTGCTCTCAACCAAGCCATCTATCATTTGTTTACGTAATTTATACCCTGCCTTTCACCCAGTGGGGACCAAAGTGGTTTTACACATTGTTCTCTGTCGGAGCCATAGGACATCTTGGGTGTTTCTCACTGTCCTGTAGGGGAGGCAGGACCAATGGGGACCAAAGTGGTTTACATTGTTCTCCTCGCCACCATTTCATCCTCCACAACAACCCAGTTAAGTAAGTTACACTATGAGTGCATGACTGGCACAGTCAGCTAGCAGGTTTCCAAGGCAGAGTGGGGCTGGAACCTTTAGTTTGGCACTCTAGCCCACTAAATTACACTGGCTTTCTAAACCAGACAAAACAAAGATGAAAGAGAACACCAAAACAGCAGTATTCCATGACAGAAGATAGTGGCCTCAGCAGCACTGCCAGCATAAAGAATTCATCTGTGCAGCAGCTACTGGACCACATCTGGATTTCCTCAGATGTTTCCTTCTCAGATTGAGGGTAATGAGCCACCATCTCCCCTCTTAGCTGTCTCAGTCATCTCTCATAGCCCCAAGAGGACAGTAGCATAGAGATCCACAGGAAGAAGATGAACAAGAAATGTACTCCCTTGCCAAGGGATAGGCAGGTAACATGAAAGCTAGGTGTAAGCTGCTAAAACAGTTAAAACTGCTCTCTTACCTTGTGCCAGTAGCAGAGCCACCATCTCCTCATGGCCTTCCCGAGCTGCTTCCATCAATGGAGTATAGCCTTCATCATTAACTTCCTCAAGATTTGCTCCCCTTTCGATCAACAGAGCTGCTAGTTCCACATGTCCACCACAAGCAGCAAGTGTCAGCGGAGATTCAAATGAATCAGCAGGCATGTTTACTTGAGCACCACTATCCAGCAACAAACGAGCTACTTCCACATGCCCATCCTGTTAAATAAAACCATAACTATTGAAGGAAAGAGCCCAAACGCCCCACCAAAAACAGCTCAATACCATTAAAACGGTAAAAAAAAATAAGATGTGTTTAGATTTAAATGCAATTAAACCGAGTTCTCTAAGCTATTCATTTTAATTGAACGACAGCACCCCATTTAAAAAAGACGTTTTACTGTTTGAAAAATATCTCACACAGAAAACATTTAGAGAGGCAGATGCATCAATCTGCTGCAGCAAAACTAATTAAGAGCCTTGTGGTACCTTCAAGTCCAGCAAGTTTTATTCTAGCCCAAGCTTTTGCAAACTAGAGGCCATTTCATCAGATGCATAAGAAAACCAAGGAAGCATCCAATGGAAAGAAAATGGCGCAATTTTTTCACTTTTATCCTTTTGGCATTTGAGGTCCATCTACCAACAGTCAGTTTTTAGCATTCCATCATCTCCTGAACCCTGGGTGGTCCAGCCATCCCTGATCTAGAGCACACAGGGGCGGCCATGCACATGTCTTTTCGAAAAGGACCTTGAAATAAACATCCTCCCCCACACACACATTCCATCATCACAAGTACAGGCATTTCTGCTAGTTCAGAACATAAGCCAACAGCTACTTCTTTCTAATTAATAGGAAATGAAAAAAAGAATGACGTTCCAATCTCTTCAGAATTACTTCAATGCAGCTTTAATTAAGTAATTGGATATAATAATTAGATACAGTTTTAATACTTGCTAAATATTAGAAGCAAGGTGTGATCTGCTTCCATAGTTTATATTTAAGAAAAAACAGGAAGCACTGAAAACTGTGGAAGCACTAATTTTAGCACACCTACAGAACTGTTCCTGCTATGCCGCAGACATGGTTGTTCCACCTAGTTCAACAGAATTTAACTTCTACACAGAAATCACTGGAGCATTTCATCGCTTGCATTACTCATTAGGCTCCATATCCAATTAGCTGTGCAGATCTATTAAAAGCTACACTTTTATTTATGTCTTCTCGCATAGGATAGAACGGATATTACATTTATTAATCAGATATATTCATTTTTTACTTGGATTATTGTATGTATTTGTGGTTTTATCTTCTCACTTCCCAGGTTATGAAACAATAAAACATACATGTAGTCTCTCACACAATTCCTAGGGATACATTGCCAAGTTTGTACTGTCGAAGGCTTTCACAGCCGGATTCAACTAGTTGTTGTGGGTTTTCCGGGCTGTATGGCCGTGGTCTGGTAGATCTTGTCCTTGGAACAAGATCTACCAGACCACAGACACAGCCCAGAAAACCCACAACAACCAATTGCCAAGCTTGCCTAATATTCTATTGGCAAAGACACTCGTTCACTGTTACTCATTTTATGAGTCTTTTTGAGGAGAAAGTTTTCCCGTTCTAAAGTGGAAAAACTTCTTCCAAACATCTCTGAACACACATCTTTTCCCAGCAGCCACTTACCATGCAAGCCTCCATTAAAGCTGTGTGCATCTCATCTGTTTTGTGCTCTTGATCAGCCCCTGCTTCAAGCAGGAAACGAACCATATCTAAATGACCTTCAAAAACAAAGCAGATTAAATCCGGATGAACAATCCAATGCCAAAACAGGCCAATTCATGCATCTGCAATGCCGTTAGTGTTTTCCTATCTAAGCATAAACCTTTTTGTGTATGGTGTAATTTAAGTTGTTCTTCAGATCTATCTGAAACTGTGTTATACACAAAAGGGCTGAATCTGAATTATACAATCAGAGAATGAAGATATTGGGGTGGGAGGTCTTTCCCAAGGACTATGAATCTTTCTTAGTTGCAAGGCTTAGTTGCAACCCACTGAACTTGATACATGCCCCCTGATTAAAATTTTAACACCAACGCTGTTACTGAGCCTGGGATGGGAAGAGTGGATCAATCGCTTACATACAGAAAACTTTATATATACTTGATGTTACAAACACAGTTAGGGAGGGTACAAAGGCAGAATGGTGCTCCAACTGGAGAGCAGTGATGTATCCCTACGCTGAAACAAACAGAACTCTTGCAAACAAAGAGATAAAACCAAGGATCCCCCAAAATGTGACTTTTACTACCAGGGATGATATACAATATAATAATCTTTATTAGGCATAAATACCAGGGATGATATAAGGTGCTTATTGCTACTTTTAAATCCCTACCAGCCCAGAAACAGGATATTTGATAAATACATTTTTGTCCTCTTAGACTTTTACTCAATCCCTTTCTCACTTGAAAAAAAAAGATTTGGGTTTTCTTTTTCTGTCACTATTATCATGCCAAATTAACTGTTTAATTCTTCTTGATCTGTTAGCAGTGTTTGACCTGGTCTATCACGACCTTTTGATCCACTGCCTTGCCAATGTTCATATAGGGGGAACAGCCCTGTACTGGCTAGGCTCCTTTCTCCAGGATCAGAGCCATAGGGTGCCATTGGGAGAGAGAACGTGAGCACACTATTGGAGTGTGGTGTTACTGAGAGAGCAGTCTTACCTGCAGTGCGCCCTCTGGTCTAGCTAGTCCAAGTTTTGGTTTGGGTTTGGTTTGCGTCACCCATATGCTGATGACACCCAATTATATCTGCTGATGAATGGCCAACCAACTGCTGTTCTGGATGACCTGATTAACTGTCTGGATACCGCAGGGCCGAAGCGAGGGGAACTGCGCCTGGGGCACGTGTGCACCCTGCACCCCTGCCATGCTCAGAATGCCCCTGGAACACCCAGCCACGCCCCCGCCCCGGCAAGCGCCTGGTGTATCGTGCATCCCTTCCACCTCCTTGGCGCTAGACCGCTGGGATATTGTAATGGGATACAGAATCTTCTGTATCCTAATTCTACCCGAGACACCATCTTCTAAATCAGAAGCTGAAATATATTTTTAACTGATTTTGAATGTTTTAGGATTTGTGGATTGTATTTTATATTTGTTAGCCATTCTGAGCCCACTTGTGGGGAGGGTGGGTTATAAATCTAATAAAATTAGATTTATAAAAAATTAGGTCATAAAAACAAGGACAACTAGATTCAGAGGCAGCTTCTATTCTAGAGCTGTGGCTATGCTGGACTCCATGGTGTCGCATTGACGTGGCTGTGGCTGTGTAGGGATGGTTGGAAGGGGGATTGTGGAAGATGGGTTGTGAGGACTGCAGAAATGTGCATCGGGGGATGTTTGTATTTTCGTTGTGCATGCACAATGACATCAAAGTTTATCTTATCTTATCTAAAATTAAACTAAACCTAATCTGTTTTACTGGATTTTCCCCCCTGAATTTATGGCTGGGTTATACCCTTATTGTTAGCGATGGTTTATTCTTTCCAATTCTGAATCTCTATCCCAAACTGTCCAGGGAGGCTAGAAAATTTTTAAATATTGTTTCAGCCCAAACAATAACACAGCCTTCTGTCTAACAATACTTGTTTTGCTCTATCAAATATTCTGCTCACTGCAGCAAATAAGCATTCAAAATATTCAGCTGATGAATTTTATTTTGACCAGTTCCTTCAGAGTACTGAAATAGTTATTCTCCTGTAATAAGATTGTAAGATTAAAGCTCTACACACAATCAAGCCCTGGGCCTTACCTTTGTAACATGCCAGTGTCAGGGCACTTTCTTTGAACTCATTGGAGTGAGTGTTGATCCCTGCACCGTATTCCAGAAGCACTCTTGCGACCTCCACATGACCAGCACTGGCTGCCTCCATCAAAGGGGTATGTCCGTTTTCATTGTGATCTTCAATATTTGCCCCGGCTTTCAACAGCACTTTCACAATGTCCACAAATCCCCCAGCACAGGCATAAGTGAGTGCTGTGTTACCTACAAGGAGAAAACATGCAAAGATCAAGTCTCCAGTCCTGCCTTATTGGAACAAAGCAGAGGCATGCTAGTCATGTTAAAGCAGAACCTTGGATGCTCCTTTTCTCACTTTTGGCACAGATTTTAAGTTAACCATTTGTTCATCAGGATTATAATTTTCACTCCCGAATTCCTATTGGTGTTCCCACCACCACAAGTAAAATTCACATACCCTTTCAATGGTACAGCAGCACTGCAAAACTAATCCATAAATTCTACAGGACTAATCGCATTCTGACAAAAGGACAGAGGAGTCTTGTGGCACCTTAAACACTAGCAAGTTTTTAAAGTCTATGATCACAGATGCAACCGTGTCTACAGAACAGCGATTCCCTTCTAGAAATGGAACCTCGGATACTCACCATGAAGTTTCCATCTTCTGAGGTTAAGAGAGCATCGTCACAGATGGGTTATTCCCGACCATTCCTCTGGGAGGCAGGACCAATTCTTAAACTTCCTGTGGTTGGCCTTCTATTGGCCCCAGGAACTCAGTTTAAAACTTTCCCAACAAGAGAGCTCATTGAACAGAAAAATAAAACAGTAACTAGCTAGAATTCCATGCAACCATAAAGACAGGATAAAGGTAGAATGTGGTCTAGGGAATGACCACAGGGGTAAAGAAACTTGAAAGGATGGAAGTACATCTTCCTTGGAGTTTTGAAGAGTAGATATTGTTGTCTCTGCAGCTGTGAATGGACTGATGAGCCCATCTCATGCTCTCCTTGGTGATGAATCATCTCAGTCCTATGATGCTCGAACAAAGGTGTGTAATTTTTTTGGTTGGAGGTCTTTGGAGCATTTTTCCTTCTATGGGTGGGCCAAGACGTCCTCCTAACCTCAGAGAAAAAGGAACCTTCACGGTGAGCACCCAAGGTTCTGTTCTCTTTCTGAGGTGGAGGGCATCTTCACAGAAATAGCATCTGATAACATCTCAGAAGGGTCTGTTAATGTTCCAAGATCTGTTCAAAAACCCATCATCTGAAGGCGGCTTGAGATGAGGCCCACTGATTTATCTTATAGTGGCCCATGTAGCAGCCTTGCATATATCTTCCATGGAAGCTTGGGATTTCATTGCTGTGATTATGGCTGCGTTTCTAGTAGAAAGTGCAGTTATCCCCTCAGAAGGCGTAAATTTGCTTGCAAGGTACACATGCACTGTTTGATGGTATGGTAGATGGCAGCATTAGACATATTCATCCCCTTGTTGGGAGAAGTGAGAGAGACGAAGAGAGAGCCTGTTCTCCAAATAGCCTGTGTACATCTCAGATAAATCCGCAGGGCCCTCCAAAGAGCTAGGGTGAGAAGGGCTGGGGGAGAAGGAAGAAAGGTGCAGTTTCGGTTGGCGGTGGAAGATGGAGTTGACCTTGGGGATGAAGGTGGGATCTGGCCTCAGAACAACTTTGTCCTTGCAGAAGATGCAGAGGCTCTTCCTGGGGGAGACAGTTCCCAGTTTGGACATGCTGTGAGCTGACATGATGGCTGTGAGGAACAGAATTTTCATCCTTAGTCGCTTGAGAATGATCTTCCTGAGTGGCTTGAATGAAGATTTTGTGAGGACCAACAGAACCACATGTAATCTCCAGGTAGGGAACTGGGGGAAGCTGGTTATTGCTGACTCCCCTTAAATAAGCCATGATGTGAGGATGATGGAAAATAGGCAAGTCAGCTATAGGGGTTAGGAACAGTGGTAGAGATGGCTGCTACCTGACGGCACAGAATGGAAGTCTTAAGGTTCTCTCTAAAGCTGTCTTGCAGAAAACCCAGGAGCTGGCCCAAGCCCATATTTAGGGGGTCCCCCTTCTTATGGCACCACCATGAGAAGGCCTTCCAGCAAGCATTGCAGATACGCTGCATGAGGCTGCAGGCTAACCCTGCAGGCTATGATGTTGTCCACTATTGCTGGTTGGTAGCCCAAGGCACTTAGCCTATGCCTTTCAAGAGCTAGATGGTCAAGAGAAACCAGGACAATCCGGATGGTGAACTGGTCCCTAGCAAAGCAGACCTGAATGAGGTGGCAGTTTCCCCAGCTTCTGGATGGACAGTTCTACTAGGACTGTGTGGCCATTTCGGAGCAACTAGTAGTTACCATTGCTCACTCTGATCTTCAGCAGGACCTTGGGCAGGATGGGGAGCAACAGGAGGGCATACAGCAGCTGTGGAGGCCAAGGTGATGCCAGAGCATCAACGCGCTCCACCTATGAATCCAGGAAGAATCGGGGAAGTTGTTGATTGTGAGCTGATGCAAACAGGTCCACGGAGGGCTGGTCGAATCTCTCTCTCGGACCGGTAAAAGATTAGAGGGCTGTGGGACCACTTATTCTCACCCAGAGTCTGTCAACTGAGCCAGTCCGCTATCACATTTGAGGTTCCCTGAATGGGTTCGGCCAAGATGGAGAGGAGGTGGGGCTTTGCCCAAGAGAGGATGCAAAGGGTTTCTTGATGTAGTGGAAATGACCTTGAGCCACCCTGTTCAAGTTGGCCTTGGCTGAGATGTTGTCAGTGCGGACAAGGATGTGACGGTAGAGAATCTGTTGTTGGAAGTGAAGGAGACCATGACAGATAGGCTGAAGTTCCAAGATACTGATGTTGAGTTTCTGCTCTTGGGGAAACCAGGATCCTTGCATGGGTTTGTCTAGTATAGATGCCTCCCACCCTGACATGCTGACATCTGCGAGCAGCTGCAGGGTGCCCCTTCTTACATAGGGAATTCCCTTTAGGAGGTGCAAGGTGTTAGTCCGCCAGCCCAGGCTGAGGTGGACTATTAGTGCTAGAGATAGGAGCTTCTCTCATTTGTTGGTGATGTCGAACAGGAATGGATGGAGAAAAGGCTGAAGGTCCCTTGCATGCAGTCTTGCCCATGGTATGGAGTCCAGGCAGGAGATCATGAGACTGGCTGGCTAGGGTCATCAGGTGCTCTGGGTCTGCATGGCCAGCTGGGAGATCTTGTGTGCTTTTTCTTCCTGTTGGAAAAGAGTCTCTTTTTGAGTGTCTATGTCGTGCGCCCGCCGCCCATCACCGCTCCCGGGGAAAGAAGCGGAGGCGTCCAGCGAGCCGTCGTCGTCCAACCGCCCATGAGCCTCATCCCTGGGCTCAGCGTTGCACTGGGGCCCTTCACCGCCAGCCCTTGGTCGGAAGCCGAGTCCGGGGAGGGGGTGGGGGCTACCCCCGCACCCGGACAGTCTATGATGTCACACAGATGCAAGAGGTATTGTGTGGGAAGGAGTTTCCTCTTACCCTGATTATGTATCCACGGATTGACAGGAGTTGGATGACGTACTGAGTGTCCTGACTGGAATCCTCTGTGGAAGAGCAGATGCGGATGTCATCCCAACAGGGGTGGACTTGGACCTGTCGGCGGGCCAGAATTACTACGTGTACCAGGGTTTTGGGGGCTGAGGGAAGCCCGAAGGGAAGGATATGGAACTGGAAGTGATGGTTGTGATAGCAGAACCTGAGATACCTACGAAGGGAAGCGAGGATGGGGACATGGAGGTAGGCCTCCTGGAGGTCTTTGGAGGAGCCAGTGGTTAAGGCCTCCATAATGGACCTTACAATCTCCATTCTGAACCTCTTTTTGACTATGAACTTGTCTACAAATTTTAGGGTCAGCAGTTCATAATGGACCTCCAGTCTCCGTTCCATTTGGGGACTATGAAAAATACTGAATACACCCCAGTCTGTTCCTCTGAGGAGGGGACAGGCTCAGTAGCATTGTTGGATAGGAGGTGTTGGATTACTGTTTGTGTTCTGGAGTGCTTCTCTTGTTTCTTGAAAATTGGGAAACACAAGAGTGGTCTGATGGGGTATGTGAGAAATTCTATTGAGTAGCTCTGTTTTCTGATTTGTAGCATCCAGTTGTCAGGTTGGGAGGCTAACCATTTGGGGTAAAATAGGAGAACTCGAACCCCCAACTGCTCCCTTCATGACATCATTGTTTAGGTTTGGGAGTGTGCTCTAGCATTCTCGAGCAAAATGTCTGGAACTAATTAGGTTTGCTGAAGTGTGATACCCAATGAAAAGAAGCTCTGGAATGTCCCCAGGACCTATGCTGCTCGGACTGTGGTCTAGGTAGGGTGTTGTAGGAGTGAAAGGAAGAACAATAAGGAATCTTCCTGTCTCTCCTCTTTAAGACTCTTCAGCATGGCTTTTGCTTTGTTTTGGTCTCAATCAAAATCTAGTCACATTCCTTCCCAAAAAGCCTCTTCCCTTTAAAGGGATATGCCAGCAGGATAGATTTGGAATACAGGCCTACGGAAAAATCAGCTAGGAAGGACACAGTTGTGTGGAGTCAGTTTACCCCTTCCTGAAGCCTCTTATTTTCTGGGGAAACAAATTGGGCACGTTTCCTGGCCCAGACAATCAAGGACTTGGAAATGATGGCTGACACTCAGGCAGCTCTGATGGACAGGACAGAGGCTTGAGAGCTTTCTTGACAGCAAACTCCACCTTTCTGTGTAATGGGTCCTTAACATTACCTTTCCCATTGACAGACAGAAGATCTGAGGACTGAAGGGCGGCTACTGGGGTGTCGATTAAAGGAGATTCTAACATCTCCATGGCCTGGCTGTCTAGGGTATAAAGCTTTTTGGCTATTTTGGCTACTGCAGGGGGCTGCTTGATTGCCATGGGTCTCTCCAATTCCATCCTGACCACAGTATCAAAAAATTCTGGGAAAGGAGAGACCTTTTCAGAACAGGTGGTCCAAGAGAAAAATTCCTCGGGACCCTTTGGTTTGGTTTTGGGTTTCCTTTCTTCCTTGGTTGAGTCTGATTGCTCAGAGAGATCAAGAGTCATGATGGCCTTGGAAAGAAGGAACTGAAAGTCATCAGTATTGAAGATGTGAGGAGGGAAGACATCAGCTTCGTTTTCCTCTTCCTCCTCAGAGGAGAACTCTCCCTCTTCCATTTCCCTGCCAGGTTGAGAACCTGAGGCTAGGTGGCCTTGGCTGCTCCTGCACTGAGGTTAGTGATTGTGGCCTTCAAGTCTGCCTTTGTAAGCCATGGACAGGGAGAAAGCTGTGAAGATGGGGATGCCTTCCCCTGTTCAGATAACACTGAGGGGGTTGAAGACATGATATTGGGGTGTGGGGAGGAAGCAGGGAACCAATCAGCAGGAGGGGGAGACTGCTGGAGGTAAATGAACTCATCACACATAGAATGTTACATCTCCTCCCTCAAGGAATGCTGAATTATGGCAGAAAAATCTCAGGGGAAACATGGCCACCAGACTGCCATGTGAGATAGCTGCCTTCCCATGGGGTCGAAAGTAAACAGGACAGGTCTTACATTGTTTGAATTTTCAGTGCAGCAACCACAAACCTGACTCTGAAAATCAGCTGTGATAGTGGCTGGAGGACAGTCCTGGTCATTGTTACGAAGCCGTGTCGAACTGGCCATCTCCTCGGTGTTCTTCAGCTTAGTTGCCTTTTTCACACCTTTCTTAGAGGGTGCATAGAGCTGCTTGCACTTTTGCAGTCTGAGTTTGTCCTTTAGTGTTTGCAGCGTCCACTGCCCACAAGCGTGTCAGGAGGGCTGGAGGTCGGAGTCCTCGTCCCCTCCCAACAGAAGTTCGAGCAGCACGCAGAGTAATGGTGCCCACTGAATCTGCCATTGCTCCTGAGGGGAGCAGAGGGGACAGAAGTGGAAAGAAGAAGGAAGGAAGGCAAAACTGAGAGCAAGAGGCAGGTTCAGAGAGGAGGTAAAAGGCAACAAGGCAGCAGAAGAAAAACAGGTTGAAAAGTATATATAGGTTGAAAATTCAGAAGAGAAGATAGAGTCTCTCTCTAAGCTGCTCTCCCATGCGAGGCAGAAACTAAACCAGAGTTCCTGGGGCCAGTAGGGGACCAAGTTTAGAATTAGTCCTGCCTCCCAGAAGAATGGGCAGGAATAACCCATCCAACTCAGAAAGCGAAATCCTGCAGTCACTCAGCAGGGCTAATCAAACCAGCCAATTGAACGAAGTGAAAGTATTAGCTGCTTAATCAAGTCAAAATTTGTGGGTTCCTGACTATGGGGAACTGGGATTTCATCAGCTCACTCTCTGGCCTTGGCCAGTCTCCACAAGTGGGAGGAAGAAATAATTAGAAAATCCCACTCCACTCTTAACTCCTTCTCCAAGATTCAATAAGCCTCCCCACTCCTACACTGACTTACCTGGTCTGCATATCAAAAGCATATAAAATCCCTTACTTTGTCTGCAGGAATACCTGGGCTTTTCCACACAATTCCTTCAAAATATTTTCAGGCAAGAAATAAAACATTTCCTTCATGGAGTTTCACGCTGCTTTTATCCCAAAATGTTTTATTTTCAGCCTCGAAATGTTTTAAATGAATCCCCTTTTAAAATGATTCTCTGGGTGAAACATTTTGAAAACTTCTCCAGATGCTGTGCAATCTATTGTCCTTGGCACCATTTTCACTGCATCAATTCAACACAGAATGGGGAAAAAAAAGAAAGCAAAAATCACATAATGGTGGCCAGGAATTGTTTGAAGGGGGTGAATGTGAACAAAAGTGTGTGTGTGTGTGGTGTGTGTGTGTGTGTTTGAAATTGTTTTAGGAGATTTGTGTGGAAAGGGCCCATCTTTAGACAGAAGTACTAAAGTCCCCTGAATAATTAACTATACTTATTTCCTTATTTGAGGATTCAGAGACAAGCATACGCTAATTAAAACTCAGAAGTTTATTCTACAGACACTATGCTTAGTAACATAGTTTTTCTTTTCAGCTACATTTAACACTTAGAGAATGTAAAACAGAAGTAACTATTTACAGACTTATCACAGCTTGTTTTACCTTGTTTATATTAACAAGGGGTTCAGCACAGGACAGGAGTGCCTGAGACTCTATGCCAGACCACTTAGCTACGCAGGGTTTTCATACCTACTAAAACTTATGAGAGAACAGAACAAAAAGGCAATACTGAAATCCCTGGTTCCCAAGAGAACAGCTTCCCCGTGGAAGTACCTCAAATCACGGGCTATCGCTGAGGTGTTCTGATGTCCCACTCCTGATCAAAACTCTCTTCTCTGCCCTCTTGGAACCTGGCTTCCCTCCTGTCACAGATTCCTCCTTACCACCCAGCCCTTTGGCTGTTAGCTATGACTGGAACTCTTCCAGGAGATGGAGCATATATGAACTTTCTTTAAAACACATCTGACAACACATCTATCTTTCTGCAGCCCAACTCTAGGAGATTACTTCCTGTCATGCTTCCTCTGTACAACAGAAGAACACGGAGATGAGAAGAAGAGGAGTCTGGATTTATATCCTGCTTTTCTCAACCATTAGGAGTCTCAAAGCAGATTACAAACCCCTTCCCTTCCTCTCCCCGTAACAGACACCTTGCAAGGTAGGAAGAGCGGAGAGAGTTCTGAGAGAACTGTGACTAGCCCAAGGTCACCCAGCAGGTTTCATGTGTAGAAGCGGGGAATCAAATCTCCAGATTAGAGTCCAGCATTCTTAACCACTACACCACACAGCTCCTCAACTTGACCATGCACTTCATTGTGGCTTGGAGGACTGCCACCTGGGCCAGGAGTTTATGTACAACTCTATTTGTCAGACCAGCTGCAGAACCTTTTCAATCTATCTTCTACAAATGGCATTGTAGAAGATACAAATCAACACAATTGATCAGTATTTATTGTAGAAGATACAAATCAACACAATTGATCAATATTTATTTTCTGCAAGAGTACATAATCTGAAACACTTCCAATTTGTATTCCTGTATTTTTATTGCCTTTAAGTACACTTACCTGTGGAAGACTGGGCATTGACATCAGCACAATGAACAAGCAGCAATTTCACAATGTCCACATAGCCTCCACTGGCTGCTGCCATGAGTGGGGTTATGTCTCCTTTATTACCTCGATCTTCAACATTGGCATGCATGGCAAGCAACACCTGCGTAAATGAAACAGAAGCTCACTAACGTTGATCATTATCATTTTACTTCCCAGTCTTTTCACCTTTAAAAGATCTACCTTGTTAATTCTCTCAGTGGAGGGGAAAAATGAGAGGTTCAGCAAAAAGTCTGTTTATTTACGTTCTGTGTAATGCCTAGAAGAAAGCAGGCTATAGGTCCTGAACAGAACACAATCCCTTCTCAAAGGGTTTGCAAGATACAGAGGCTGGGAGGGAGGCAGAGGAAGAAACTAAAAGACAGCATAGGACGGACAGAAAGAGATGATGCCACACACAGTTGAAAAGGATGTGGCATTGAAATAGGGAAGATCACTAAACTGAAGTTGTCTGGAGAGCTGTTACAACAGTTCAATTTGCTACCAGTGTTGGGAGTGCAAAAACAGCCCTGGGCTAGAAGACAAGCAGAAACTGCATCTACCTGTGCTCTACCTGTGCTCTTAGTACTTCCAGTACTTCCTGGAAGGAAAGAACAGCACTGTACTTGCACCCGTCCCATCTTCTTTGCCCCCATCTCTCAGCCTTAGCACAGGAGGAGGAGGAGCCAGAAACCACCACAGTGCTGTGCTATGGCAACAAGAGGCAGCTAATCCTCAAGATGCAATAACTGAAGGCAGGAAAGCCTAGCCAGTTACAGCACATCAGCTTCTCTTCTATCTTTAGTCTCTCCTGCAAACAAAGGCAAGAGTGACCTGAACCAGTTTAATCCCATTAACCAGGCTACCTCAGATTCCAGGGAGAGGGAAGAGTCTCCCAGTCCAGCCCTGCAGTCAAGATCTCTTTTACAAAATACTCATCATCTGAACATGCACCTGTTTGTCCTCACTGCCTGCCCTCCCTCTCTCTCAGCTTAATACTAGAGGAACACTCAACTGCTTATGAAGAGAACCCCTGTGTGAGAATAGCAGGAATCATCAATGTCACACTCATTTGAGAAGCTACAGTGTTGGCTGTACTTAGCAAGTGCAGAAGCAAGTATTAGAACTCAGATGATTCATGTTCACACTACTCATTTCCTCAACCTGAAGTTCTTCGAAACCACTAGACTCCTCCAATAATTTAAACAATCATTTGTCTCCAAATCCACTGTCCATAACTAACTTTGGCATAAAGCAGGTTCAAGATCACATTTTAAGACCATCATCTTCCCAGATTTTGTAGCTCCAATGTTTAAAGTGGCCCACAAAAATGTGGTAATACTGCATGAAGTTCAATGACAAAAATAAGAGAAGGGTTAGAAAGGGCTAAACCAAGATGGTAAGCTTGTTCTGCAAAACCGCTGTCACTTCTAAAAAAGCACTGCACTTCTTTTTTCGCAGTAGGGGTAGCTAAGGGAACACGAGCCAGACCCCATGAGGGGTGGGGGGCACAGAGTGGCGCATCCACAAGCAGGTGATGATCTTCACTCACATAGAGCCAATTCACTTCTATAAAAGAAGAAGAGAAAACTTGTACTGGCTATGGAGCTCAGTGGAATCACTGCTCTCCCTGTTGAGGCAGGAAAAATACTGGAGCATGAGATGGACGCCCAAGCCTTCCACAGGAAGTAGCAAGTTTTAGTTCCTGCCTCCCTGAGAAAGGGTTGGGAAATCACCCACCCAAGATGCCCTCAGTCGCCTCCAGAACAATTACTTTCAAAGCCGCTTTCATTGCAAAGTTACATCTCCACCACAGGTACTGTGCTAACATAAAAAAGTTAGCTCTAGCAAGCAGCCATCAGAAATCCATCATTATTCAGTGACATGCCAAGAAAATCTGGTGCATGACCTTCACAATGTTGCTTTTACAGATCTTGCTAGAATTAAGCCTTTCAACAGAATGTAAGTTACTGCTGGACTTGTTACATATTTCGGCATAACAGTACCCATATGGACCTTTCAGGGATGCCACATACTTCCAACTAAAATAGTTTATATGTAAAATGTCTTTCATTTTCAGAGCATGCAAGAACAGTTTAGCTGACTACTATCTACTCACTTGTGCCAACTCATAATAACCAGCCGAACACGCCAAACAAAGGAGACTCTCCCCTTCTTCTGTGTGTTCATTTACGCTCCTTCCTTCATCCAGTAGCTTCCGGACTGCATTTACATCCCCGTCTGAACATGCTTCTGCCAAACTGCGACTGGAAGAAAATGTTACAATAAATGCATATGGAAAACAGCTGCCATAACCACCACAAATGGTAACCTGCCATTAACTAAAAATGGTTCTTGCATACAACTTTCAAATTTGAAAGCCAGTGTCCTTTAAAAGAGGGTTCATGCAAAAAGGATGTTGTTCTACAAAAGCTATTCAAAGGGGGAAAAACCCTGCAGAGAGAATTCTGGCCCCTCTCAGTCCTAATGAGCCTGTTCCTAAGGAGAGGCCAACAAACTCTTATGTGCCTTCCTGGTTCCCTTTTGACAGGAAAAGAATGTTCGAAGCAGGAAATTTTGCATCTATTTGAAGAATGCAAATAGGATCATCTGGAGAACGTGTCATTCCAAGTGACAGAACTGAAGAGTTGTAATGCCTTAAAAACAGTTTCCATTTGGAGAAGGAACAAGATGGGCTTTGAGGGCAATCTCTGTGAAGCTGTGGGGCAGCTCTAGGACAGTAATGGTAGAGAATTTTTAAACACAGAAACACATACAATATGAATTGTGATGTTGACAGAGACATAATGAAGCAAAGATTGCTCAAGAAGAGAAGAAGGGTAGAATCAAGATTTTAAAATTATGCTGGTTTGGTACAATGGTATTCTTGAAGTTGTGGGAAGCATTTTCTTAATTTAAAATTTATCTAAACAGTATAGGATACACAAAATACTTCCCAAGACTCAGGACTGGTATCTTCTAAGGAGTTGCATTCTGGACAGAAATCTGCCAATATTTAAGGCAGAGTACTACTTCTCTGTGCTAACTCTGTGCTAACCTGTGATACATATTGTCCCCGTTATTGTTGAGAGCAGAAGATGTTTATAAAACATGACACACAGGTCTTGCTATTCAAAGTTTTCTATAGAAATTCAAATCTTGTTTGCAAAACTGGATATAGTAGATGTAACCACACTAATGCTCACTCAATATGTGTCAACTATGAAGTAATTTAATAAGTCCATAAAATAAATCCTGATCTCACTTTGTACCAGTCAATCAATGTACAAATAAGAGCTGAGAACAAGGCAGAGGCTGAAAAAACAAACTATTCAAAACAGGAGGTATGGCAAGGAGATAGAACGGTGCCAAGAAGGACAGAAGTCTTAAATATGCTGGTCAATCACAGGCATGCCCCAGGCTGTCATACTGGAATTTCACAGCATAGGAGGAGGAGGAGGAGTTTGGATTTATATCCTCCCTTTCTCTCCTGCAGGAGACTCAAAGGGGCTTACAATCTCCTTGCCCTTCCCCCCTCACAACAAACACCCTGTGAGGTAGATGGGGCTGAGAGAGCTCCAAAAAGCTGTGACTAGCCCAAGGTCACCCAGCTGGCGTGCGTGGGAGTGCACAGGCTAATATGAATTCCGCCGATAAGCCTCCACAGCTCAGGCGGCAGAGCGGGGAATCAAACCTGGTTCCTCCAGATTAGAATGCACCTGCTCTTGACCACTACGCCACTGCTGCTGTATTCCTGTATTCCTTCCCACCCTTTATTAAGAAAGCTACTAAAAATCACTACACGATAAGATCAGCATTGAAAATGCTTCTGTCTGTCATCCAAGCAATGACATACAATGGAAGCCAGCAACCCAATAAGTAGCTGTTTAGTTCAATTGCATATGTGAAATTCAACCCCTGTCATCATACCCCACCACTTCTATGCCCCAGGACCCTTCAGCAGTCTGTCACAGATTAGTTTTTCCTGGCATGCTGTTCAGTAGCAGGAAATGCTTCACTGCTTAACTGTGTCCTCCACCTGCTCCTTTCCTTCTGGTCCCTCTTCCTTAGAAAACAGCTTGTTCTCTATCCTTTCTTCTTCACCATCGTGGCTTGTGGTTTTCTTGTCCCTCAGGCTGCTTTCCTTTCTGCACTGCTTCTGACTAAGCCATCCACTCCCAAAAAATCTGTAGGAGGGTTTCATCCCTTCATCCCAGCGGAGCTCTCTTGTCACTCATAGCTTTTGAAAACTTACCCAAACTGGTGGAATGTTCATGAATGTTCTATAACACCACACCATCTTTGCCAAGCTGGATCTCAGTTTTTAGTACCACAACTACACGATATAATAATATAGACCAGGGGTCCCCAAACTTTTTAAACAGGGGGCCAGTTCACTGGCCCTCAGACTGTTGGAGGGCCGGACTAAAAAAAACTATGAACAAATTCCTATGCACAAATGATTGTAAAATGTTTGATTTCACCTTTCTGCCTTTCTGTCATGGTCTATTTTTAGAACAGTGACCAAAGTATGTCAAGTACAGGGTGGGCTCCAAATATTGTTGGGGAGGCTGTGGAATACCTTCCCCTGTAAAAAAAAAAAAGCAGAACTTTCCCAATGAAACATTCCATCTAACCCAGGATCAGGTATCTTCCTGGGTTCTTTCCTCCCTAGCAGCCAGCGAGCGATTCGCCAGCCTGGCTGATGCCAATGGGAGTGAGGCGGAACAGAAAGCCTGAGAGCAACACATGGAGTAGCTGAGAGGGAAGGGTGGAGCAGGTGTTGCCACATGTAAGGTTTCCAACTCTGGGTCAGAAAATTCATGGAGATTTGGGGGTGCCATCATGTATCCGTAATCGGACAGCCGCTAGTCGTTCTCTCCCTCGAGCCCCCACTGCACATGAATGGAGCCATCGCCGCCATGCCTGGCGGGCCGGATAAATGCCTTCAGGGGGCCACATTTGGCCCCCGGGCCGTAGTTTGGGGACCCCTGATATAGACAATAGAACACCTCACTTTCATGGCACCTATCAGAATACAGTGCATACCTGATGAAGAAATGTCTGCTTCATGGCACTGAATTACCTGTTCTGGTTCAAATTTCCGTTCCTACTATTAAAAGCTTCATTAAAGTGTCAGTCAGTGGCCACCATGGCCACAAGTGGTCAGACATTTATATTTCTGGCTTTATTTCTGAAATTCAGATCAAGACCTGCTGTTGTTCCTTCATGAACCACTGAAATTGAGAGCAGCAATTGCAAAATGCACCCAAAACAATGAGCCCTGATGTATTGTCAAAGGCTTTCATGACCGGAATCACTGGGGTGTTGTGGTTTCCGGGCTGTATGGCCGTGTTCTAGCAGCATTCTCTCCTGACGTTTCGCCTGCATCTGTGGCTGGCATCTTCAGAGGATCTGATAGTCAGATCCTATGAAGTCAGATCCTGTCAGATCCTATGTGGCCCCCTGAAGTCACACCAATCTTTAAGAAAGGATCTAGGGGGGACCCGGGAAATTACAGGCCAGTCAGTTTGACATCTGTTCCTGGTAAATTAGTAGAATCTGTCATTAAAGATAAAATTATAAAACATGTAGAAAAGCAAAACCTGCTGAGAAAGAGTCAGCATGGCTTTTGCAGAGGCAAATCCTGTCTTACAAACTTACTAGAGTTCTTTGAGGATGTAAACAGGCATGTGGATAAGGGGGAACCAGTGGACATTGTCTACTTGGATTTCCAAAAGGCTTTTGACAAAGTTCCTCACCAGAGACTATTGAGAAAACTCAGCAATGAAGTAATAAGAGGGGAAGTCCTCCCATGGATTAAAAACTGGTTGGAGAAACAGTAAGCAAAGAGTGAGTGTAAATGAGTAATTCTCACAATGAAGAGATGTAGGGAGTGGTGTCCCCCAAGGATCCGTGATGCCAATCAGTGCTCTTTAACCTATTCATAAATGACCTGGAAGTAGGGTGGTGGGTAGCGTGCAGGCCGTAAGTTTGCAGATGATACCAAATTATGTAGGGTGGTGAGAACCACAAAGGATTGGCGAGGAGCTCCAAGCGGACCTTGATAAATTAGGTGAGTGGGCTAAGAAAATGGCAAATGCAGTTCAATGTAGCAAAAATGCAAAGTGATGCACATAGGGGCAAAAAATCCGTAAACTTCCGCCATTACATGCTACAGGGGTCAGTGCTGTCAGTCACAGACCAGGAAAGTGATTTAGCCGCCTTAGTTGATAGTTCCATGGGAATGTCAACTCAATGCATGGCAGCTGTGAAAAAGGCAAACTCTATGCTGGGGATAATTAGGAAAGGAATTGAGAATAAAACTGCAAAGATTGTCATGCCCTTTATATAAAGCCGTGGTGCGACTTCCGCATCTTGGAGTACTGTGTCCAGTTCTTGGTCGCCACATCTCAAAAAAGGATATCGAAGCGATAGAAAGAGTGCAGAGAAGGGCAACGAGGATGATTGAGGGACCGCAGCACCTTCCTGGCGAGGAAAGGCTGCAGCCGTTGGGACTCTTTAGTTTGGAGAGGAGACGCCTGAGGGGGGATATGATTGAAGTCTATAAAATTATGCATGGGGTAGAGTACCGTTAATAGAGAGAAATTTTTCTCTCTTTCTCACAATACTAGAACCAGGGGGCATTCATTGAAAATGCTGGGGGGAAGAATTAGAACTAATAAAAGGAAACACTTCTTCACGCAACGTGTGATTGGTGTTTGGAATATGCTGCCACAGGAGGTGGTGATGTACCACTCAACCCGGATAGCTTTAAAAGCGGGGCTTGGACAGATTTATGGAGGAGAAGTCGATTTATGGCTACCAATCTTGATCCTCTTTGATCTGAGATTGCAAATGCCTTAACAGTCCAGGTGCTCGGGAGCAACAGCCACAGAAGGCCATTGCTTTCACATCCTACATGTGAACTCCCAAAGGCACCTGGTGGGCCACTGCGAGTAGCAGAGAGCTGGACTAGATGGACTCTGGTCTGATCCAGCTGGCTTGTTCTTATGTTCTTATGTTCTTAATGCTGCTAGAACATGACCATACAGCCCGGAAACCACACAGCACCCCAATTAGCCCTGATGTCTAGATTTTAAAGAAGATATAAGCAGAGCAATACATACTTGTCCACTTGTCCCGCGTTGTGATTGTTCTCTGCTCTCATCCGCGTCAACGCAGCAGCAGCTTCATCCAATGCACAGCTGACAGAAGAAGTCAATCTTCGGAGCACTTCAGGATCTGCGAAGGCTTTACCATCGGCAGTGGACAATTTACCAATTCCTTCAGCGTAGGTTGAGGTTAGTATGAAAACCACACAAAAATGCAGAGAGACTGTTTTAAAATTCAGCCACATGCGCTATTAGTTAAAGTAGTCAGTTGCAAACATGCCAAGAAATTAGAAGCTCCTTTGAGAGTTTACCATAAGTTTAATCACAACACTAAAAAAGCAAAGCTAGCTCCAGGACTTCACAATTTTTATTTCCTGCCCTTAATTCCAACTCCTCTATTTTATTTTTATTTATTTTGTAAAAAATCATCCCAAAGTAAGATATACAACAAGGATGAAAAACGTTCAGTAGTATCAACATTTGAGGCTTCAATTCTTTTTCACCTAATTTAAAGATGACACCAATTTACAGAAAAAAAATTGCAAAACAAATTGGAATCAGATGCAGATTTAGATGCAAAGGCAATTCACTGCTGACATGCTATCAAAATTATGCTGTTTTCTATCACCTCAATATACTTAAAGTCACGTTCTAGATACTTTACCATGCAGTAAATTACAATACCAAACTAAAATTTGTACTGTATTGCTTAATGCAGCTTGATGTTTACACCAATTTCTTTTGTTTAAGGCAGGCTTAGTATTTGTTTCAATACCACATGTGTACCATTCGAACTTTTCTATTAAGGAGAACTGTACCACAGTTCTCTAACTAATTGCTTGTATCCAAGGAGCTGCCACTAGGAGATTGCTTGCAGTCTCTTGATTCTTGGAAAGATGAACTTTACAGTGAAGAACCACACAGGTCAAAAGGCTGCAGTAAGGTGGGAAAAGGACTTTACCGCTCTGTTCCATCAGATGGTGCTGATGTGTGGGGCAACTTCATTCCCTTCACTCTCCTCCTGAAAATCTTCTGGACCTATATTGCTATTCATTCCCACAGACCTCTAGGCCTCAATAATTATTTTTCCTGAGTCAAAAGGGACTTCAAGAGGGGACAGGAATGAGGCCTGGGGAGGGGGAGTGGAGAGAATGGGAATCAGTTTCCCCCTGGTAGTTGCCAAATACAAGTTCCTCTACATCGGGGTGTCTACCTCTGGCGCATCAGATGTTCATGGACTACAATTCCCAACTGGCCATGCCAGGAGGGGCTGATGGGAATTGTAGTCCATAAACATCTGAAGGGCCAGAGTTGAACACCTCTGTTCTATATCCTTTGGTCTTAGACTGTCTATTTTAAAAACAGGTAACAGGTACACAACTTACTTGTATGTACACTGAAATCAGAGCGCAAGCAAACAAGCATGTAAAATCATTTTTATCATGATACAGCTATTAAAAATCCAACCACAAATAAGCCAACAAGTAGCAACAGTTCTTCCACTGTTTTAAAATTAGCATCTGGTTACACATAAGCTCTGCTGCAACATGTATAATAGCCCTAAAACATCTCATGGACAATCACAGATTTTGTATCTCATGCTGACTTGGAAAGGATCTGAGGGAAGCAAGTTGCCTTTTCAAGGATCAGTACTAAGAAATCCGCCCACCCACCCCCAAACCAGCTAAACTATGGGAAGAAATGGCAGCTTATTTCCAAGGCTGCACTGTACCTTATTTGTATTAGGTAAAGGAAGTCCCCTATGCAATCCCGAATCATTACTCATGCTGAATTTCACTCAGTCCTTCAGTGTGATAAAGTATTCTGAGACATTTACCAAGCTCTGATATATTTAATTTCTTCGTTTGAACTAGCAGAGTTCATATATGCAGCTGCAGAACTCCTCTATCCAAAGTAAGGGGGGGGGGCTTCCCACAAATAAGCATCCCCCACCTGAAGGACTTACACCATTCCAGTTTTTCCACAATAAAAACTGGAAGTGTTGGAATGAGTGAAATGCTTAACATTCATTCAAAATATGGACTATGTCAAATATGTAAGTAAACTGCAGACTGTACAATATTGTCAAAAAGCTCTTTCTTTAAATGTGACTATATCTACACTTAATATGCTGTAAAACGCATACTGACAACACACTATTGATGAGTGCAATGGTAAATAAGTCTATGTCCAAACAGGTCTGCTATCCCTGTTCAGACTGCGACATTTTTTCTGTCGAATAACAGTTCCATTTGTCATAAAATGTATCTTTTCTAGTTGCAGCTGAAGGTGCCCTTCAAAGGCCATCAAGACATAGAAATTTTAGTGGTATCTGAATGATCTCTACCCTTGACACATTTTAGTCTGGTTTAAGACCTATTTTGGGTCAGAAGCAACTTTAGTTGCTGGGGGGGGGAAAGTAATCTTTTTGTGCTGGTCTTATTGAAACGGGAGTGGTCTTTAACACAGAACAACACTCCTGTAATGTTTTGTGGTATAAATATTCTGTATGTTTCGCCTCTGTGAATTAATGTATATATTTTATTGCTGTGCAATATTCTGTATATGCTTAATTTCTGTGAATTAATTTCTGCGAATCAATTAGTGTCTGCTGTGGTTTAAAAATGCAGGTCTTTAAGGTAAAAAAAGGAGGTAGGCTGGATGATTGTGTGAAGGATCTTATGATTGGATGACAGCTGTACACGAGGAGACGAAGTTGACTGGGTTTGCTCAGGTGGATTGTGAAAGAAAGGAGAGAAAAGAGTTCGAGAGGCTGAGTCAGGTGCTGTGGAAGAAGAGAAGTCTGTTTTCTTTGTGTGGAAGGTATTAGCCTAAGTGACAAATAGTAAAAATAAGTCCTTGTAACTATATCTACTCAGGGAACTTTAAGAAAGAAAGAGGACTTGCACCTCTCTTGCAACTAAAAAGTTAGTAGTATAAAGAAAACTTTTGTACTTCTTAATAAACTATATTTCTGTTTAATAAAAACAGAATGAAAGCTCTCTTCACCACAGCTGCACCCACGTGCTAATCATTCTGTTACTCAACCAAATATAACAACGTCATCCTGTTCTCTGGGTTAAACTAAGTGGTTTGATGGCAGCAAAAATCACCAGGGAATACTAAGGAAGTTAAAGAGGCACCATAACACAGGTCATTTCAGAGCATTACAGAAAAGTGCCACTACAGGTGTTACATTCTAGGGATTTTCAGACAGGGACCAACATTAGAACTTCATTTTGTTACATCATTTGGAAAATGAGTTTTGGATTGAAAGGATGGGGGTATTGGCTCCATGAAAAGGGATGAACAGACTTTCAATGGGAAATGTAGAATCTCTGTTAGGGGCCAGACTTATGGGATGCCACAGGGTTCAGTATGATCACCAATGTATATTTGTCAGACTACCAAATGAAGCTGTTTGAAGCTTTGGGATTAGTGGACATCAACATGCTGCTGACAACACACTGTGTTATGTCACATTACACTTGTGTTGAAAGAACTAGAACGGTTTTCAAACTCTAGTTAAGGTGGTGGTTCTTACCCTTAACACCCTTCATAAGCTGGGGCCCACCTAGCTGAAGGATTCTCTCTCTCTCTCTCTCTCTCTCTCTCTCTCTCTCTCTCTCTCTCTCTGTGAACCATACATCAATTCTGTTGCTCTGACAATACACCAGTTCCACTGCTATGAACCATACACTAATCTCTCCCCTCCACGTGTATCAGGAGGGCACCATCCCCCTCTGCACAAGCCTTTGCCTTCCTGGCTGTAGTATCAAAGCTATGGAGTAGCTTGTCCAGAGGAAGAGAAGTGGGTACCTTCCCTGCCTCAGGAAAAAATGCAAGGCAGTTTATTTCACAGGGCTTTTCTATGATGAATTTGGGTAGGTGGTAGGAAAACAACTAGAGCTTGTGATGTACACTAGTGAGGGACTGGATTTCTGGGTGGATAAAGACATGATACCAGGTCATGGTTTTTTTTAAGTGTTTTTATTATTTTGGTTATCACTGGGTGTTGTTCTATGAGCTGCCTTGAGCTGAAGGCACAGAAGCACCTGCTGGCACCTTTCTTGGTGCCTGCTAAGTGTTTTCAAAAATAGGTGGGGCTTTTGCCCAGCAGGGCTTCTGGGGAGCCATCAGAGATGTGACAGGTTGGGCAGATTTTAAAAACTGTTTTCTGCGGAGCTGCCACAGCACAACCTTCACTATGTGACAAAAAGAAAACGGTGCACTTGCGAGAAAATATTTTAAAATCATTTGTTCATTTCAAAGGACATCCCATCAAACAAGAGCTTCTGCCTGAAATGTTGAAATGATACATCACACATCATCTCACTCCCTAATCCTGTGTGGCTGGCTCTAGCCCCCATGGCAGCCATTTTGTGGTTGCACCCATCACCCAGAGTCAAAAAAGACTGGGGGCTCCTAAATGAAGAAAGAATTGGATCTGCCAAAAAAAAGTCAACCATGTGAGGCATACTAGGTTAGAGACATCCTTTCTAACCCTCCCCCGCCCTCTCCTATAGGGTCCCATAACATCATTGGGACCCATTCCTTTTCTGTGGAAGGTTGGATATGGGTTTTGTGGGCTACTATTTTAGAATATAACTGTTTTAAATTGTATGTTTTATATATGATTTTATGTTGTTCACCGCCCTGAGCCCTTCGGGGATAGGGCGGTATACTAAATTTAATAAACAAACAAACAAACATCCATCAGAAAAACTGAGAAGGGCATCAGAGAGAGTGATTCCATTCTACAAGTTTCATTGTTGAACAGTGATTTGATGTAGTCAAGGTCAAAACTTGTTCAGTCAGTATCAATACAACACATTTCTTGTAATGGGAACAATGTCTATTTTCACAAGAGGGAAGAGGAAAATCTGGTTTTAACTAGAGCAGGGGTCTGCAACCTGCGGCTCTCCAGATATTCATGGACTACAAATCACATCCGCTCCTGCCAGAATGGCCAATTGGCCATGCTGGCAGGGGCTGATTGGATTTGTAGTCCATGAATATCTGGAGAGCCGCAGGTTGCAGACCCCTGAACTAGAGACTGCAATAGGAAGGCAACTTTAATACCTCTCAAATTTGTACTCTTGGCTTCCAGACTTATACCATCAAGTTCACTCCACTGAGCTCACCCAACATGGGTTCCCTTCTTTTCCTTTTTATTTCAACTTTGGACTTCACCAAAATTAAGGTTATATATCCACTGACATTTCTGCTATCAGTGGAGTATTCTGCCCCATTAACCACGGTTAATACTAACTTAGGAGTGTTTTTAACTTAGGATTTGAAATCAGGTTTTAATCCTTTGTCCAAATCCTGTTGCAAGCACTTCTGGATGTTTATGAATGACAAGTTTGATTAAACGCAGCAGGAAAGTTCATGTGGGAGAGGGAAAACACAACATGCCACTGCCCATTTCCAGCTTTTCTGACCACGGACACACAAACCTATTTAAAAAGCCAAGAAGAAACCATCACTTAGCAATTCAGAGACCACAAGCAGCACCTTCAATTTTATCCAGAAAGCAAGAAATCAAATATATAAGAATTTATTTCGATATATTCCCCTTAGGGCATATCAAAAATAAAAAATATTTGGTCAAGTATTTTAAAGCGTTATTTTTATTAGAAGAGAACATATTTTAATCAGCAGCTGTCATACTTAGGTTAACTTCAAATACTGCAATATTGTTATTCGATGTCACTAGCTCTAACGATTTACTAGCTAAATTCCAGAGGGAAGGCCATGCTATTTTCTTTTAGAAAGCCTAAAAACAGAAGTTTACACCGCTGTGAGGCAGTTCCACTTCGTAAGGTGCATGAACCTAAGACTCCCACAGATATGGAACGCAGGCTGAACAGTTACTTTCTTCAGTTTTTGATAAAAATGTTCAAAAATATATTTCGAGTCTGTGTCTGTCAATATCCCCAAATAAAAATGCACAGGTTCAAACTGTTCAGTGCTCTTTTACCGTATATACTTGTGTATAAGCTCTAATTCCACATATAAGTCGAGGCACCTAATTTTACCACAAAAAACTGGGGAAAACTCTATTGACTTCAATATAAGAATGTCGAGGGTGGAAAATGCAGCAGCTACTGGTAAATTTCAAAAATAAAAATAGATACCAATAAAATTACATTAATTGAGGCATCAGTAGGTTAAATATTTTTGAATATTTATTTCAAAGAAAAACAGTAAACTAGCTCTGTAACTGGAAAAGAGGGTCAACAAGAACAATATGGTATCAACAATAACTTTAAAAGTACAAAAACCTTAGCTTTTTTGTAAGGACAGGTTTTAAACATTGGATCTTACAATAAAAACTGGAATGAACATGCCTGTTCACTGTGACTCAAAACTACCCTTTTTAAAAGAATAGTTCATTATTTTTAGTGTACATATTTTTAAAATTGCACATGGCAGGTGTCATTTTAGAAGGGACATTCACACAAACTATCAGGAGAGGAATGTTTATGTTAGCAGTATTAACATTTCAGAGTATCTTTAGGAGACCCTCCTGATGATACCACCCAGGTCTGGTGAAGTTTGGTTCAGGGGGTCCAAAGTTATGGACCCTCAAAAGGTCAATTAGCTTCCATTGGAAACAATGGAGGACGGGAGCACCCACTTTGGGGATCCATAACTTTGGACCCCCTGAACCAAACCTGGCTGGTATTAGCAAGAGATTATCCTGATGATACCACCCAGGTTTGGTGAAGTTTGGTTCAGAAGGTCCAAAGTTATGGACCCTCAAAATGTAGCCTCATCTACTATTAGCTCCCATTGGAAACAATGGGGGATGGGGGCACCCCCTTTGGGAGTCCATAACTTTGGACCCCCTGAACCAAACGTTACCAAACTTGGCTGGTATCATCAGGAGTGTATTCCAATGATAGCATGAATGAGTAAACAGAATCAGCCTAGAACTGAATTCCCATCAGTTCTGTCAGCATGGCCAATTGGCCATGCTGGTAGGCTGATGGGAATTGTAGTTCCTGAACATCTGAGAGAGGAGCCGCAGGTTCCCTGCAAGAAAGCCGCGAAGAACTCAGATAATAGTCCATACCTCATCAGTTTCGTCAGCATGGCCAATTGGCCATGCTGGTAGCTGATGGGAATTGTAGTTCCTGAACATCTGAGAGCCGCAGGTTCCTCAATGGTGTCGCTTAGCTCTAAAAACTGCGCCCCCTGGCAGCTGACAAATAAAAACCCTAAAATATTTTTAAAAATACACCTCACTCGTGTATAAATCGAAGGTGGCTCAACTTATACAAAAACTCAACTTATACACGAATATATACGGTAATTTATTCAGAAAGTTTAGAAAAACAGCAAAGGTTGAGGGAACCTATAGTATCATGTTGTTTCCACAGAGAAATGGACACCTCTGCCTGAGTGAAGACAAAGTTTTCTAGCTGTGGAAAGGAACTTTCCTTTCTCCTCTCCCTCAGCGGCCTACCAGTCTCCAGAAAATTCTGCTACTCGGAGATAAGAAACCCTGAGGAATGACACGAGGAGGGTCAGCAGTGAGAAGTGGGAATTGGCAGGAATTGCCCCTCTCATTAGTATGTTTGGATCCAGCCAAATCAATTCAATCAAATGGGGAAATGAAGTCTTGATTAAGATTGTGATTCTCCTTCAAGAACTACTTTTTTTGGCTGTTGCCTCAAGGAAAATAGTCCCTCTGATACAGATGGTCCTACATATCTTGAAGTTAAACAGTATATTTGGAAAGTTCTATTTTATGCAGGAGATATGAAGAAAGAATCCAGGAGAACTTTACATTTCTTGGCAATGTACTACGTCAAAAACTTCTGGAAACAATTACAATTCATCTTAAGTGTAATTGATCTTTGATTCAATGCAATTATGTTTCTATTAGGGAAGTCACAACAACAGTAAAAGAAGAAGAACATCGAGTACGAAATTGCTGCTCTTAGCCAAAATTTTAATGCTCACATATTAGAAACAAGACCGACTGCCAGTGACTGGTATCTAGTTACACAGATTGATGAATAAAATTGCTATGCATAAGCTTTTGTGGCCAGGAAAATTAAAACACAGGTGAAGAATTTAGAGTTTAATGGCATCCATTTATTTTTTACTGGAGTAAGAGAATGTTAAGAGGTGTCAACAGAGATGGTTGTGTAAATCAATCAGCTATTTAATTTCTACTTTCCTAAATATTTAGCTACATAGTTATTATACACTGGGTATTTCTGATGCATTGTTCTAATAAAATTCCAAACCAATTTTAATGAGATTAAAACAGCAAATATCTTTAAAAACCAGTTTTTAAAACATTTATGCTAAACAGGAGCAGGGCAGGCCTTCCTATTTAGAGTCACCTGCAGTTATAGCCAGTAGTAAGTAGATGTTTTGTTGCGCTGCTCAGTTGTCCCCTAGCCCGGGCTGCAATCCGGGGGGGGGGGGGGGGGGGGGGAAGAGAAGCTCCCAGCTCTGTCTTGAGTCACACAATAATGTATGCCAATACCTATACAGCAACATTATACTTGACAAAATTTAAAATCAAACACATTATTTAAATCAGGTTTTAATGTTTTTAAAGTTTCATAAAACGTTTCATTAAAAAATTATAAGAATAACTTGGTTTAAATTAAAATCTAAATTGAATGAAAATAATTTCTTAGAATTTGTAGCCCTTTTATGAATAGCTGCTCTTCTTTACAAAGGAAGAACTGTGCCAAAAATCTGTCAATCATCATGCAGGAGAAATACTTAGTGTACTTATATTGACTTCACTGGGGAGAAGCAGCAAGTTACCAGACAGATAACTAATTTAGGAAGCTGACCTTTTACTGTTTTATGCTGTAGCAATGGCTGATCACTGCAACTGGTTTAACACCACAAGTATAATGTTTAGAACGATCCATCACTCAGGCAAAGAACACTGACATTTACTTTCCATCATGGACAACGTTGTTCTGCCCAACAATTACCCACAACCCTGGCATCCAGTGAAAATACTTGTTTGTAGCACAGGGTGGGGCACTTATGACCAACTCAAATAGAGAGGAACCATGGAAAGAAACTTCTTAACTTAGCAGTGACTCCTGCTAGGACCGTCTACAAAAACTGTCATGGCTACAGGTTGCAAGAGAGTTTTTGCCTGATTTTTCAAGAATATCAAATTACCTAAACATAAAGAATGTGCTGCATAAAACTTTTTAAGCAATACATTAAATATTTAAGAAATATATGATGTTCTCTCTGAGGGTGAATAAAAGCTCCAGTTTTGAATCAACAGGTTCATACAGTTACAACCATACAAACTAGTTACTCTACATTTAATAAATATATAAACTGGGAGTTTGATTTAAATAAAGACTTTTTTTCTTGGTGATTTAAACCAATTTACCCTGGAAAACATTAATTTTCATAGAAGAATGTAAAATCCAAAGTATTTTCAACTCAATTTACAAACCTTGTTTTTAATTTAACCCTTCTGAAACACAATTCATCATTCAAGTTTTCAATTTTCATTAATACATACACCAGTTTCTTCAATCACTGGGGTGAAGAGGAAACAGCATTATAAAACTGTGAAAATGTCTTGTTTTCAAATTCCCCATTCTGCACTGCATCATGGTTCTCTGTGTAATTGTTATTTCCTTTTTTTCATGATGAGCTTATGAGAACTTGATACTCTACCAACTATAGAAACAGAGCACGTAATTTGACAATCTAGAATCTACCGTAAATGGCCATATTAGATCTCTACTTTAAAAAGTCCATCTGGATCCAACTCACCTAGGAAATAAACCGGTATCTAGTTTCCCTCTTTCAAGCAGCAGCTCAGGAGGGTGATGGAAGGTCATCTTTGGCCAGCTTGATGAAACAGATTACCTAAATCTATTTCAAGCATGTTTCATATTCGCTTTTGGGATGGAGACTACTTTGGTTACTTTGGACATTACTGGTCTTCTCTGTTGAACTTGTCTTATGATATTCCTCAGGGTTCATTTTCATCTTTTGTGCCATTAAACATCTACACAAAACTACCAGAAGAGGTCATCTGGCCATTTTGAATGAAGGTCAACTGCATGCTGGCCCAACTTTTCCTTTTTGTATGAGCCAAAGAGACAGCTGAAGTCTGAACAAGCATCTTGAGAGAGTAACAGACTGGACAAGAGTGAATAAATCAAAGATCAACTGAAGATGAAACAAACGGAAGCTGCTGTGTTTCAAAGATTTTTAAAATCTTGCAGTGGGATTTTATTTGCTAGGGTTTTTTATGGGGTGTAAGTCTGAAGGCTTATGTTTAGGGGGAGAGTTAATTGGGGTTTTATAGTATATTATATATCTTAAATCAGGGTTTGTAAGCTGCCCTCAGCCATGGGAAAAGGCAAGGTATGAATATTTAAATAAACAGGGGAAGGAGTAATTAAACTGGTTAGCAAGGTTTAGCAGCTTGTTCTGCAAAGGAATAAACTTTCTTTAAACAATCAGGTTCAGACTTAGGAACTCTCCTGGATCATGACTAGCTACTAGAATGTCCTTCCATTAGTTTTGACTGATTTGTCACCAACATGTTACCGTCACTGTCATTCATGCTCAGGGGAGTCTCTAAATTGGCTTCTAAGTCAACTGCCCCCTGAAGACTGTTCAGAAAGCTAGATGAAGGTACTGCATTGGACCCATCAGCGAACTCCCTCCTATTGACAACAAAGGATGCTTATGTGTTTCTGGGGAAAATTCTGCTGGCTTCGACTTTTAAAAACCTAAATAATCTGGACCAAGAATACCTTCTGGAGCATGAATCTTTCCTCTAAGGTCTACTAGGGTGGCTTTACTCAAACCTCCAACATACAGGGTATACGTTAACACTCAGCAAAACAAACTTTAGCTAATTGCAAAAGAATAGCCATGCTAGTTTAGTGCAGAAAAATAAAAAGTCCAGTGGGACACAGAGACAAGAGGGGTCTAGGGGAAACAGGAACATCTCCCCACCCTGGCCAACTCCCCACTGTCTTTCCAATACAGAAAATTGGAAAAATTGTGGGAGCAATGAAAAGAATTTCCTGAGATGTTTTATCTTTCAGAGTCAATAAAATGCTTCTTAAGGCAATGTTTTTCACGCTCTAAATAGAAAAGTTTGAAAAAGCATGAAAAAGTCTGAGGACTGCTTCAATTGAAAAAATTAGAAAATTTTAAGGAACACTAAAAAAACCCCTCAAACTGTAGACTGTAAGAATTTTTACATGTCACAATTTTAGCAATAATTAATATGCTATGTTTAATGATAATACACTATAAAAGTTCATATCCAAAACCTGCTGTACTGTGTACTGTGACTATCAGAACATTTCTGTCCAAATAATACACTTTTTAAATTGTTCTTCCACCTTCAACTCTTATTTTTCCCACCTCTCAAAAAGCAAAAATTAAAGATATGTATGCTACAGCAATAGGGGTGTGGCAGTCTGCACCTCTTTCTGAAGTACATGAAATTTCTTACAAAAATGATATTTATAATTTTAAATTCTATAAATATGCCAAATATTTTATAAGGGAGCTAAGTTATAAATTACACATTTTATGTTTGTTACTCAGTAAAAAAAAAGGTTAGGGTTCATAGGAAAATATTTTTAATGGTTTGTTTTTTATATTTTGGTAATGTTAACTGTAAGCCACCTCAAGCAAGATTCTGAAAAGGTGACACAGAAACATCCTGAATAACGTATTTCCTCCCAAATTTCCACTTTTTCTTGTGGGGGGAGCGTTTTTTTTCACGGCTTCAAAATTTTCAGAAGATTTTTCATTTAGTGGCACTTTAAAGACTAACAGCATTTATTCCTATATATACTTTCATGAGTCACTGGCCCATTTCTTCAGAGACATGGAGATCAAAGTATAAATTAGAGGGAAACTACAAGAGGGAGCAGGAGTTAAGTCAGAGAATTGCATCATGGATCTTTCAAGTAAAAATCTACGTGTGGAAAAAAGAAATGGTGACAGGTAGGAGTTTTCAGTAACTACCCTAATACTACATATCTTCTTCCAACAGAGGCTCATATTCCCTCATTTTAGAGGTAAATAATACTAGTTATAAAGCTGGGGGTGTCTTCTTGTCTCGGGTACCCAGGTATCAGGTGCCTAAAGTGCCTTTCAACAGCTTCAGCTAGTTCAAGAGTGGTGTCCCGCTCTTGGGGGCTGACATGCCCAGTTCAATATGCCCTAGTGACATACATGGTAGATTAATGTAGCAAAATCCATGTGGGACTGGTTTTTTCAAAGTACAGAAACTTCCACCAGAGTCACCGTAAGTCCAGATGGCGTATGTGGCACCGATGCTGTCAAGATAGGTACTCAGAGACTGGGCGCGGTCATGGAGCTTTGCAGAGACGCTTCCACTGCACCAATGCTACTCCATTGCAGGAGCCCACTCCAGCACCAAGGAGGGTGTTTCAGGGGCATTCCTGGGGATGGAGCCAACTTTAGTCAGCTTCCTAAGGGCTTTCAGTCTGGGAAAGCCCAGTTACTGGTGACTTATGCTAGCAAAAGACCATGCATACCCCACTGGCTTACAATGCTGAGTTTGGGGGCATTGCTTGTTTTGTATTGTTCCCTCTTTTCTGCACCTCCCTATTCCTCTTTGGGCCATCCCCAGCCACTTGTGAATTGCTGCCCCCACCCCCCACCCCCGTTGCACTGTAAGGTTACCACCACAAAGGTCATATGGACCTTCATGGGCTTCCATTGTATTTCTCAGTTCAATTTATTATGCTGCTGGTATTTTGGATGCCTTAAATCAGGGGTAGGGGAATCAGCTCGAGAGCTTCATGCCTTCGCCCTGCACTTCGTGGCTCCACTCCAGCCGAGTCACGTTCTGACCCTTGCCCGCCTTGCAGGCAGCAGGGCTGGCGCGACTAACTGCCCACGGTCGGCTACGTGCCGCTGGCTTTCTCGCCCGGCCTGCTGGAGCGCATGTAGGCTTCCCGGCGGCTGGTGAGGCCGAGCCGCCAGCTTCATCCTTGGGTGGGCACATCCATGTGCTTCTCAGAATGAGCGGAGTAAAAGGTAAAAAAAAACCTATATATATAGTGTTATCTTTATTTTAAATGTCAAAAATTATTTGCGGCTCCAAGTGTTTTCTTTTCCCATGGAAAACGGGTCCAAATGGCTCTTTGAGTGTTAAAGGTTCCCTACCCCTGCCTTAAATGGTTCAAGACCAGAATATCTGAACAACTTTCAACCGTATTTGTGACCCAAGATCAGTATCCTAAGTCCAGCTCTCCCTGTTCTTGTACACATGTATGAGACATGTGAGAAAGCTGACTATGGCTTTTTCTGTCACTGCACCCCAGTTCTAAAATTGGTTTTGCGAAAATCTGCTTTGTTCCCTCATTCTGGGCCACCATCAATTTCTGGTGACTTCAGAGGCACTTGAGATTGACTAGACAAGTTTTATGACATTGCTTTGTTTACTATTTTACATTTATCTTTCACTTCAAGACAGTTAACATGATTACGGATATTCTGATCAAAATAAAAGCTTTGCATTGTATGCAAAAATGCAAACCCAGGCTGCTTCCCTGTGTGGCTGCTTCCACATGTGGTCAGCACAATGCATGTGGTTGCCACACTTTTCCCCTGATAAGGGAAACCTCCTTACATCCCGCTCACCGTGACCCTTAGGCTGGATGAGGAAAGAACACTCTTGTGGGATGTAGCCAATGTGAGGAGGAGGGCAAAGCTAAGCTCCACATTTCCTTCCACCCCAAGTCGTTCCAATATGATACATGTGAAGCCAATGTTGATACATAGGAAGAAAGCAAGTCTATAGGGCAATATGTGTGTGGGGTGGTGGTGGTTCCTGTTAAAAGGGGAGAAAGTTGAGCTTTCAACAAGCTTTCTACACCACTGTACACCAGTCCTTCTTAGAGGAAGGTATTATAAAAAGCTAATATAAACCTTCAGTCAAAGAACAGAAACGGAACGAAACGGGCAAATTCAGTCAATGTACATTGACAGGTGAGATAAATTTAGCCTTGAAGGTCAAATGTAGAGTTTTAATAGCTGGACGCCATCTTATTTTAATTGCTGTAACTGAATGCTGCTTTTAAATTGTTTTAATCTTTAATATACCCACTGTTATGTAATGATGTGAACCGCCCTGAGCCCTTCGGGGGAGGGCGGTATAATAAGTGGAATAAAAATAAATAAATAAAATAAATAAATAAATGTCTACCAGTCAAATGAAATGCTACAGATATAAACAAGCTTCCTTCATTCCAGAGAATTTGCCAGATTGAAAATGCCATAATTCCAGAGAATTTGCCAGATTGAAAATGCCATAAACAACATGAGTGTGTGTGTGTGTGTGTGTGTGTGTGTGTGTGTACGTGTCATCAAATCACAACTGACCTATAGCAACTCCATAGGGTTTTTAAGGAAGAAGTAGTTTGCCATTGCCTGCTTCCATGTGGGCTGAGGGGTACTAAAGAGTCATCAAATCACAACTGACCTATAGCAACTCCATAGGGTTTTTAAGGAAGAAGTAGTTTGCCATTGCCTGCTTCCATGTGGGCTGAGAGAGTACTAAGAGAACTATGACTAGCCCAAAGTCACTCAGAAAGCTTCATGTGCAGGACTGGGAAACTGAATCTGGTTCTTCAGATTAGAGTCTGCTGCTCTTAACCACTACTATGCCAAGCTGGTTCTCTAATGTTTCGTTGGTTAAGATTTTCATCTGAACACACGGCACATTAATGTAACTAGGATCTTACAGAACATCTGCTCGTAGAAACATCACGCACCCAGTTAAAATTTTGCCGCAATAGCAGCATTCCATGTGCCACATAGAAATGCTACACTTCAGTTTATTCATCAGTCAGGAATTACTGCAGCAAGCAGTTTAACTACAGCCACACAACTGCTGGAAATGAAATACTGACCTAATATTATTTAATCTCTAACAAATCCTGGTTGAGTACAATTTGATAACAGCTGTGAAGTTTCCAGAGAAGAAAATTTAAATTCCTCTGGAGAGTTAAGCATATTGGAAAAATACACAGGTACATCATACTGAACTTAATGTAGGAAATACATTAACCTTGAGGGAAGGTTAAGATGTATCGGTGGATGAATGTTAAATCTATGTAAATATTCTAATTAGATTATTGAACTGCGAATCTGACAAGGGAAGCAATTTAATCCATTGCAACAAAGACAGAAAAGGAGACTTGTGGCACCATAAAGACTGAGGATTGGATTTAAAGTACTGTTAGAAAATCTCTGCTAACCGAAAGAAACTTTCCTGCTTTCACCCAAAAGCTAAGGCCCCTTCTGCACATGCAAAATAATGCGTTTTCAAACCACTTTCACAACTGTTTGCAAGTGGATTTTGCTATTCCGCACAGCTTTAAAGAGCACTGAAAGCAGTTTGAAAGTGCATTATTCTGCATGTGCGGAATGAGCCTAAGTTTCCCAAAATGCTGCCCCTGGGGATAGAGGGAGAACAAATCATCCCCTTCTTCCACAGGAAAAACTGCCTTATTTAAACATGAATAATTCTAGTAAGAACTAACATGCAAATAACATATTCATTTTCAGTGTTATGCAGTTTTATTTGATATCCAGTTATCCTAGTGGTCATGTTGTAAATGTGTGAGACTGTTTCTGTTCAAATAACATTTGTTTATTATGCAATCTGTTTTCTAATTGGTACTTTTTCTTACTTCTAAAATGACAAAATTTAAGACACTTGTGCTAAAACAGCACAGGGTGTAGGAGTATGCAGTTTTCTCTCAAATTGAGTATGTTTGTAATTTAGCCTTGAGTGCTGAAGAGTACAGTTTTATATACTGTGTTATAAATGAACCGTTTGTCATTAAAGTATTAATATAGTTAAGTTTGAAAGAAAAATAAGTATTAGCCACATGTCCATTTTCCCCAAGATTTCTGGATTCTCTCCCCCTACCCCGACTCCAAAAAATTCATCATGGTGCCGCACAACTCTTTTGTGACTCTGAAGAGATTCTTAATGGTTAATTGGTCAGCCTAACTTTGAGTTTATTTAGAAATGTCCACACTAACTTTGAATTATATTAATAACTGTTTATTGTTTAATGTTACCATCATCACCAACATTGAGTACAACTGCACTATCTTCAAGGAGGAAAGGGACCCCATTTAAATATACATATTTACACCCCATTGCAATTTTATGAACGAGAGTAATAGTTTATCCGCTAGTTAATTTTTTTTTGCAATACAGGGAACAATATAACTTGCAATATACGCTTACAAATGTGTATGCAGTTCTTTTAGAGCTTGCTTATAAGTTAACTTTACACCATTCAGCAGTGGTAAACGAATTCATTTCTTAACTAGCTGCTTGCCACACTTTTATCTGGGGCACTGTCCCTAGATTTTTTCCCATCCCAGGCCAAAATGAGAGTACTCAAAAAAGTCCCACTAACCTCTGGAGCAGCCGGAAAGTTGCGAGATGCTGAAAGTGGTTGCATGGGTTCAAAAGTGGGAAAAGACTGCTGCAAGGAGAGTTCCCACCCCAGCTCTTAGCAGGAGGGCACTCTCCAGGTGTGTGGAGGCTGGGAGCTGCCCTGTCCAGAGACCCTAAAGGAGAAGGAAGTTGGGCCACAGCCCAGGAGCTGACCAAGTGTCCAGAGGCCGGTAGGACTCCAAAAGAGTAAGTCTCAGCAGCATCGAGAGCAACCCCATTTCCACCCTGCGAGTAGCACGGAGTGGCTGACTTGGAGGAGAGAACTGGGAGGGTCAGGCCGGGGGAGGGGGGGTCAGATCGGGCCCAGGATATTTAGTCTGTAGGAGGGAAAGGAATAAGAGGCTCTGGGCCTGGATAGACAAGGAGAAGATGGGCTGCCTGACTCTGCAGACTAAAGAGCCAGACAGCCAGGGCAGAGGACACTGCTAATGGTCCAGTATTTTCTGAGGCCAAAGGAAGGGTGCCCGCAGCCACAGCAGAGTGAGCAGGGTGGGACCAGTGAGAAGGGTCCATTGAATACTTACTGTGAAGGGTCTTTCTACTGTAGGTAAGGGGGACATCTTAGATGGGTGTCTTCTCCACCAATAGCAAGGAGGCAGGAAGTGATGAATAATTTTGCCGTGTCACTTCTGGTTAGTCATCTCGAGGCTCTTTCTCTTCAGTACCTCTGTGACCTAGCAGTCTGCATAACCGTTGTAGAAGTGACCGGCTAACAACTTTAATAAAAATAGTTAACACAACATATCTATAACTGTATGAGGCTCCGAGTAAACCTAACCAAACATTCAACATATAACCAGATCATCGGGGACCAATAAGGACCAGGGGGGGTCAAGATGTCCCCCTTACCTACAGTAGAAAGACCCTTCACAGTAAGTATTCAATGGACCCTTCTACTGTAGGTGGGGGACATCTTAGATGGGACCTCCCCAAGCAGTGTCCCCAAGTAGGGCGGGTCCTATGAGTCCCCGATAATATGTTCTAGCACTCTGCGTCCCAAGGCCATGTCCGCTGAGTGCAACGAGTTGATTTTGTAGTGACGGACAAAGGATGAAATGGAGGCCCAGGTGGCCACCCTGCAGATTTCTTCTACTGATGCTCGATTGCGGAAGGCCGCATTGGTAGCCGCGCTGCGTATCGAGTGTGCTGTGATGCCTGGTGGGACCGGGAGAGCAGCGGCTTTGTATGCTTCGATGATTGTAGCCTTTAAGGTAGTACTTATAGCTGCTGTTGACATGGGTGCACCTACGTTAGGTGGGCTAAAGTTGATAAAGAGAGCTTCCGTTTTGCGCACGTCCTCTGTCCGGATTATGAAGGCCTTGAGGGCCCTGCGTACGTCCAAGGTATGCCATTCTTTCTCTTTGGGATGAGATGGGTTAGGCATGAAACTTGGTACCACTATCTCCTGTTGTAGGTGGAATTTTGAGCAAACTTTAGGTACAAAGGTTGGATCCAGGCGAAGGATCACTCTGTCTTTGTGGAAGATGCATGACTTTGCGTTAACAGACAGTGCTCGAAGTTCTGAGACCGTGCGTGCTGAGGTAATTGCAAGAAGGAACAAGGTCTTCATTCTTACCCAGCGTAATGGAATGGTCTGTATAGGTTCAAATGGAGGTTTTGTCAGTGCTGTCAGCACTGCATGTAGCCGCCAGGATGGAAACCGGTGAGTGACCGGAGGCTGTGAGAGTTTGACTCCCCTCAGAAAGTTTGTCACATCCAGATGGCTGGCAACTGACTTGTCCTTGATGGAGTGGCAGACCGTTGACAAGGCAGATATCTGTCTTTTTAGGGTCGCGCAACGGAGTCCCCTGTCAAACCCCTGTTGGAGGAAGTCCAGGACATTGCTTATAGAAGGATTCTCTGGATCCATGTCTCGTGCCTGACACCATTTGACAAAGGTTCTCCAAGATGCGTTGTAAATGTTGACTGTTGAGCGTTTACATGCTGCTAGGATGGTGTTCGTGACCTTAGTTGAATAGCCCCTTTGTCTCAGCTTTCTCCGCTCACACGCCACGCGGTCAGCCTCAGCCATCCTGGGTTGGGATGGTTGAGGGGACCCTGAGTCAGTAGGTCCGGGGTTGCCGGTAGAGCCATTGGTTGGCATGTTGACATCTCGATGATTGATGAGTACCATGGTCTTCTGGGCCATCTTGGTGTGACCAGGATGACTTGGGCTCTTTCTGACCTGATCTTTCGTAGGAGGCGTGAGATCAGCGGGAATGGAGGAAATGCGTATAGTAGAGTTCGGGGCCATGGTGCTGTGATGGGGTCCACTTGCATTGCTTGGTGATGGTAGTATCTGGACATGAAGTTCAGAAGTTGTGTGTTTTCGGGCGTGGCGAACAAGTCCACTTCGGGCTGTCCGAAGTGCTGGCAGATCTCCAGAAATATTTGTGGGTTGAGTCTCCATTCGCCCTCCTGTACCTGTTGCCTGCTCAACCAGTCCGCTTTGTTGTTTTTTATACCGCGAATGTACTGAGCCTCGATGGATAGTAGGTGTTGTTCTGACCAGTTTAGAACTCTTAGGGCTTCCCTGTGAAGTCTTGGGGATCTCGATCCGCCCTGATTGTTTATGTACATCTTGGTAGAGATATTGTCCGTTCTCACTATTAGATGTGTTGATTGGATTTCCTTCTGGAAGTGTTGAAGGGCCAGGTAGACCGCTCTCGTCTCCAACAAGTTGATCGGAAGCGATGCCTCTTGTGCCGTCCAGGCGCCCTGTATGTAGTTCCGACCGAGGGTGGCTCCCCACCCTGACAGGCTGGAGTCGGTGAAGATTTGTAGTCTTTTTCCGTGCATGTAACATCTTCCCTGTTTGAGATTGTTTGGACGGGTCCACCATTTTAGGCTTTCTTGGACCTGCGATGTAAGGTAGAGATTTCTGTCCTTTTTTAGTATGATGTCCAGCTGGAAGCGTCTTAGGAACAACTGTAGTGGCCTGGCGTGAAGCCGTGCCCATTGGTTTAGGTCTATGACTGATATAAATAAGCCTAGTAGACTTGCCAGTTGAAGTAGGCTTGGGCGAGAGGTTGCTAAAATTTTGGCCACCGCCTTCTGGATTTTGCAAATCTTTTCCGGTGGGATGAACAGGGCGTTCTTGTTAGTATCTATGATAGCCCCTAGGTGTTCTAATTTTTGAGTCGGTATGAGGGAGCTCTTTTGCAGATTTATGAGGAACCCGTATTCCTGTAATGTCTTTTGAACTTGGGCAATGTCTTGTAGCCCTTTGGCTCTGCTCTGTGATCTTACCAGGAGATCGTCTAAATAGGGGTGTATGTGAATCCCCTGTTCCCTGAGTTGTATGACGGGGCCCAGTAACGTCTTGGAGAACGTTCTGGGGGCTGTGGCCAGCCCAAATGGGAGGGCACGGAATTGAAAATGATGTTCCCCTACTGTGAACCTGAGGAATTTTTTGTGTGCCATATTTATGGGAATGTGAAGATAGGCTTCCTGGAGGTCTAATGACGTGAGGAATTCCCTGTGTCTCAGGGCTACTGTGATTGATCTGAGGGATTCCATTTTGAATTTGGGTAACCGAATGTTTTTGTTGACATATCTGAGGTTTAGCACCACTCTGCAGTCCCCGTTTCGTTTGGGGACTGTAAAGAAGTGCAAATATGTCCCTGAGAATTTTTCCTGGGGAAGAACTGGTTCTACCGCCTGAATATTCAACAGGTGTGTTACCGCCTGAATGGCCCTTTGAGCTTTGATGGGGTTTGAGGAGAGTGGGGAAGGAACGAATATGAGGTTGGGAAAGGCCAGGAATTATATCACATAGCCCGAGTTGATCACCTCTTTGGTCCACTGGTCTATATGTGTGCCCTGCCAGGATGCCTGGAATTTGGCCAGGCGCCCCCCCCACCGGGTGGTCCTGATAGTCATTGTTTGGTTTTATCATTTTTGAAGTTCTTCCCCTGTCTTTGAAAGGGACGAAAGGAATTCTTGTTGCGAAAGGAATTTTGGTTCTGCCATGTATTGCGAGTGTTGTCTCTGTTGAATCTGGGCAGAGTTTTTTGTGTCCTAAAGGTGTTCCGGGAGCCCCCCTGGGCGCCTGAAGGTCTATCCTGTCTGACTGATTTTGGCATGGCCTTCTTTTGGTCCTTGGTTTGGACCAGCACCTGGTCTAGCTCCTTTCCAAACACCTGTTCCCCATAGTAGGAATAGGCTACCACTGCATTTTTTGATTGAATGTCTGCCTGCCATGAGCGTAGCCAAGTGTTGCGTCTGGCTACCATGTTTGAGGCTATGGTTCTGGCCACCATGGCAATGGCATCCAGTGTGGCGTCTGTGATAAACGCGTTGGCTATGAGTACACATTCTATGCCTTCTCTAATAGCTGTGTTTTCTACCGGGATCATGTCTAAGATCCTCTTAGTCCAAGCCATGGATGCCCTGGCCACCGTGGATGCTGGAGTGAGCACTTTAATAGCCGCTGCTAACCAATCGTAGGACCTACGTAGGGTGCCTCTGAACGCCTATCTAGTGGGTCCTTGATATTGCTTTCGCCCTCTTTTGCCACTAGAGCCCCGGAGTGTAAGACTGCAACTGGGGCCTCCACGGTGGGGACTTTTAGCACGGTATGGAACTGCTGAGGCAGCAAGTAAACTTTTTTATATGCTGGTGGCAGCCCTTTCCGGCTGGTAGGGTTGAGCCATTCTCTCTGAATGCGTTTGACAAAATACTCAGGAACCGGGAAGAATTTTTGTGCTTCCAGGTCTTGTGGGAAGTAGTCAGCCTTCCCCTTAGGAAACCCTTTAATGGGTTTAGTTGGATTAGTGGTCTTGTCTGGAGCAGGCGGTTCCTCAGCATCCGCCTGATCCTGGAGGTCCAAGGCAGAGATGGTTTTATTAATTAAGAGATGTATATCTTCTTGTTTAAAAAATTGGGGGGAAGGTTCGCTTTTTTCAATGGTAGGTTCTTCATTATCTGAGAACCTAGCTGCTTCCTCCTCTTCCTCTCCTTCTACCTCTTCGTCTTCCTCCTCTTGGAGGGCAAGAGGGTCCCTATAATGGGGTAAGGCAGCCTCCCCCACAGAGCTGGTGATGGCTCTGGGAATGTTTTCATTGGGTCTAATGGCTGCTGTGCGTTGCTCTCTGGCATCTAGTGCCATTTCAATTTGCTCTCTAAGAAGCTGTGCAAAGGCAGCAGGGGGCGCTCGTTGCCACATCATCAGGTCCTCGCTATTAGTGGCCTGAGAATGCGCGGGAACTTCCCTCGTGACCGAGCTGTTCTCCTCCCCGTTGCCTGCCCGGGGCCCCGGTACCTGCGCATGGCCGTCCGCCGCTGGCGGGTTCGTCGGTTGTTCGACCCAGCACTCCTCAGCCCTGATGGGGTTGGAGGAACTGGTCTGGGAGCCACCCGATACGGCCGCGCCCTTGGAAGGCGTCGAGCTCCCCAGCAGCGTTTTCTTTTTGGCCTTCTTGGGCGCCGGAGGGCCCTCCGGGCGCCCCGCTGCTCGTTCTCCTTCCCGCGAGGAGGTTGCGAGTTCGCTGGGAGGAACGGTGGGGGCGTGTTTGCGCGCCCCTTTTGCCGCACGCGTTCCCTCGGCTGCCGATCTGGCGAAGTCTTCCCCGTTGGGGTCCGGTCGCGGCGGAGTAAAAGAGCCCGAGGCCATACTTTTTAGCGTCTGGCGGCTCTTTTGAAAGGGCGGGAATTTGCTTCTTGTTGCCCGATAGTTTTAAGTGGGTTGAGAGCTTCTTCCCTTCTGCTGAGGTGCCTAGAGTTATTTGTTTGTTCTAAACAAGCACGCCACACACCCCAAACACACACACACACACGTTAGGAACTCAGGAGCCTCTGCTACACTACCACTCCCTGCAAGGCAGGAAAAAATACTGAAGAGAAAGAGCCTCGAGATGACTAACCGGAAGTGACACGGCAAAATTATTCATCACTTCCTGCCTCCTTGCTATTGGTGGAGAAGACACCCATCTAAGATGTCCCCCACCTACAGTAGAAGAGGTCATGAAAACTTCCTCTGATTTCTGCATATTTCTCTAATTACCAACACCAATTCATTCTTTTTATGTTGCCACCAACCAAGAGTCATTTCTACCTGGATACGAACTTCATCACACTTAAAGGTGAACTCGAAATGCGTTTGAAACTCCTGTTTCAGGCAATTTCAAGAGCAGTATTCCGATATCTCCAAACTCACTTCCACTATAATTTAAATTTAGTAAATTCAGAATTCCTGCTACAGTGTCTTCCATTTACTTCTTCTGAAAAGCCCTTAAAAATTCTGTCCTAGATATTCAACACAGTTGCATTCAACCCTTCACAAAGGACAGAACGTTTCCACCTTGCCCTTCTTGCTGCAGCCCAATGCACCCCTTAATGACACTGGCCTCAGGCCCAAGGGACCCGAGGAATAGCATAACACACAATATTAGGCCCCTTCTGCACACGCAAAATAATGCATTTTCAAACCACCTTCACAACTGTTTGCAAGTGGATTTTGCTATTCCGCACAGCTTCAAAGAGCACTGAAAGCAGTTTGAAAATGCATTATTTTGCATGTGCAGAATGAGCCTTAGTGTCTTCAGTGGGAAGGCAAATCAGCAAAAACCAGGTCACCCCTCCTCCATCAGGAAAACGCCTTTCAGCTGATGGACACAGACCCTTGGATACAATCCATTCTGTTCCCGTTTTTAGCTTCAGGTTTCAACATGATCACACAATGTGGTAACATTTGTTTAAAATTATCATTCTCACCTCAAATTATAGGGGTGGCCAACCTATGGTGCTCCAGATGTTCATGAACTACAATTCCCATGAAATGAAATGAATTGTAGTCTATGAATATCTGGCGCACCATAGGTTGGCCACCCCTGCCTCAAAATATATGGTATAACTAAAAAAGAAAAAAACTACCTGCTGCTTCCAGCAAGGCTTCTAGTCTTGCTTGAGTTTCCGGATCCACTGTCCGTAGGTCCGCTCCTTCAGCAGCGCTTGACAAAAATATCTCCGATGTTTTGAGTACTGGGTTATCCAGATCTTCTTGGTCCAAAATAAATGACTCAACCTACACAGAGAAACAGGATTTATTATTGCTTTTAATTTTTTTTTATAGATAGAAATTAACAAAACAGAAAAACGAATCAGAATCAAGTCATAGATACAATTAGTTCCCAAGACTAAGAGACAAAACCAAATTCTGTATATAACATTATATTTAAAAATTACCAATTTTATGTAGCTATTTTAAACATAAATTCTAATACAAAGTACACAAAGCACTGACAAATGCCTACTATAATATTCTAAAATTTCTCACATAATAAAAGCCGTGTTAACATATTATCATCTTTCATATTTGTTTCATTCTGATACACAATATATACAATATACTTCCAAAATTAATGATAATTTATATACACAGTATTATATAATTTATATACACAGTACACATTAATATACACAGTACACAGTACACATTTATATACACAGTATTATATAATTTATATACACAGTACACAGTATTCTTCACTTTTCACCATTATTCTTTTTTGGGGGGGAGGGGAATATAAATAATTCACTTTCCATTTACATTGGCATTCTTTCATTGGTCAATTATTCATCAAGCTTGTTAGTTTTGCCATTGTTGCATATTCCTCTAGTTTATTTTCCCAATTTTCTTGGCTTGGGCACTTTTTTTGCTTTTCATCTTGTTGCAAGTAGTACTCCGGCTGCCATTATCAAATACTGAAACAGGCTGTCTTCTAAAATTCTTGGAAGTTATTATTCCTGATGAATTTAAACAATTTATTCTAAACCACAAAAAAAGTTCGAAGTATTATGCTAAGGTAACATATTTGATAGCTGTTTCATGGATCTGACTTCCAGGATAAACATTACAGATTCAGAAAAGTGCCAAAGCGGGGCTACAGCTGAGTATCAAGAAGACAAAAGTAACGACTACTAGAGAATCACTCAGCTTTAGAGAGGACAATGAGGAAACTGAAATAGTTGGAAGACTATCTATTCCTTGATTCCATCATCAACCACAAAGGAGACTGCAACCAAGAAATCAGAAAGAGATTAACAGTAGGAAGGGCAGCCATGAAGGAGCTAGAGAAGATTAAGTACAAGGATGTGTAAATAGAGCCCTTTGAAATGTGGTGTTGGAAGAGAGTATTACTGATCACGGACCACCAAAAACAAACAGATAAGTGGTTTCTAGATCAAATCAAGCCTGAACTTATCCCCAGAATGACTAAACTGAGGCTGTCGTACTTTGGTCATGTAATGGGAAGACAAGAGTCACTGAAAATGACAATACTGCTAGAGAAAGTTGAAGGGAGAAGGAAAAGAGAAAGACCCAACATGAGATGGACTGACTCAATGAAAAAGCCTCAGCCCTCAGTCTGAAAGATCTGAGCAAGGCTGTCAACAATAGGACACTGTGGAGAACACGGATTCGGCCATGAATCAGAAACAACTTGATGACACTTAACACACACACAGAGTGAGATTTAATAGCATGAATTGAGCCATTCTGCACCAATATTGCAGACAAAATGTAGATCACCTATAACACTAATGAATTTGCTGGTCCTCCTTGGCCATGCAACTCCCGTGAATCCTTCCCACTGACATCATACAGGCTATAACCGTAAGCACAAATGGTCTGGCTTCCAACTATGTCTCATACTCCAGGCTAGTAATTTCTGAGAAAAAAAACTAATCTGCAGAAAAGCAGTCTTAAAATGTGGGTTTTTAATCCTTCCTCCCAGAGGTTAAAAAAGGCAAACTAATGATGCAACTTTATTCAGGTGAGAAAGCACAGAACTAATGTTACCAGCTTCAGAGTACCCACTCAGTGATGAGAAATGGAATTATTTTTAAAAAATATAAATATTACATGTTTGGCCATTCTGTGTTTGAACACTCTTGGATGTTCCAACGCTTCCCTAATCTAAATGTTAAATCCGTCACAGCAGACTGCAAGGTCTATAGCAACTAACACAATTAAAGCAAGCAAATGTTTCGGAATGAGTAAAGGCCACTTAGGAATACTGCCACTCTGAGACAAGTCATACCAGAAATTGAGTTTAGAGAAGAGACTGCTTCCATTGCTTTAAAGAAAGGGCAGATGGTAGGGAGAGAAAAAAACATCCCTCCCTTCAGAGATATCTTTGAAGAATGTTTTTGGATAACTAATTCGTTGGAGAAGACAGTTCAAAGACCTCTTCCTCTTGTGGAAAGGTTTCTGTAAAAAAAGAATGGCAACAATAATTTCTGAGACTGCATTACAAACACTGGGGAGGGGCTACAGCCAGTGGCAAAGCGAAAAGGGTGCGGGGGGGGGGCATGGAAAATCGCTCCCAGGTCCCTTCCCCTTTCCCCCTTACCTTAGTTCCTTTTCTTTTTGAGAACTTTTTCAGGCTGAAAAAAAGGCCTGTTCGCAGTAAAAATGCTGAGGAACTACAGTTCCCAGGAGACCTTGGGGCTCACAAGGTCTCCTGGGAAGTATAGTTCCCATCAGGCCGTTTTTACTGAGAACAGGCCTTTTGCAGCCTGAAAAAGTTATCTAAAAGCAAAGGAACTAAGGTAAGTGTGGGAAGGGGGGAGACGCAGGGAGGGGGGGATGAAAAAATAAAATGTGCACCGGGCGCAGTTTGGCCCAGCTACGCCTCTGGCTACGGCTCAGTGTAAGAGCATTTGCTTTGCACACAGAAGGTCACAGGTTCAATCCCAGGCATCTCCAGTTAAACAGACCAGAGAGTAGGTTATAAGACCTCTACCTGGGACCCTGGAGATTAGGCAGTATTAACGTTCATAGATGGTCTTATGGCAACTTCATGGTCTTATGGCAACTTCATGTGTGTTCATTAGAAAGAAATGTGATTTCAACTAGGAATTGTGAGAATGCTTAACTGATGGCAATTGAAAAGCTTAATCCTTTTAGAAATTGTGGAAGATTTCAAATGATGTTTTTAAACAAACATTAAGAGAACAAACATATTCTATAGTAAAAGGACGCTGTATTTATTGCTTGGCTACACAGAGACTTTTGCCTACACATTCCTTCGAGGATAAAACCCAAAGATTTTACCAGAATTCACCTTAGCTTATTTCAGATGGACTAGAATGCTTCCCAACATTTATTTACAAATGAATGTTGCCATTCAATAGGTAAACCTTTGATTGCATGCTTTCTACTAAAAGATGAAGATGTGTAAAAGATGATCCCCCAGGGCTGGCCTCTAGTTTGGAGGGGGGGGGAATAGATTTTGTACTTGTGAGGCTGCAATGCAAACATCCTTGTTTTTGTCTGTCGTATCAGGCTATCACAGAAATCATTCTTAACAAAAAGTACTATTCAAATTAGGCTTTCAAATAGCAATCTGCCTAGCATACCTCAGAAAGGAAGAACTGTTCCAGGTACTCATACTTTCTTCTAATACTGAAGACCTGTTGGCTCCAGAACAGGCAATTAATTCCCTCGGAAAATCTAGTTTTGAGTATTCAGGAGTGGCAAGTTGATGACCATAAACTTAATCCAGAATGCCCTGCCTTCAACAGCAATTTGAAAATAAGAAGCTTAAATTTGTAATCATTCCCAATTTCTGATTAAGAACTGTGAAAAGGACACACTATTAAATTGGATGGAAGTCCTCTTGGCAGGAAAGGCCTTCCACTGTTGAACAGGGTCTTGTTCTTCTGATTTGCTGATTAAAGCACCTTTAATCAAATTAGTTTCTGAAGCAAATTTTCCAAAGCAAGTCTTTGTTTACTCCTTGTAGCACTTCCTGTTGCCAAGCATATATCCCATGGCATGAAATTCTTCACAGACACATTGGATGGACTTCAATTTCGGTTTCACATGTGGTATCTGGTCAACAGTTCACATCCCTTAAGAAGGGATATTACAGATTTACTAATGAGTGAACCTAATGGGCTTTTATTCTTCCAAGCATTATATGGTAGGACTTTCTCCAAGTCAGCAAGGAAAATATGACTGTGTAAGTGTTGCTTGGGATATAATCTTCTTTCCCACAGCACCACCAGATATGTACTTACACATCCCTCTTTTTTTTACCATAAACTGTAATGAGGATTGTGCTATAAAAATTTATTTCAATGCAGATGGGGGTGGGGGAAAAATCTCAGCCAGGGGTCCCCAAACTACGGCCCGGGGGCCAAATGTGGCCCCTGAAGGCATTTATCCGGCCCGCCTGGCATGGTGGCGATGGCTCCAATCATGTGCAGTGGGGGCTCGAGGGAGAGGAGGAACCAGCCCCAACGGCTGTTGATTGCAGTTACATGATGGCACCCCCAAATCTCCATGAATTTTCTGACCCAGAGTTGGAAACCTTACATGTGGCAATGCCTGCTCCGCCCTTCCCTCTCAGCTACTCCATGTGTTGCTCTCAGGCTTTCTGTTCCGCCTCACTCCCATTGGCATCAGCCAGGCTGGTGAATCGCTCGCTGGCTGCTAGGGAGGAAAGAACCCAGGAAGATACCTGATCCTGGGTTAGATGGAATGTTTCATTGGGAAAGTTCTGCTTTTTTTTTTTTTTTACAAGGGAAGGTATTCCACAGCCTCCCCAACAATATTTGGAGCCCACCCTGTACTTGACATACTTTGGTCACTGTTCTAAGGCTGAAAGGTGAAATCAAACATTTTACAATCATTTGTGCATAGGAATTTGTTCATAGTTTTTTTTAGTCCGGCCCTCCAACAGTCTGAGGGCCAGTGAACTGGCCCCCTGTTTAAAAAGTTTGGGGACCCCTGGTCTCAGCAATACTTAGGGTCCAGCCAGCTCCACAGTGCTATGGTATGTTTGGGACAACCATTTCCACTCTCATCACTATAGAAATGAGAATTCTACTCCCATCCTTAAAAAGGGGGTGGGGGGAGCACAATGTCAGGTTGGAACAAACCTGATGATGCACCTATTCTCTTCCAATGAAAGCTTTGGTCGCTGCAAGAAGAATTTTCGCTAGGGACAACAGTTCTGAAGCAGAGCTTAGACCCAAGTCAGAGAAAAGTGAAAGGCCACAAGGCTGCAACAGTGAAAGACGAATTTAAACCACTATATACAAACCCTCACTGCTCAGTTCTACATTCAAATCCAGGTTTCTGATTAACTCCACAATACCTTTCATGCCACTACTACAATGCCTATGGGATTCATGCAGAATGATTTCTTCATCGTTTCTGAAAGCAGATTACCCAAAATGCATTTCAGACTCTATCTTCATTGCTAAGCACCAAGGAAAATCAGTGAACTCCCAGGGAAGTAGGAGTAAACAATTAAGTTGGAGCATGTATAGGCTGTCAAAAGAAGAAAGCTGGTTCCTATGCCAGCTGAAAATAAAGGAGGCATCTGAGTTTAAAATTTGAGTGGGCAGGTGTCATAAAACATTTATATAGCACTTTTGAGTATTTAACTCTAAAACCACACTTTGGTTGAGCTATCTATCTCAACCAGATTTTGCTAAAATACCAGAACGCAGATAAAAGTGGCTCTAGAGTCTTTACTTCTTACGGCATTCTCCTATATAGCCACTTACATTTTTCTTCGTGCAAACAAAAAAAAACAAATGTGGTAGAAAAACAATCCCAGAAATCTATGTATTCTGCCAATGGGACAGTTTTTCTCTACGACACATTTACTTGGATAGGAAAAAAATACTCCATGGGTTTTACATAAACACTGTTCCAGGAAAGCATTTTAAACTGCTGTCTTGACAATACAGCTTTTCAAGACAAACTGATGATCATCAGAGGTATGTTCTTGGGGTGAAAAAACTCCCCAAAGCACAAAAATGCCAGAAATTATTAATTTCAGATGTTCTTAGATGCTCACCTTCAAAATTCACAGATGCATTCATTAGTACCCTAGTATTTTCTGCAATGATTTTATTGCAGTGTTCCTTGCAAGTCCTCGGGAGAAGTACAAATCTTATCTGTCGTTGCACAATGGAAGCTTTCGTTGCATGACATAAAAACACATATACATGATGTTCTTTTCATCAGGTGTTTACATATTAACTTAACATCATTTAATGGTGATAAAGGAATTCATTTCTTAACAAGTTGCTTCCTATAATGGCTCCAATTAAATAGAGCTTTTAAAACAAAGAATGAAATGGTGAGAAACTGGTAGTCCTGCCTATGAGTATTACTATCTATGTAGAAGAGTAGAAGTTGGATTTACATCCCCCCTTTCTCTCCTGTAAGGAGACTCAAAGGGGCTGATGATCTCTTCCCTTCCCCCTCAACAAACACCCTGTGAGGTAGGTGGGGCTGAGAGAGCTCAGAACAACTATGACTAGCCCAAGGTCACCCAGCTGGCGTGTGTTGGAGTGTACAGGCTAATCTGAATTCCCCAGATAAGCCTCCATAGCTCAAGCGGCAGAGCAAGGAATCAAACCCGGTTTCTCCAGATTAGAGTACACCTGCTCTTAATCACTATGCCACTGCTGCTCACACTGCTCATATAACACGCTGTATGAGTATTGCCATTTATATAACACACTGTTTGTTTACTGCTGAATTTATTTCCTGTTTTCTTTTTTTCCTGCCTCTCACATGAGAAAATTAAGATGTACATGCTAACACAGCATGGGGTGCAGTGGTCTGCAGCTCTGTCTCAAAAACTAGGTACAATAGTTAACTTTGTTTATGAGACAACATGGCATTTGTAATTCCAGATTCCACAGTACAATCTTGTATTCTAAGTAACAAATTATACGGATGTTATTAAAACATTAAGGTTAGGCTTGACAAGAAATTAAGAACTATATTTCACATTCCCCGCCCCCAAATGAGAGAAAAGCAAGATTTCCTTGCAGCTTCAAAATGTCTGAAAAATGTGGCCATTAAAATGCAAATCCCTGAAGATTGAAAAATAAGTCTGGCTCCTAAATGTTGAGAATGGCTCCTAGGGTCCAAGAAAACTTGTCAAGGCCTGCTCTCAGTGATACTGGCAATGGCCTACAGGGACAAGTATCATAGAGTAGTGTCAGTATCTCACAAGAAGATGGCCTAGTTAAGTTCAAGGCTGAAATAGCTTAGTCGTATCTCTCCTCGTGCTCTACTGTCCTCCCAAAAGCAGCTGCCACTGGAGAGCTACCACCAGTAAACTTTTTACATGTCCAGGAATAGGAGATTACATATACACTGAAGAATGGAGCAGAGAAGTAAACTTGTTTGATTTTATATTTGGGAACAGCATATTAAGGAAAAATACTAGTCCTGGTTTTAAAAATGCGAGGCTGGCTGATACCAAGACAGGCATGGGGGTGCACTCTCTCTCTGTGCAGACACACATTATAGCAATCCTGAGAATATAAAGATCTTCTGTGCCGTCCATATATATATCCCTCCCCAACATGGCATGGCCTTAGTTGTGTGCTTTAAGTGTACATTTCTCATTAGAAACTTCCTACATTTAAGTGAGAGCACTTCCCATATGCCTTCTATATTATCCATTGTCACTTAATAACACCCCCCCCAAAAAATCACACAATGAGAATTTCCAGGGTTCAACAGTTGTAACATCTCTCCCCAATTAGATATTAAGAGTGAACCTTCAATTAATACTGGTGTTTATAACATTCGATCATCTTTGATTTGGATCCAAGATTTCTGGCCACAGATGTCTGAAATTCAATACATTACATGTCCTTTCATTTATTTTGGCACTATCACAACAAAATTGCACTCTAGAATAGTGGAATGACACACAACTCTGATCTTCTCGAACAGAGTAAGATCTCATCAACCACTTCATTCTGGGATATATCCCTCTTGAGTTCTTCCAAAATGCAAGAATGGATCTCCCAAGAAGTGCTGCCACTGAGGTGGGTTTTCTGAGAAAATTTCCAGAATTTTTCTTATTCCAATTTAAATAATAAAAACATTTATACCATGTCAGCAAAAGGAGGCAGAAATATCATGTTCAATATGGGGTTTGTCCATGCTTCATAGCCTGTGTTTAGCCCACCTAAAGAGATTCACAGCACAACAGCCTCAACAACTATAATTAAACAGACTATATTGAGATATGCGGGGCAGAAATTTGTCCATGAAAAAACACAGCATTGGAAAATGTTCTACCCTCATTTCATTGATTATTGGTAACTTGGAAAATCCCCTTTCCACACAGGAAGTGAATAATGGGTGAGTTTTCTCTATCTTAACTCACACCATGCTCAATTTGGAATAGGCTCAGAAAGAAATGGACAGATAGAGACCAGATTGACTCTCCACCCCCTCAGCCCATTTTTAAGTTCCACCAAATGGGTTACTGGTGACATCACAGGAAGCAAAGGAGAATTACATTAATAGTGTAAACCTAAGGAGAATAAACCCATTCATTTCAATGGGCTTAGACTGGAGTAGCTTTGCATAGGATTGCACTGTAAGAGATCTCACCATCTAAACCCATAGGCTTATAAGGAAAGTACTTAAGGAAAATATAGAACTACATATAGAATTGCAAACATGGTACAAGCTGGGGGCCATACAGAATCAATGGGGAGAAGGCAATAATTCAGAAAGTTACCTCACCAAAATTCCACAAAATTTCAAGAGAATGAAAAAGTCAATTTGTCTTTCCCAGCGTTTTTTTTTCCTCATTTTCAACACTCAACTATTCCCAGTAAAATTTTGGGGTAGAATTTTTTCCCGCAGAAAATGTTCCATTCCAAACATTCATTGGCAATTCCATCACCAATACAATCTTAAGCAAACTTGGCAGTTCCAAAATTGTTTCCTAGGTGACTATCACCAGGAACTGCTCAAGAGAATAAATTTAAAAAAAACTGACCTAATTGACTACAGAGGTCAAAGCAAAACCAAATTCTTGCTTATGTGTCTCCTCTCGCACACTGTAATCAACAATTCAGTTTGGAGCATCAGCAAGGATGGAGACATGTGAAACTGAGGTAACCCACTGATCTCTGTGGAAAGTTGAGTTCTGCTGTATACAATTTGGCTGTGACATATCACATCAAGTTCTTTGGATGAGTTGAAATTGGTAGGTGAACAATTTAAGGAAAGTACGTACTATATTGTTTCAAAATTTTATAGGTATTATTCTGATATAAATAATTTTCACATAAAGCTTCGAACTTTTTCCAACATAGCATTTAAACCACAACTGATTTTTATTTTCTAATCAAATATTTCAGCTCAAGTATTTGTTACTGTTGAGACATAAAAATGATGAGTTTATTAAAGGTACATCAATAAAATCACATCATGTTCTATTAAGAGCACTGACATCTCCCCCCAGCCCACTCCTGCAAAAAAAAAACACCCCTCACATCATTGGCTCTCGGTACTGTACTCAGTACTGAGAGTGTACTCAGTCTTCATCAAGCTAAGGGGTAGGATTTATGAAATCACCTTTTCCTGCATATCAGGGAAGACCAAGTACAGAGAAATCATGCATTGTCTCTGAATAGCTTTGTTTCACTGCTTTTGTGATTGGCATAAGCCACCCACTTTAGTATTAAATATGTTAGACAGATACACTCAGCAACTAATGGTGATACTGATATATTTGACCATAAGCTACAACTCTGAAATTTAACAGGCATATGCAGAAGCACCTAGATCACCAGATGAAGCTGAAAAGGCCATATGGCTAAATTTTTAGCTTGACAGATTCAAGATTTACTCCAAAACATACTGAATACTTTCATATTAGAGTGAGAAATGAAATGTATACGTTCCTAGAATAATGCATATAGATTACAAGAGAAACCTGTACTCCTTCCTCATTAAGTACACCCTAAAGTGGTTACACCCTGACCTGGATGGCCCAGGCTAACCTGAACTTGTTAGAGCTCAAAAGCTAAACAGTGTCGGTCTTAGTTAGTCCTTGGTTAGATGGTAATTTTAAGGAAGATTTCTGTGGAATGCATTGTATGCTTGCTGTACATGCTGACCTGGGCTGTTGGCCTGATTTTATCAGATCTCTTAAATTAAGCTCAGTTGATCCTGGCCAGTACTTGGGAGACCACCAAGGAAGACCAGGGTCACTATGCAGAGGGAGGCAATGGCAAACCACCTGTTAGTCTCTTGCCTTGAAAACCCTACCAGGTTACCATCAGCTGACTGCAAGTTGACAGCACTGTACACACAATGTGGTTACAGTAAATTCTTACCACAGGGAGAGCTGCAATTTGGTACACATACTGACCAAATTACAGTTTATTAGGAAAGTGTGAGGAAAATACATAACATACAACAGTCACTACTCAGGTACTAAAGCTTTCCTCAGAGGTCAGCAATTCAGTAGAGTGAAATACTCTAGAACAGGAAGAATGCCCTTCCATATGCCTGAACGAACGTGGGACTTGAGAGAAGGTTGTAAGCTCTGGGGTTACACAATGACAGCTGGGAACCTAAGTGAAAATGCACTAAGATATAATGACTGTCATTTGGTCTTTTGTCCTTCTAAGATAATGGAAATATCCCATTTCCCCTGAGATTATAAGTGTCAGGGGTAAGTTTAGGTATTTATTTAGTGTGTGAAATCATAAAGAAAAGATTAAAGAAAGAATGTCCTATTATAGTAGTGATAACATATAGTAGGTTGGCTATATATATCTTGTAGTAACTATATTGAGCTAGGAATCTATCTTAATTAACTAGGTGTAATCCCTGATATGAATGATTATAAAAAATTGTGGAGTTCTTTCAACAAATTAAAAATTGATAGTGTCCCAATACAACTCAGTTAGTGAAGCCTGCCTTTCTTTTTAGTCACACCTACAGAAATTAAGAGATTAACATACTACTCAACATAGATCCATGTTCCTACAGAAAAGAAAAAAGGTGTTCTGGTGTATGTGCTCATTCTACACTCAAAGTAGCCTCAAAATATTTAGGGGGGAGGGGAGAGTACTGACACGGCCAGCAGCAATCCAAGCCACAAATGTTGAACCCCTTAACTTACTTTAATAGTAGGGAGTTGTAGCTGGTACAGAAGCAACATAAGTAAAACCTGCAAAATCAGACCAGCATCCTATTTCACATAGTGGCCAATCAGGTGCCTGGGAGGGCCAAACGAACAAGGCATGGAGGCTGAGGCCTTCCCCCGCTGCTGCCACCTCCCAGCACTGGTATCCAGAGGATGGCTGCATGTGATTATGAAGGCTCCCTTCAGTCACCATGGATAGTACCCATTAATGTACTCCTCCTGCATAAATCTGTCTAAACCCCTTTCAAATTCTCTATGTTCGTGGCCATCACTATCTCCACTGGCTGTGAATGCCATAATTTCATTACTCAATGAGTAAAAAGTATTTCCTTTTGTCCTTCCTGAACTTACTTCTCAATTATTTCACTGGCTGCTCCCAAGTTCTAGTATTATGGGTCAGCAAGAATAAGTAATACTTCTATTACTGTAAAAAATCATGTTATGTTTACTCCCAATCAGCCAAAGGGCACAGAGAACAAAGTTTTGTCTCTAAGTTGTTTAGAGGAAGAGGAGGATAAAAATTAGGCAGTGGAAATCTCTAACTGTAGAGCTTAAGCAAATACTGGGTCATCTTGTACATATATTTTTCCTATACAAATGTGTTTAACCAGTAAGTACAATGAACAAAAGTTATTTACTAACATTTTTGTTGCACAGACATAATTAATTAATGGCTTCATGGTGTCAGCATATGCAAAAGCAACAGGTTGAATCCTGATAATAGTTTCCATGTACCTAGGGGAGGGGGGATGCCAAGCCCCCCCATTTTTTCTGGTAGTCTCCTCTACCCATCCCCCAGCAATATTTGTGGGGGGGATTTTGGTCTGAAGGAGGAAGGGAAAAAATACATCAGTGATGTGGGTTTCCTGGGAAAATCTGAATGTGATCCAAATTTAAATAATTTAAACACTGAAAATTAAATATTAGGAAAAGGCAAGCCAGGATCATATGTAAGTACTGAGATTTTCAATGCTTCATACCCCATATTTAGCCCAACAAAACATGTTTGATTTTGTCACAGCAGTTCTGATTCTGTTTTTATATATGTTAGGTGGAAAACCATCCACAGAAAAATATAGCATTGAAAATATTTTGGAGTTTTTTGGCCCGTATAATGAATTTCCAGCAGCAAGGGGTTTGGGAAGGTTCCAAATCATTGAGTCCATTTTTATTTTGCATCTGCCCTGACCTTTCCCATACGCTTAATATCAATTTTATTTCTATTTTACATAATTTAACTCTTCATTTGGCCAAGGTATACTTTTGATTGTACTTTTAGGACTATACATGGCTGTTTTTGATTTTGTAGAATTCTCCATCCCATCCAGTATTTCAAAAAATGCTACTGGAATAAAAACTGGCGCAGAAAGTGATAAAAACAGTTAAGTGTATCTTGAAGCCTACAAGAGCAAGTGTCGTTCAGCAAGAAAAACTATTTTACACCACATGGCATTATCTTTTTTGAAAGCATGGTAGCATACTTAGCATCCTGCTATGATTTGAACAAGAGTTCACATATTTCATTCCAATATGGCCAATCCCTACATGAGATCTGAACAAAGAAAAGCACCTACAAGATCAATTATAACAGAGAGATAATTATAGGAATACTCTAAGCCAGTACAGACAAAACGCTGCCAATTAACTTAACCAGGCTTATGCAACCAGGAACAAGCTGAGAAATAATGTACACCCTCCTCACTGGGCATGTTCCTCCAAATCTTCCCGATAGCTTATCATGGCTAAATGTTACTGTGGCACTGCTACTGACTTCAAGTAAGGGTTCCCACTCAACCAAGCTATGAGGGCAGCTGAATTCGGGCTATTATTAAGAACACTTAAATGAGATTAAGGAGGGGGAGGCTTGTGTAGTATCTGTGTTATAGACAAAGAGAACTGGAGCCAACTGCTTAACCATGGTTAGGCAACCCTCAATTCTATGTTGGCAAAGCCATTACCCTATGACTATGTTGTAGCTCAATAAATTTAAAATCATTCACTTGAAGACTTTATAATGCAATTTTTAAACTGTTCATCAACTTACCACAAGTGGAAACATCACTTTCCCCTAGTGTCTACATCCTAGAACCACCTCGGATGACTGGAGGTAACAATTACAACAAGAGCAGACACATGAAGACTTGTTCACCAAAACCATAGAGTATGTTCTTTCTGATCTTGGCAACAGACAAAAAGCATGGACTTTACCAGTAACCCCTCCAAATCAATAAAAATGTATTAATAGGACAAAATATTAAAATTAGCATTAGTCTTAAAGAAAAGCTCCTAAAGTTTTATTTTTGTAGCAGCACACATTGCTGATGCAATGTGTAAGTTACAAAATACCAAACAGGTAGAAAATTAGTCTCTACCAGTTTGGGAGTTACAAAAAAATTATTAATTTTAAGGAGAATTAGGTCTGTTTCCACTTCAAAATAGTAAATAAGGAAACCTACTACCAGCAGCTAAAATTGTATTGTCTTGCAACTGGGGGAAGAAGCATTTCAAATACAGGCTTCATTTTGTGGTAGACATTATTTTGTGTGGATATTGTTACAATTATTCAAATATAGAAGAAAAATATTTTTAAAGCAGGCTTCATACTGGGGAAATGTTGTTATTTGCACTTCCATAACTATACACAGACTATCAATTGTCCATTTTGTAACATATTGTCAATATCTTTCATATTACTGTTTAATTAATAATTGTTGTATTTTTATTTTTTTGCTTTCACTCCTCCTTAAAATACAAACTGATGTTAAGTTTTGGGGAAACACTCAAAGTTATTTTAAGATCCATAGATCCATGCCTAAGATAACCTTTAAAGAAGGGCCTGGAAATACCTCCAAGAAATGGTGGGAGAGCAGACACCAAAATAGTCTCCACACACCTCATGGGCAAAGGGTTAGATCTGATGTTCAGCAGGTACCCTCAATGCACATAGGATCATAGGAAGCTGCCTTCTGTCAAGTAAATATTTACCTTGACAAGCAGGCACTTTCCTGGATCTCATGAAGGGCAGTGTTTCCCAGCACCTGCTACCCATGAATCTTTTAACTGGAGATGCATCATAACAATCACGGGAAACCAAAGGGGAAAGTTTCATGCATGAAAATCACATGGACTGAAACAATTCAAGTTCTCAGCCTTCTAGATAATTTAAAAACTAATGTTGTCCAGGGATATATAATTGTGTGAACCTAAGTCCTTCATTAAGTCAAAAACGTCATCTTTAACTGGTTACACAAGTCTAGGCCAACCTTGCTTCCATCACTTATTGCCCTAAAAAGTTAAGTATCTTTTGCATTTACATAACCACCAAAAAGTATTCAAAGGCTATGCTCACATTCAGTGTACTGAATCCTTGTAGAATTGCAGCAATATAACTCAAGCTTAAACTAATGAACTGAAGTTTTCGAAAGTATTTTCCAGACCAAAGAAATACAATGTTATCCTTTTAATAATGATAAAGCCATTAATTATGAAGTGAAAGGATAACATAATGGATAAACAGAGCTACAGGAAACTAGAATGCTCTTTAACACAGTTTGTCCCCATTTTTTTTTCATTATAGTCTACTAGCCATGTTGCATGTATATCCTCCTGGAACTGCCAGTCTCTCAACATGAAGGTTAGCAGAAGGATCATTTCAATTATTGTCACCATTTAGAAGACTATTACAGAAAGCACCATGGCAATTCTCAATCCACTCTGCTGATATGTTCTCAAACAGAGGAAAACACAGCAGATGAAGATCTAGACTTCCACACTGAAATAAAGATACACTTACAAGCAATAACTTCCGTACACTCTTCTCAGTGTTGTCAGCAGATATACCCAAAATCATAATATGTGAAAGTTATCAGAAATGTCAGATATTTAACCTACGATCTAATAGCTCCAATTATAGAGATCCACTTTATCCCGGACCCCAATGGGAGCCACTGATCATCAAGCAGGTTGCAACTGGAAACAATTCAGAGCTAAACCTGCCCCAACATGCAGTGCCAATCTTCTTTCCAAAAACACATTTTCTTCCAAGTGAATGACTAATATGCACCCCTCTGGAAAATGAACCATGTTTTACTCCCAAAAGTATACAACTAAGTTTCCCCCTGACAAAGACCCCCAACATCTACAACATATAACTTTATTTGACTTCCCCTCACCCTGCCACTAAAGACATTTCACGAATACAAACCTGACTGTAAATACCTTTTCATGAAGCCCTCTTTTTCTTTATTCACTCAGGTTTCCCCTGAATTAGTTCCCCATCACTACCGTTTCATTATCTGAATTGTGTTTATTCTACCTTTGATTCCCAATCCAAGTCTCAAGACTAAGGAAAAACATTTCTCCCTATGATTTAATGTAGGCAACACAGTATTTTGTTAAGTTTCTTAACTGCCATATGGACCCTATGCAGGCAAAACGCCACTCTTCATGCTGTGATTTTTTTTTAAGGAAAGGATGTTTGATCTCTATGCGAAGTAGTTCCTCCACCATTTTCTGGGAAAAGTTGGATTTGCAACACCTCAGACCCCAACATGTTCTTCTGGCCTTAGCATTACACCGTATCTCTAACTACAGAGACATTTAGATCAGCATTGAGTAATTTGCCCAGGATTAAACATCAAACGTGTACAGAAAACAAATTAATAGTGAATTCACAAAATTTGAATGGTTTTCTGATTTACAGTGGATGTTTAATTCCAGTAAAAAAATCCAATTATCCATTTTTTTGTCACCAAGACTGAGAGAAAGGGCTGTTTGCACTTTTGGCAAGAGATGGATTTAACGTAGAGCAAGAGCAGAGAACAAACACACGTGGCTTGCTTAAGGCAATATAGTCAAACTGTGTTTAGGGGAACAAAAAGTTCCTTGGAGGCTCATCAGGGATTCTCTTCAATGAAACGCTCTGGAACAAGCATCCCTGGAAGACAGCACACTCATCATTAGCAATCTTCCCCTTCAATGGGCATCCAAAGTATGATAAGGATGTATTCTAGGTCATATTTTGGCAGCCCAGCTAAACAGGAGTATGGTAGATATATTTGTTCAAACCTGAGATTAACAGGATTGTGGAAGTCCAATTTTCAGAGCACAAGGGATAAATCAACCCACTTTCCACTTACCTCTCTCCATTTTGTCTCTCCCTGACCCTAGAACTTTGCTCCTAAACTATGCGAGGATATTTACAAAAAATTAAACTAAAAAGCACCAGGAAAAAAACTATTGGGGGAGCACAGACAGTGTAGTTTCCCTCACTTGGTCATCCCATTCTGCTTTAAAAAAATGGACACACAAGCACACTTTAGGTGCTTGAGGCAGATCCAGAATTAAGTAAACAGACCTGACACTATCGTGTCTATTTTGGATCCATCAGGGCCTGGCCAGTATGCTAATATATGCCACAGTACAGTAGAAAATCCTCTGCAACAGTCGATTTCTGTGGCAACTCAGCAAATAAGCCAGTGTGGAAAAAATTCCCTGAAAGCACAAAGTTTGAAAGACACTTGATTAAGGAATAGTTTCATTATGCCAAAAAATAAAAAAGATGAACAATAGGTAGACATGTTGCAGAAATGGGTGTTACAATAAAGGAGGTCAATGTCAGATTTCTGTCACATCACCCACTAATTAGACTATATACTAATACTTAAACAGTGATCCGCCTTTTAAAAGTTACTTAATGCTACCTGTAATAAAATAAATTATGTTTTAAAACAAATCTACATTTATTTTCATGAAAACTCAACAATAATAATATGCTATAGACTCTGTAACACTGCCATTTCAAGTTAATTTTAAACTCTCTGCAATACAACCAAGTTAAACTCCAGCAAAACGGAGACTAATTTTAAAAAAATAGTTGTTAAACAAAATTTTTTAAGAACATAACATATTTGCATACAATAACACAGCATGTACTGTGATTACGCCAGAACAGAATTAGCTAATACAAAGCCTGCAAGTCAGAATTGCAAATAAGCCCACAACAATTATTTTATTAGCCTACCTGCCCACACGAACATTTGGGGCCAAAAAGAAAAAAAAAATCCTGTAGTTTTGCCCAGAAACCTGAAGGAAATTCTTGCAACATATTATCAGCAAAATACATACATATATTAGATGACTATTAAAAACAGGGCTGTCAAAAATACAATTTACATAATGTGAAAATACTAAAAACAACTATTTATATATCCATTTCTGTAGACACATACATATACATTACATGAACGAATATATAAACGCACACACATATCTATGCATGCCCATATACACACATGAGATTAAAAGAATTGATATGTAATCCTCCAGTGCCGCTGGTACACATTTCAATCTGAATGCAAAAACTGACAGATTAACCAAAATAGACTTGGACCGTACCCTTACCTATCTAAACTCCTGGACCTTTTGCAGCTGGATTTCCCACATACCCACTATAGAACTGCACTGCTCTCGTTGGGAACAGCAGCAGACTTACACATCCACGGAGGCCACGTCCACGGCAACCCTCCCCATCACGACTTCCCTCCCTCCCTCCCGCTGCAAAACAATAGAAACGAGGAGCAATAGCTGTCAAAAGGGTTTTTACGGCTTACTGGCCTAAAACAGAGAGAGAGCTGCCCTCCCCCGCCGGTGTCTGTCGGGCTTTTCTTGGAGCCCGGGGAGGGGGGGGGTGGATTTATTCAGCAAGACTTTTGCCCAGGAAAGTAAGTCCTGGCGGGCGGAGGCGGGGAGGAGAGGAGGCACGGCAAAAAAACGAAGATCGCTTCCGCCATCATCCGGGCGGGGGGGGGGGGCGCTGCAGGAAGAGCCGCGCAGGGCCCGCGGTTGGGGATGCCCCCGGGCGCCCCGCTTCCCCCACCGGGCCAGGAAAGCCCTCGGCGCATCATAGGCGGCGGGGGGGGGGGGGCCGCGCTTGGGTGGGTCTCCGCCCTCCTTTATGCCCCGGACCGGCCTGCCGGGAGATTACGAAGCCCGACGGGCGGGGCCGGCCGCCGTCTGCCAGCGCGGGAGGGAACCGCTCCGGCTTTCCGCCTCTTGCCCGCCCGCCCGCCCGCCCGCCCAAGCCGGCCTGGGCCCTTCTCTCACCTCAGAGACCTCGTCCTCGTCGCTGCCAGACCCGCCGCCGCCTCCGCTCCTCAGCACGGCGGCCGCCAGCTTGAAGTCGAGGGCGGCGGCGGCGGCGGCAGCAGCCCCGGCCTCTCCCGAAGTGGCCGCCGAGCCCGCCGGCCCACAGGGCCCGGCCTCTCCGAAGAGGCGCACGGCCCGCAAGCCGAGCGGGTTAGGCCCGGCCGGGGAGGCCTCAGCGGCGGCCGGGGCAACGCGGGGCGTCACCAGGTCTATCTCCTCATCGCCGGCGGGGGTCGGGGCGGCCGCGCCGTCCGTAAGCATCGCGCGCTGAACCAAGCTGAGGCGGCGGGAGGAGGGGAGGGGGGGAAGCGCCGTCTCCGTCCCCTCACAGCAGCAGCAGCAGCGCCACTAACTTCTCACACCCTACCTGACCCACGGCCGCGGCGATGCCCTCGCTCACCCGATCCGCCGCTGCCATTGGCTGAGCCGCTCAGACGACCCGGTTCTATTGGCCGAGGCGCCCGTCAGTCCAGACTCTCGTCACGCGCTCCTTCGCCCTCCCACCAGCAAGATGCTTTGAGAGCACACGCTGAGGCGGTTTGGACTGCCCGCCCACCACCTTAGGACTTGTACGGTCGCTTCCTGGAACTCCTTTGAGATGATTGGGTGACTCCTCCGTCAATCAAGCGCAAGCTCCAGAACTTGGGTAGCTGAATGGCCAGGGGAACTGTCACTCGAGGCGTTCTTGTGTTTCATTGCGCAGAGGACGCATCAATCGGAGCGTGCTCCTCTTGGCGGTGTGTGATTGGGCTACGCCCTTTTGGTTCCCACCTTTCTCACTTTCCGAGCAAAGGTCTCGGTCAGCAAGAACAGACACCCCCATTTCAGTGTTGAGAATGTTGATTGGAAGGAAGGGATGTCTGTTAACCGCATGGCCCACCTCTAAGAGTCCACCTGTCTTTTCACCCCAGTCCAAAGCTCTCCATAATGGGAGCGTGATTGGACGCAACGCACGTCAGTCACGGAGACCTGAAGGCTGTGTTCCGGCTAACCTCCATCCCATAGAAAGCCTCACGAGTTGCCATTTTGTAGGATTTCCCACTGAAACCTTAGGAGACAGGCAGGCAGGGGCGACTCCAGCGCAATGCTGCAGACGGGCTCTTGGGCATCCTCCAGCCTGGGACGTCCCGAGTGCAAAGCCCCCAAGGGGGAGGTCAGAAAGACCCCTCACTGGACACGGGCCATATTTCCCACTTGCTCTCTCCTTCCCTCCTGGGCTTTGCCAAAAGCTTCTATGTGGGCTCCTTTCCCATAAACAACAGCCTGGCCTGCAGATGGTTCCTCTGGCAGCATGTCCAGCACAGCCCAGTGGCCGGCGACATCTCTGACCTCTAACAGCCCAAGCACAGTTTTTAAAAATCCATGCAGTGGTGCCAGCTGAGGGCTATGGTTGTGGGAAAACGAAACCTGATGGGAATTCCCACTTTAAAAAAATGATACGTATATAATACACAGTACTTTCCAACATTTTCTGGAGATTTTTAATATGTGCAAATCTCCAGAGAGAGAGTGTGTGTGTGTGGGTTTTCAAACCTCCAGAAATGTTGAAGAGTAATGTCTCAGCATGTGCAGATGTTGGAAAATAAACCCCCTGGTGTTTGGGTGGTGTGTGAGGTTGCCGTAGCAACCAAAAATGGCACCTTGAGGTAAGCATGGAGGCGACTAAACGGGTCAAGTCGCATGTGTGTTAGAGAGGGAGAAGAAAAGATGCTGGTACTACAGGAAGGTCTAGTGGTCATGGGTTTCCCTCTTTGCCTCCCCCTCCGCCAATTCAGAAGTCAGTATGCACAGATTGCAGTCTCTGATTTAAAAAAAGGCTTTGATATTTCATGTGTTAAAAGGGGGACTTTTTATTCGCCAGTTATGAAAGGGGTCACAGCCTCCTTGAGCCACATTGCAAAAGCGGATGCCATCAAATATTTAACTTTCAATTGATGTTTATACCCCTGCAAGGCTTCTGAAATATTTGTAAATACTTCTGTGTTGACAAACTGAATTCTTCTGTAGGGGAATATATGCAGACACGATCTCTCGGGGATCATGTGGTGGTGCTGCAGGCAGTCGTTCTTGCTTGTGGAAAAAGAATTTCAAACTCCTATTTTTTCCTAACTTAGCACATAATTTGTGTTGATATGTTCACGCTTTTCAGCTAAAGCCTAACCTCCAAATTAGCTTGGGTCAATTACATAGTAATAAAGATGTCAATGACATTTAATAAAGGGAGGGAGGTTTTAGTATAGTTCTGGCCCAGGCACCCTGTAAGGGTGTCTGGTTGCTTTCTTTTCTCCCTCTCAACCTGTCATTGGTCATCAGGTGGAAGAAGACTTTCATATATATTTGGGCACAGGCATGAAGAATTGTTCTTCTTTCTCTGGTGGTCCTGCATAATGTGGTAATAACATTTACTAGGTTTTGTTTCATTTGCTTTATGCAAGCATGTAAATATATCCTTGCTTTTATATTTTCCCACAACAAACAAAATGGAAGTTCACAATACATGGACTTTTGTGCTCTCAGCAAGATTTGCACATGTGTTGCTGATGTAAAGGACAAAGTTCACAATCCCCCAACCCTTATATGAATCAAATATATAGACCATTTCAGTTCAGTGCAAGACGCTGTATTGCTAAAATATTGTCGGGGCTAGAATTCTGATCGCTATCGCTCCCTCTGCACTACATGACAAAAGATATGCTAATATGTCTGAAGGTTTGTTGACATTTTCTCAATGGCCTTAGTATTAGAAGGTGGCTCTGTCTGAGCATCCATTAAGGACAGAAAGAAATGGCCCTCCCTCATGAGAAAGAAAGTGCAATTCACATACTGAAAGGAATGGAGAATGAAGCAAGATAAGATGGAGTGGAGACAAGCAAGGGGGTTAGTTTTATCTTCTCACACCCTTCTTCTTGTAAATACAGCAAATACCACAAAATCACCTTAGTTGTTCAGTGCCCTCTTCCAATGGCAGTCCGACCTGCTAAGTGCTTGTCTGTGGATCTCCTCAGCATTCAAATGTGTGTGTGCTGCATAACAGTATAAAGAACCAACTGTGCTTCCAAATAAGCAGCAGAATTTCACACCCTCTTGGAAGTGTCTAGCTACTGAAAGTGGAATCCGAATTCAGCCAGAGACAACCGTTCTCACACTGCAACAGGAAGGATCTTTTGAAGGTAATCAAAATCATTGTGGTGACATCCTTGTCCCAATTTGTGCGCTTTTGTGTGTCGCACTTCCAAGTAGTTATTGTTTGTTGGATTTGGATTTCTTGATATGTTCAACCTCCATAAACCTCACAGGGTGGCCTTGGACCTAAGTTACCCTGCAGAATTATTGTCAGGCAACCTGAGATAAATGCATAAGTTCCTGAGTTATTTGGAGGCAGTATAGGACACACCTGTGGCAAATATACCTTTTGGTCTCTAATACTAGCAGTGACTCGGAACCTCTACTGGTTTAGAGGCCAGTTTGGTTGGTCCTTCCTCTGAGACTAATGTGTACAAAAAAATTTCAGGGGGGTTCTATCAGGTCTTTTGAAATTGCTCTTGTGACATGCATGACTTGCTATTACATGTCCAATTGCTGCCAAGACTGATGCATCTCTCTCTTACTGGCTTCACACCTTTCCACAGGGGTGTCCAACTCTGGCGCCCCAGATGTTCATGGACTACGATTCCCATCAGCCCCTGCCAGCATGTCCATGAACATCTGGGGCGCCAGAGTTGGACACTCCTGCCTTTCCGTTTTGTGCAGCCATTAGTTTGACTGCTGTTGCCAAATACAGAATAGCCTGACAGACTTTACAGAGATCACTAGGCAAAATGGAGGTGAACTGGTGAAAGGAAATGGAGCCTGAGATTAGTGCTATTGCATCTGAGCCCCTGAGACAATGGCTGACATCACTTGAAGGAGCTGAACTCTGCAGGACCTTCAGGAGAGTCCAGTGGAACAAACCCATCCTGGAAAGATCAAGGCAGCACAGCAGTTGTAGTATAGTTTGATCAGTAAAGGCTGCATTCGTTGCCTTGATACCAAAGACTCCTCCACAGCTGGTTCTTGTTCAAATGGACCAATCAAGTTGTTTTCCTGTCTCTCATCCCTCTCCACCTTGGCTGATCAGAGAAGCAGAAGGCTTCCAATCTGCTGCACCAATCTGAAGTGATAGTTTAAACTTTTCTCAGACTTACTCTGCCCTTGGCACGCCTATAAAAACCAGCCTTTGCTTTCTGTTGTGCTTGATCCTTATAACTAAGTGGCCTTCTGCAGCACAAAGGCAGCAGAAGAGGCCAAAGGAGGCTTCACTTACTGGGTGAAAGGCAGCTGCTGCTCCAGGATAGGGCAGGGCACCTTGCGAAAAGACAGTAGCAAAACCCAGCTGGAGTGGGGCAAGGAAGGGCTTAAGGCTTTGAGAAGGGAGCGGCAGTGCTGGGCTTAGCCGGTAGAGGCGGAGCCCTAAGGATAAAAAGAGAGCTGAGGGATGGAAGCTGGCTGGGTAGAGTTGAGAGGGTTCAAAGAAGAGAGAAAGAGGAGTTGGGACATGATAAGGCTACTGAACTGCAGTGGCGTACCACCCATGGGGACAGGTGTGGTCAAATGACCCTGGGTCCAATGGCGGGGGGCGCACAAAATCACCCCACCCCACTCCTCCCCTGCGCCGATCCAGCTCAGAAGAGCTGGGTCAGCATGGGGAAGCCCCTAAAGATGGAGCCGACCTGCTACCAGGAGCCGGCCTGCTGCCATGATGCCCATCCGAGCCACTGCCTCCTCTCCCCAGGCCCTCGGGGACAGGGGCAGGCCGGCTTCTGCCCTCTACAGGGCCTGAGAAGGGCATGAGGCGGCCTGCAGGGAGGCAGGGGGCGGCTGCGGTGCCTGTCCAAGCTGCTCCCATCCCCGACCCTGCCCTGAGCCCCGCCCCTGAGCGCAGGGGGGAATGGGGGCGGGATGCTCAGTACAGGTGTTGTCCTTGGGCGCCATCTCCCCCCAATATGCCTCTGCTGAACTGGGACAGGCCTGGTAGAACTGTGCCAAGGCAGAGGCACAGCTCAGTCCCCTTTGAAAAGGCAGAAACAGGTGAGTGAAAGGACTGTGTTGGTGAGGAAGCCCCTGTGGACTTTGCTGGATCCAATAAAGAGGCAACTAAGGAGCACCATTTGCTCTGTTGTCCATGGAAGGCAGTTACGATGTCCTGCTGCCCCCTGGGAGGGCCACGCCACCCCAGTGCCACATTTCACACCATGGGCACATATTCAGAGTTTCTACCACATCACCCCTGCCAAGTCATCTTCTACAAGCCATAGTTAATATGCCAGTCTAAGGACCGAGAACTGTGGAAAAAGGATAGGCTAGTGCCCTTCTGACCACCTCTTAGCTAGATGGTAGGAGAAAAGGAGGGGGGAGAGATGGCAGGGCAAGAAGCAGCTTTCTGGTGCACTGATGTCACTTCCCATGTGACTGAAAGTGACATCAACACATTGCTGGCAAGGGCCATCCCGCCTCTTCAGTCTCCCACTGGTTGTCTGCCTTGTGCTGGTAACCCTATGGCTGTGGTGGCGAACCTTTGGCACTCCAGACGTTATGGACTACAATTCCCATCAGCCCCTGCCAGCATGGCCAATTGGCCATGCTGGCGAAGAGAATTGTAGTCCACAACTGCTTCTGGCGTGCCGGATTACCACCTATGGAGTATGAACTGCAGTGTGGATGAATGACTGGAAGAGTGCCAGAATCAGGTGCGGGTACTGATGTGTAGTGTGATATTTTGTGCAGGAATGTACGGCAATATTGCTGTAACTGGGGTGTTCTAGGTTTTCCAGGTTGTATGGCCGTATGTAGTTCCAGTAGCAACCAGCACAGTCTCTGTCCCATGCCCAGCACAGAAGCCAGACTGGAAGGGATCCAGTGCCAATGTGTCATTCAGGAAAGTCTGCAGCTACTCCAACACTACTCTCTCTATTACTTTGCCCAGAAATGAAAAATTTGAAACTGGGCAGTAATTGGCCAGATCACTAGGATCCAAAGATGGACTTTTCAAGAGTTGGCAGACCATCACCTCCTTCAGCTGACCCGGAAACTCACCTTGCTCAAGGGAGAGATTGATGATATCCACCAGGTGGCCTCATAGCCCCTCTAGACTGGCTTAAATCAGCCCAGAGGGGCATGGATTCAAAGGACAGGTAGTAGGTCTAGCAGCAGCTACGGCCCTGTCTACATCGGTCTGTGAGAGTAGAGAGAAATTTCCAGGATTGAACATGAAGACGGCCAAAGGTCCTCTACACTAATTGTATCGATTGTGGCAGGAAGATCTCGGCGGAGCATGGAGATTTTATCTGTGAAAAAGCTCGAAAATGCCTCACAGCTTATGTTTTGAGCCCTTATGTTTTGAGCCCTCATTTAGGGACATTAATGACCAAGCTTGGACAGATTTATGGAGGAGAAGTCGATCTCTGGCTACCAATCTTGATCCTCCTTGATCCCAGATTGCAAATGCCTTAGCAGACCAGGTGCTCAGGAGCAACAGAAGGCCATTGCTTTCACATCCTGCACGTGAGCTCCCAAAGGCACCTGGTGGGCCACTGCGAGTAGCAGAGTGCTGGACTAGATGGACTCTGGTCTGATCCAGCAGGCTAGTTCTTATGTTCTTATGTTCCTACATTATACAAAACAATTGTACTGGGCGAGAGCATGCAGATGCAATAGAAGAGGCGAACTGATCTTTCTCCATCTCCTTTATTGCCAACTCGTAGGCTTTCATAAGCGTCCTAGAAGTTGTTCTCAATGCCTCGTCGCGATTTTCCCTCCACACACTCTTGAGTCATCTGAGCTCTCGTTTCCTCAAATGCAGCTCCTCTGTATACCAGAGAGCACGCAGGGGACAAGAGCAGTGGCTGGAGATCTCCCGGAATTACAACTGATATCCAGGTTACAGAGATTAGTTCCGCTGGGGGGAAATGGCTATTTTTATGGGTGGACTTTATGGCATTATACCCAGCTGATGTCCCTCTTCTCTCCAAAATCCATCATTCCCTGGCTCCACATCCCAAATCTGCAAGAATTTCCCAACCCACACCTGCCAACCCTATGTGTAAAGTTTTCCCTAACAAGGAGTAAAAGCAGCTTGGGAATTTTTTCCCCAGCTGGAAAATGGTCAGGGAGGAAAAATTAAAGAGTCTCCCTCCCTGCCCCATGCCATTCTAGGGGTCCAGTTGCCGGCCTTAAAAACATAAGAACAAGCCAGCTGGATCAGACCAGAGTCCATCTAGTCCAGCTCTCTGCTACTCGTAGTGGCCCACCAGGTGCCTTTGGGAGCTCACCTGCAGGAGGTGAAAGCAATGGCCTTCTGCGGCTGTTGCTCCCGATCACCTGGTCTGTTAAGGCATTTGCAACCTCAGATCAAAGAGGGTCAAGATTGGTAGCCATAAACCGACTTCTCCTCCATAAGTCTGTCCAAGCCCTTTTTAAAGCTATCCAGGTTAGTGGCCATCACCACCTCCTGTGGCAGCATATTCCAAACACCAACCACACGTTGCGTGAAGTCCTAATTCTTCCCCCCAGCATTTTCAATGAATGCCCCCTGGTTCTAGTATTGCGAGAAAGAGAGAGAAATTTCTCTCTGTCAACATTTTCTACCCCATGCATAATTTTATAATTGAAATGATCCTAGGTGGCACCTTTGTAGACCAGAGCCAGACTTGAATGGGTTTCACCAAATGCTTAAGGAGTCTCAGATTAGAATTGCATTGGAGTTGGACAAAGAATAGAGTCTTTGAAATACAGCCGCCTAAATGTGTCAGAGACGGTCTGTAGCTGCATGTCGGGCCCAGGTTCACAGAGTGTCTGAATAATAGCGGGCACGGCCTTGTCTAGGATAGCAAAGAGAGGAAAGTTCAAAGTTGTGGTATATGGGAGCATATGAAATCTGGAATATTATTTGATATTAATTGTGATCAACAGGAAAAGGATGGGTTCACAAAATATATGCATATCTTTAAATGGATATATAGTTTTGGGGACTGTTTGAAATCGCGAAGATGGTTAATTAGCCAAGAAAGGGAGCCCCATTAAAGGAACAGTTGTGTATTGTCAGAGATGATAAAACATATTAATAGGAGCTCTGAATGGGCAATTAATTTAATTACAAATGAAGTTGCTTGCTTCATATACCTATAACTGGTGAGACATATATTTGATTCATTTGGAAGTGCTCTTTATGCTATGATTATGTATTTAAAATCATCTGTTGGTAGTTTTATATTCTTTTGAATCAGTCCATGTTAAATTTGTTATTGACCCATCTTGACAAAGGATAAAATGGGAGCAAATTTTCTAATAGCATTTATTTGTGTGTTGTATTCACAGTGAACAAGATGCTTTGTCGCCTGTTCTTTTTGCCAGGGGAATAATAGTATTGAAAAGCTAAGTAGAAGCCCACAGTTTCTTATGATCAAACCTATATAAGGATCAATCCTGGTGAAAGTATTCCAAAACACCATCCTGTTTAGTATTTATGCAAGACTATTAAAAGAGATCATCCATAGCTGCGAGCCAGCGTGATGCAGTGGTTAGGAACGATGGACTAATCTGGAGAACCAGGTTTGATTCCCCACTCATCCACATGAGCAGCGGACTCTAATTTGGTGAACTGGATTTGTTTCCCCGTTCCTCCACATGAAGCCTGCTGAGTGACCTCAGACTAGTCTCTGAACTCTCTCAGCTCCATCTGTCTCACAAGGTGTCTGTTATGGGGAGGGAAAGGGAAGGAGTTTGTAAGCCACTTAGAGATTCCTTATGGTTGAGAAAAGCAGGGAATAAACCCAAATTCTCCTTCCTTCCTTGTCAAAGTTCCTGACACTACCCAGAACTATACTGCAATATATAAATCAGGGGTCTGCAACTTGTGGCTCTCCAGATGTTCATGGACTACAATACCCATCATCATGGACTACAATACCCATCAGCATGGCCATGCTGGCAGGAGCTGATGGGAATTGTACAGCATGGACTACAATCCCCACCATCATGGACTACAATCCCCATCAGCATGGCCATGCTGGCAGGGGCTGATGGGAATTGTAGTCCATGAACATCTGGAGAGCCGCAGGTTGCAGACCCCTGATATAAACCACCAGAGGCAGCTCTTGCTCTGCTTCCCTTCTGTCTGTTGGCTGAGGACAAACTTGAGAGGAACCGGAACAAGATGGAGGGGATGTCAGCCAAACAAGGCTGATGCCCAGTTATGCTCCCAATTTCGATGGGGTGTGCGTATCATGATCCAATTTAGTTAGCAGTTTTGCCTGCTTTACTCAGGCATCATGCACACCATCAGTTACAGGGAGGTCACATTCTTCCACAGCCACAAGCCTTTCTAACCAGCATCCCTTTCATCTTGTCTGGATTCAGTTCCAGCCACTTAACCTTCGTCCGGCTTGCTTGAATTCCAAACACTGGTCCAGGACAGATACTGCAGGTCCCAGCTGCCTAAGCAGAGAGTTACACATTCCACCCCAGGGTGCCAGACATCTCCCACTAAGTTTTATATAAATGTCAAGCAACATTCCTGCCTTTCAGATGAGGCAGAGGTGTGTTCCTGTTATCCACGTTGTGGAAACTTTTTGATAAAAAGAAGCAAAACCAAAGAAGAAGAGAGCCTCCGACTGAAATGGCTTTTTGAAAAAGTCAGTGTGAAATCAATTCCCTTTTGGTACATTTTATTAGCACAACTCCAGAGAGCCTTTCAAAAAAGCAAAACAAAATATATTGGAGGAATGTCAAACAGTATGGGAAATAAGAACACCAGTGGCTGTACAAATGGTGACCTTCCCAGACTGCTCAAGGCCATCTTGATAGAGTATGTCCTGCGTACATCTGTGAGACACAACACAGTGTGCATCTGGCAGATGAAGAGAGACTGCGCATCTTTCTTTGTCATACATTTCCAATTCCCTGGATTATCTTTCTCCACTTTTCGTGTTACAACCATCATGAATAAGCCATGTTCTGTAAAGCATCGGCAGTGACCTATTTCTCAATGCAGCCCATCTGCTGCTGCGAAGAGACCTTCAGGAAATCCCACCTGCAAAGAAGAACAGCATCTTAATAGACCTCATTTTATGCACACAATTAGCTCTACAACCCTGCAGAGCTCACAACTTCTCCCCGGCCTCCACCCCTCCCAAGATTTTGCAGCAAGAATATTTGCTTTTTTTTCCCTGGTTGTAGAGCCTTTTGGAAACCCACGAGGGACACCTGCCAACCTAATGACTTCCCCGCTTGCAAGGAGTGGAATATGATTGAAGCCTATAAAATTATGCATGGGGTAGAAAATGTTGACAGAGAGAAATTTTTCTCTCTTTCTCACAATACTAGAACCAGGGGGCATACATTGAAAATGCTGGGGGGAAGAATTAGGACTAATAAAAGGAAACACTTCTTCACGCAACGTGTGATTGGTGTTTGGAATATGCTGCCACAGGAGGTGGTGATGGCCACTAACCTGGATAGCTTTAAAAAGTGCTTGGACAGATTTATGGAGGAGAAGTCAATCTATGGCTACCAATCTTGATCCTCCTTGATCTCAGATTGCAAATGCCTTAGCAGACCAGGTGCTCAGGAGCAGCAGCAGCAGCAGAAGGCCATTGCTTTCACCTCCTGCATGTGAGCTCCCAAAGGCACCTGGTGGGCCACTGCGAGTAGCAGAATGCTGGACTAGATGGACTCTGGTCTGATCCAGCAGGCTAGTTCTTATGTTCTTATGTCTCTGACTTCCCTGAAGGTGCTGTCATTTGATACTCAGTGCTCCGGGAGAATGTGCTGTCTACAGACTAATAGGTCACACCATGCGGGATGTAACTGTCCAAGGCAGGCATTGAGACAAACTTTACACATTGTGTCTGAATTCCTGCTACCTGTGTTTATGAGGAGGAGAAAGGTAAGAAAAGTGTAATGGTGTCCAACAGAGGTGAAAAGCTTTTCACCCGCCTAAATAAGTTCAACCCGAAAACCTCCCATGGAGAGAGCTCGTAAGGTACCTGCCTTTAGGCCAGTGGTGGCGAACCTACGCCACGGGTGCCAGAGGTGACACTCAGAGCCCTCACTGTGGGCATGCACAAACAGAGTGCCCCCCCCCCACACGTCTAGGTTGGCTTGGGCCACTGGGCTTGATTATTAGCATTAAACCTAAGACCTAGTTTTGTAGGTAACTATGTTAAGCGCTGTTAAACTCCACTGATTTTCATGCGAAGAACTGAAGCACGATCCTTTACCTGGGAGTAAGCTCGGTTGCTGGCAATGGGGATTGCTTCTGAGTAAACCCTCCTAGGGTCGTGATTCACCCGTTGGAAGAGTTGCACAGTTGCTTCAAAGCAAAGCCATCGACTACCGCCAAGCTTACTCCCGAGTAACGCACGCTTCGGAGCCAACCATTTTTTCTAAACCTCAGTACTCTGGTTAAATTGCCATGTTGGCACTTCACGATAAATAAGCGGATTTTGGGTTGCAGTTTGGGCACTTGGCCTCGAAAAGGTTCACCGTCACTGCTTTAGGCAGATCTGCCAGGTTGCCAATAGCCTTGCTGAGTCCAGCAAAAGACAGGCGGCACAACCTACTATTTGCAAGAAGCATCACGTGCCTTTGAGAGGTTTGCAGTCAGTGAACAGCCACAAAACCTGCTACAAACGTGCAAATAAATGAGTCACTTGTTCAGACGGTTGCTGAATTCAACACCTGTTATGGCACATAAATGCTCACACTGGAGTCCTTCGTCATCAGCCCTGATGCAGCACGAGAGAATATTTGCTTCTAAATCATTTGTCTGGTACTTGCTTTGATGGGGACACTCTTCTGCAAATTGCTGAGGCCTGTTAATCATTAGCAGGTGTACCAAAACGTCTCTCATAGCTCTCCTTACCGCTTTTCATTCCACATTTCTGAATATGAAAAGTATGCCACTGGAAATGTCTTAATTCTTTGTCTGCACTTGGCAAGCATACGCTGAATTATTTTCATCAAAGCATGCCGTATCATTTTGAATGTTTGCTTGAAGGCACAATTCTCCACCCGGTACGTGGATAGTAAATTTGATTGCTGATAAACGAAATCTTGACATTTATTCAATAGATTTCTGACTAGATCCTTATCTTGTGCGTGACTTTTAACATCTAAGCCCCTATTGTCATCTTGCAAAAATCAAACAGATCAAAGGGTAAAGTCATATTCAAACCGACACACTTTTGGGCTTGCTCTTCATCCAGGTGGCTGTACCTGTTCATGCTGCCTGCTGCTTTCAAACGTTCTTCAGTTTTTGTGTGCCCCCAAACTTTTCTCTGAACGGCTTCCTTGTTGATTGGATGTTATGCTGCAGCAAGCCTGTGACAGTTCAGAAGGTAAGGAGCAGACAGTTTGCCCTTTTCTGGCTCTGAATGTTTGCTTTGCAGTACATCTAGAGCAGTGGTGGCGAACCTATGGCATGGGTGCCAGAGGTGGCACTCGCAAACAGAGTCCCCCCCCCCCCCATAGGCTGGCCTGGGCTGCTGGGCTCGATTGTTAGCATTAAACCTAAGACCTAGTTTTGGGGAAACACTGTAGGTAACCCTGTTAAGCACTGTTAAATCCCACTGATTTTCATGTGAAGAACTGAAGCGCAATCCTTCACCTGGGAGTAAGCTTGGTTGCTGGCAGTGGTGCTTGCTTCTGAGTAAACCCTCCTAGGATCGTGATTCACCTGTTGGAAGAGTTGCACGGTTGCTTCAAAGCGAAGCCACCAACTACCACCAAGTTTACTCCTGAGTAACGCATCCCTCGGAGCCAACTGTTTTTTCTAAACTAAAACCTCAGTATTCAGGTTAAATTGCTGGGTTGGCACTTTGCAATAAATAAGTGGGTTTTGGGTTGCAATTTGGGCACTCGGTCTCGAAAAGGTTCGCCATCACTGGTCTAGAACTCTTGGTCCGTTTGCTCCAGTGTGGTCAGAGGACCATCGTTATCTTCATCTTCTACTGAACTGCAATGTCATTCAGGATACAGTTCAAACTGTACCCATTTAGTGCAGATAAAACAGCATCGAGCTCATCAGTCACTTGCTCTTCTCTTCAAAGGGATACCTTGCACAATCTCCACAGCTGTCAAACACACAAGCCAAGGTCAGGTTGGGAGACAGCGGGCAGAAGCTGTACCTTCAGGAGTCAGGCAAGGAGGAGACGTAGCACAAACCGAGTTCAAGGCAGGAGACTCAGGGTTCAGTACAGCCAAGTCTGTGGCACAGGCACGTAGGAAAGATGTTGCTACCACACGGCAGCTCTTCCCTTGACCTCTTTGAAGCTAGATGTTCACCTGGCAACCAGAGATGCTGTGCACCTGGCTCATGCATCAGATCTGCTCCTGCAAGCATCTCCTGTCATAGCTGAGGCCTGACTGAGCAGCCCAGCAAGAGCTGTGTCTCCTCTCGTGTAAGTCACTGCACAGCTTTTTCTGGCACTGCTCACGGGGCTCAGGAGAAAGGGGAGGGGCATGACAGTATCGGGTCCCCGGCATCTAGTCTGGTGCTGGAGGGCTGGGGGGCTTCTGTGCTTGTGCCTGGTGGCAGCACTCAGTCTGGACCTGCATGGACTGTCTCATCTTCTGGTGCCTCCGAGGCAGGGGTGTAATGTTACTGTCTAATTTCTCATCTCAGGATCCCCTGTCATGGCTGGGCCATGACAACAGCAAACAGCAGCAGCAGACTGGTTCCCTACTATTCCTTCGTATTGGTAACAGCTGCTGGAGTTTTGACACCAACTCAGCAATGCCCCAGTTCGTTCTTCTCTGTCAATGTGTCTATTGCATTGGCTGATTCCAATGAAAACACTCAGTTCCATTTCTTCATGTTATTGGAATGCTTCTGACAGAATTTTGCATCACCCAGCGAAACATTTTCAGAATATTATAATGCAAGGTTGGCACAACATTGTCTTCCTAGTTCTCTTCACTTCTTGGTGGCCTCTGAGGTTCTCCTCTCACGTCTTGATTCATTTCTTTCCTAAGCTCCCAACACGGACACATGAAGTTGCCTTACACTGAGTCAGACCCGTGGTCCATCAAGGTCAGAATTGTCTACTCAGACTGGCAACAGCTCTCCAGGATCATCTGGAGAATCTCTTCCAACCATTTGTGACTTCCAATCAGCTGGAGATACCAGTAATAGTAGTAATGTTTATTAACATGATCAATGACCAAACAACACACAAGCCTTTATTGGCATATAAAACAGGACAAATTTTTAAAACAAAACAAGGTTAAGAAATACAGTTAAAATTGCTAAAATTACTAATTTCCAGTATAAAATTTGCAACAGTTTCACAAAAGAGCACATCAGAGCTGTTCAGGAGATTGGGTATCTTATAACACTCATGCCACTGAGAACATTGCAAGAAAATGGAATTAATGTATTTCATGCGTAGCTTATTGTATTTAGGGCATAGAAACATAGAATGGTCAAGTGTTTCAACCGTAGTCCTATCACATGAACAAACTCTTAGCACGTTCCATATTCTTAAATCTTCCCTCCAGCAGAGCTGATGGCAGCACATTACATCTTGCAGTAGCCAAGGCTCTCCTCTGGGTGGGATTAATCAGCAGACGAAGATATGCTGCCATAATTCCATGCTCGCATGGGATTAATAATGTAGTCGGAGAACAGGTTGTCTTGGCAGCATGAGTCAAATTATGAAAATCAAGATCCAAGAGCCTAATCTTAACTAGTCTGAAGGCTTCCACCTTTGTGAGCATAAGGAGTGATTCCAATGACCAGCATAAAAGAGATACCAGGAACCGAACCTGTGATTTTCACCTGCCAAGCTAATGCTTGGCCACTGAGCCTCAGCTCCTCCCACCCCCCACCCCCCCATAAAATAAAATCCTTACGCGTCACTGGGGTTCATCTTTCGTCTCGTCCATTGGAGTTCCTCGGTCCCTCTAATTCACAGAGAGGTTGATTTCTGGTCCTTTCTCTTGGTACATACGTTCAGACTAAAAATGAGCACAGCCCAAGAAAGGAGTAAGAAAATGCCAAGACAAACAACACATACGTGTTTGTACCCAAGTTGTCCTTTCTCCTTGCCACTGAAAAACGACTTCAGCAGAGTGGGAAGGAAGACTGGGGGAAGTTTTCAGAACTTAGAGAAAGATTCTCTGGCTAGAAGAAGAAGAGTTTGGATTTATATCCCCCTTTTCTCTCCTGCAGGAGACTCAAAGGGGCTGACAAGCTCCTTGCCCTTCCCCCCTCACAACGAACACCCTGTGAGGTAGGTGGGGCTGAGAGAGCTCCGAGAAGCTGTGGCTAGCCCAAGGTCACCCAGCTGGCATGTGTGGGAGTGCCCAGGCTAATCTGAATTCCCCAGATAAGCCTCCACAGCTCAGGTGGCAGAGTGGGGAATCAAACCCGGTTCCTCCAGATCAGAGTGCACCTGCTCTTAGCCACTACGCCACTGCTGCTCCTCTAGGAGGAGTCTACAGCCGGGAAAAGTCACCAATCCAGGCTTTCGAAAAAAGCCCTCTAATTTTCCCTGGGAAAATGTAATCGGCAGGAACCAGAAATACAAACTCCATGGGTTGAAATGGCAATCTGGAGCATGGGCACGTCCACATCCTTCTGCTGGCCGGACTCCCCAGTCCTTTACAATGAGTGCAACCCCCCAAGACCAAAACTAAGGTGGGGTGGCAAGAGAGGGTTACCAACAGTAGTCCCTGGCTAGTCCAAGGATAAGGAGCCAGAGTAAATAAGAGTCTGGAACATCAGCAGTGGCCCACTGTAGACCTGTGTATGTGATAACAAATGCACACTAGGATGGGCAGCTCTAGCTTGGGAAATGTTTGGAGATACGGGCAGTGGTGGGATACAAAAATTTTAGTAACAGGTTCCCATGGTGGTAGGATTCAAACTGTGGCGTAGCGCCAATGGGGCTGGGCGGGGCGTAGCTGGGCATTCTGGGGGTGGGGCATTCCTGGGTGGGATTGTGGCAAGGACGCAGCCACTGCGCCGGTCCTTGGGCAGGAAAATAATGCACGCAGACGCAGGCTGCCACGCACGCCGGTGCACCTCCTGCTAGACTGCTTCAAGTTCTGCGCGCTACTGCTGAGAGGAAGGGCATAACTAAGGCAAAAATCACGTGACAAAATCACCCATTAGTAACCCCCTCTCGGCACACACAAATAATTAGTAACCTACTCTCGGGAACCTGTGAGAACCTGCTGGATCCCACCTCTGGATACGGGGATAGAGCTTAGCCAAGGTGAAGTCTGGAGAAAGGAAGGAGCTCAGAGGGAAAGTGATGCAACAAAGGCCACCCTCCTAAGTAGCATTTTCTCCAGGGGAATTGATCTGGAGAGCGCTTGTACTTCTGGGAGATCTCCAGGCCCCTCCTGGAGGGTAGCAACCCCAGTGTCCACACCTACACCTATCCCTGATACCTCATTACTCTGGAGATCACCTGCCCGAATTCTGGGAAAGGACAGCGTCTCATTCTTTCTGCCCAGCTGAATAAAAGGTGGTGTGTCCAGAAACCCAGCTGCCTCCATCCAACACAGGACTTGAAAAGCAGAGGTTCCCACCCACCCCCGCCCGTTTCTTCCTTCCTTGTTGACCCTCATTGATCTATTGAGAGGGGACAGACCCCCAGTATGAACCCCCCTCATCCGCTCCGATTATCATGACAGGGGTTTATACTGGTCCTTGAATTGCCCGCTTGTCACCCAACAGAGCAAAGACATTTTTAGTGGTTGCCCCTTTCCTCTAGAATCAACTTGTTGGGGAAGTTTGTGCCCTGTGGGATCTTTCTGCATTCTGCAGGGCACGGAAAGCCACTTTATATCGGGTGGCCTTTGGCTAATGTTATGGACCAGGGAGCTGTCCAGTTGTTTTGTTTCCCAGGCAAGTTTTGTAGCTGATATTTTAATTGGTTTTATTGTTCTATTTATTAGTTTTGTTTCCATTTTATTTATATTGATTGTATTTCAAAGGGAAATGCTGTAAGCTGTCCCAAGTCCCCCATGGGCAAAGGACACAGGCAGAGGTGGGATCCAGCAGGTTCTCACAGGTTCCTGAGAGTAGATTACTAATTATTTGTGTGTGCTGAGAAGGGGTTACTAATTGGTGATTTTGCCACGTGATTCTCAGCAGTAGCGCACAGAACTTGAAGCAGTCTAGCAGGAGGTGCACCGGCGTGCGTGGCAGCCTGCGCCTGCATGCATTAGTTTCCTGTCCAAGAACTGGCGCAGTGGCTGCGTCCTTGCCACAGCCCCGCCCAGGAATGCCCTGCCCCCGGAATGCCCAGCCACACCCCCTTCGTGCCCCGCCCAGCCTCATTGGCGCTACACCACAGTTTGAATCCCACCACCATGGGAACCTGTTACTAAAATTTTTGGATCCCACCACTGGACACAGGGTGGAAATTAAATAAGTAGTCTGACGACCGTGTCTGCCTTGCTCCAAGAACTCAGCCAAGCTTACCTCTTCACTGTCACTCTCGTCTGGGTCTTGCTTCCCTTTCAGTTTTTCCTCTTCCTCTTTTTTGTCTTTTTCAGGTATGATATCATCCAGCCAGGCCAGATCATGGCGGGAGAAGATGCATCCCATCCCCTTCCGAATGCCCACAAGAGCCAGCAGCTGCAAGACCAAAATATCATCACACAAAGTGAGGAGGAGGAGGATGGTTTATTTACGTGGCCTCAACAGAAATGGCACTTCAGAGAGCAAACTAAGCCCCTGAAAGGTTTACAGTCAACTTTCAAAGTGGGGGGTGAGGCAAGAAAGGGGGAAGAGAGAGAACAGAGGAAAGGAAGAGACCAGGGAGAAACCTTGGGGGAAAGGTGGGACTTAAAAAGGCATGGTGGTGGCGTTCCACTAACAAAGCTCCCGACATTTCTCACCCCACCCCATCCCACTAAATCCAGAGACATGGAGCTTTGATTTGGATTGGGAGAATAACAGGAAGAGGGGTTACGCCTTCCTCCCCTGCCACTTTCCCAACTTGAAACAGCCCCAACTTGAAACAGCCCCAGGGAACCTCTATTTGGGAATGCCATTAGGGAATCCAACGAATGACCTCAGTCTACGGGCCAAGTACATGAGCCAATTTGTGGTGCTCCTAGCAAACCACCACATTACAACTGAAACAAAAATGCATGGACAACATTCAAAATGCATTATGACTTTTAAAAAATCACGTTTTGAATTCTGAGTGCAAAATATGACATAACATTTGTCAACAACATTTAAAGTTTCACGGATTATTGTATGTTGTCCATGAAAGACTTATGAGCCAGCAAACTCAGGCAAAAGTCTGAATCAGGTATCACAGGAGAATATAAAGCACTGAAGTCAGATGTGGAATATTCAAAGAACATTTGGTGAATATTCAGAAAACTGTTGGCTTCAAATTTTGCCACGGAAATGAACTTCCACCCCGACAAATGCTGCCACGAAGATTGAAGGACTCTGTGGAAGACACTGAAGGAAATTCACGTAGCAAAAAGTAATGCTTGAGTTTGGCAGAAGAGCCTAGGGGTCTGCAACCTACGGCTCTCCAGATGTTCATGGACTACAATTCCCATCAGCCCCTGCCACAATGGCTGATTGGCTGATGGGGCTGATGGGAATTGTAGTTCATGAACATCTGGAGAGCCGTAGATTGCAGACCCCAAGAGAAAGAGCCCACTAAATGATTTCATGAGGCCACCTGCGGGTTACAACCGCAAGAAAGCTGGCCAGACCCCCTCACCATCAGTGGGAAGATGATGGCCGCCTCCGTTGACTTCAGGATCCACAGGACAGCCAGGCAGAGTATTTGAATGAAAGTGAAGAGATGGACTCTGCGCAGAGGAACGTGGCGGAGATAAATGAAGTCAGGCTGGTGTTTGGCCGGCATTAGCAGGAGCTGAAGTCTGTCTGTTAACTGGAAAAGATAAAAGGCACACGAAAACCTTCCTGTAGTCAGCAACTATCTCAAGGCATGAAGCTCCTTTCCTGGAACAGGGCAATGTGAAATAGCCATCACATGTTATCAGAAGCAGCACGGGGATATCTTCTCAAGACCATGAGAATATGTCCATGTAAAATAAAGCTTCACCTTCTGAAGATGCGGTGTAGGGGAGTCAATATAGGGTGTAGCCTAAAAGGGGGCTTGTGAATTGCAAGATTAGGTCTTGAATCAGCCATACATTCACTGGGGCCATTTCGACACAGGTTTTGTGGAAGGCTTTCACAGCTGGATTTAACTGGTTTTCTGGGCTGTGTGGCCGTGGTCTGGCAGATCTTGAACAAGATCTACCAGACCACTGCCACACAGCCCAGAAAACCCACAACAACAAGTCTACACAGGTTATTTGCCCTGGATTTGGTGCTGTTGGAAAGTGGTTTTCCCCTCACTTCCCCTCAGCATCATGGCACATTCAAGCATCACACAGGGTTTTCCTGGGTTTTTTCCTCCCATTTTTGGCCCTTTCCCCACTTACCTTTGAGCACCCTTTGCTGCGCGCTACTCTCAGCGCGCGTCATCTCTGGCGCGCTCCTGGGCTTCCCCACGACCCCACGCTCTCTGCGGGTTCATCAAAAGGCGCTGTTTTGAGGAGCACCAGGGATGCCGCGTGCTGAGGGGGCATGAGAGTGTCAGCATCAGGGCAGCTGTGTTGTCACCACCCCTGTAGTGGGGAGTGCTGTGGGACCCCGCGCTACTTGCGGAGAGTAGCGCGCAGCATAAGGTAAGTGGGGAAACGGCCTTTCTCAAACCTGCTTTGCTCCAGAGTTTTGGGAAAGATCAAAGTAAAGCCTGGATGAATGCTGTGCAGGTGGGGAAGTTTAGATTTTCCTGCTCACATGGCAGCCATTTCCCCAGATCCTGCTGAGCAAGTGGCCAGAGGATGCTTATGGCAGGCCTGTACTTGCCTACTATCCTCAATCTTCCATCATTTTTTTTTTGCCAATCTGACTTAGGGTGACCTCAAAGAGTTTTCAAGGCAAGAGATATTCAGAGGTGGTTTGCCATTGCCTGCCTCCACATCATGACCCCGATATGTTCCCTAAAGAGGGTCGTGATTTGGTACGTTCCCCCAAGAGTGCTTAGTTTGGTGAATCAGAGGTAGAATCCATCAGGTTCTCACAGGTTCCCGAGAGTAGGTTACTAATTATTTGTGTGTGCCGAGGGGGGGTTACTAATGGGTGATTTTGCCACGTGATTTTGGCCTTAGTTACACCCCTCCTCTCAGCAGTAGTGCGCAGAACTTGAAGCAGGCTAGTGGGAGGTGCACCGGCGTGCGTGGCAGCCTGCGCCTGCGTGCATTCGTTTCCCGCCCAAGGACTGGCACAGAGGCTGCGTCTTTGCCACAGCCCTGTCCAGGAATGCCCCGCCCCCGGAATGCCCGGCCACGCCCCCATCATGCCCCACCCAGCCCCATTGGCACTACGCCGCAGTTTGAATCCCACCACCATGGGAACCTGTTACTAAAATTTTTGGATCCCACCACTGCGGTGAATGGTAATTTACTGGTGGTTCCTGGCCCAAAGAAGAAGAAAAAGAAGACAACGAGTTGGATTTATATCCCACCTTTGTCTCCTGTAAGGAGACTCAGAGGGGCTGGCAAACTCCTTGCCCTTCCCCCCTCACAACAAACACCCTGTGAGGTAGGTGGGGCTGAGAGAGCTCCGAGAAGCTGTGACTAGCCCAAGGTCACCCAGCTGGCGTGTGTGGGAGTGTACAAGCTAATCTGAATTCCCCAGATAAGCCTCCACAGCTCAGGCGGCAGAGCTGGGAATCAAACCCGGTTCCTCCAGATTAGATACATGAGCTCTTAACCTCCTACGCCACTGCTGCGAACTTCCCCAGGAATTCCTGCGCATCTGGATAAAGACAAACAAAAAGGCCTCCTCCCAGCTTTACAGTTGCAATTAAGACCGACATACTAAACCAGCAGTTCCCAACTTTCTTGGTACGGTGACCCATCCAGGGCTGGTCCAAAGCTTCTTGGTGCCCTGGGCAAAGTGTGACCTCGGGGCCCACCACCACGTTGCCTCTCTGTCTCCTCCTCTGTCACCAGTTCCGTCATCACAAAGGTGTGATGAGCATGGGTCTTTGGGGGTTGGGAGAGGGTGGGCGGGGGAGGCATGGAGCAGCGGCAGGTGGCAGGCAGCTGATCAGCTAGCTGGTGGGTGGGTGATTTGGGGTTGGGAGAGAGCAAGTGGGGGAGGCTTTGTCGTTAGGGCAGTGGTGGCGAACCTTTGGCACTCCAGATGTTATGGACTACAATTCCCATCAGCCCCTGCCAGAGGCGTACCGGGGGTAAATGGCGCCCGGAGACAAATTGTCTCCAGGACGCCCCCAGGCTCTGCCCCCCCAGCTCCACCCCCTGATGCCTCCAGGCTCCACCCCCACTTCCCTCGACCCCGCCCATGTCACCATGGACATGGGCAAGGTCTAGGGCCATGGTGGCGAACCTTTGGCACTCCAGATGTTATGGACTACAATTCCCATCAGCCCCTGCCAGAGGCGTACCGGGGGTAAATGGCGCCCGGAGACAAAGTGTCTCCAGGACGCCCCCAGGCTCTGCCCCACCACCCCAGCTCTGCCCCCTGATGCCCCCAGGCTCTACCCCCACTCATGTCACCATGGACATGGGCGAGGTCTAGGGTGCCCACCTCCCCCTGCCAGCTCAGCTCCCAGCTGGCAGCCCGCAGTCTCTTCTGACTTCCCCTCCAGGCAGGCCAGAAGAGACTGCAGTCCCAGCCTTGGAGACCTGCTTTTATAAGCAGTGAGGCTGGGGGATGGGGCTTGGGGAGCAGGAAGGGGTGGGACTCTCACCTTCCCAAGCCCCCCCTGGCCTTAGTGCTTATTAAAGCAGGTCTCTGAGGCTGGGACTGCAGTCTCTTCTGGCCTGCCCGTAGGGGAGGTCAGAAGAGACTGCACTGTGGGAAAGCAAGGGCAAAGCATCAGTATGGGCAGCACTGGGCTTTCTTTCATTGACTTCCTTTATAACCTGCCCTTCTCTCCAACTAGAACCCAAAGAAGCTTTCATCATTCTCTTGTCCTCCATTTTGTCATCGCAACGATGCTGTGAGATAAGTCCCGTGGTGGCAAACCTATGGCACTACGGATGTTCATGGACCGCAATTCCCATTGGCCATGCTGGCAGGGGCTTGTGGGAATTGTAGTCCATGAACATCTGGAGTGCCATAGGTTCACCACCACTGAGTTAGACTGAGAGAGTGTGACTGGCCCAAAAGCATTTGGCCAGCTTCTGTGGCAGAGATTTGAAACAGGGGGCCTTTCCCCACTTACCTTAAGCCCCACGCTACTCTCCTCAAGTAGCGTGGGGTCCCCCGGCGCTCCCCACGACGGGGCGGCGACAGTGCAGCCACCTCAACGCTGCTGTTGCGCCCCCTCAGCGCTCGGCATCCCTGGGGCTCTTGTAAAGGGTGCCTTTTGATGACCCCGCGCAGAGCAGCACGCGACATAGGGGGGATCGGGGTGAGTGGGGAAACGCCCGGGGTCACCCAGACCCCAGTCTGAAGGTCTTGACTACACCACTCGGGCTGTAGGTGACACTGAACTCTATCAAACGATATGGTCCCTGTAAGCATTGATGCTGGTGGTGGTAGAAAGTGTGGTCAAATCGCAGTTGATTTAAGGCAATTTGTATGGTTTTCAAGGCAAGAGGTAAGCAGAGGTAGTTTGCCCTTGTCTTCCTCTGTGTAGAGACCTTGGACTTTAAAAAAATCCTTTATTTATTCATTATTATACGCAGCATAAGAAAACTGATCAATATGAACAAAAACACAGTTTTACAGAACATACAGAGAATATGAGAAGAGAGCAAAATATAAAAGAGCAAAAATCAAAAGAAGATAAAGTAGGCAGGAGAAAGGTGCAAAAGAAAATCTCTACGTTATCCGTGAATCTAACCTTTGACTTAACATATATTGATTCAACCTGCATTGCTCCCACTCGAATTCCGAATCATCTTCAAGGTGTGGGTGCTGACCTTTAAGGCCTTACGCGGCCTGGGACCCTCGTACCTTTGGGACCGCATTATCCCATATGTCCCTACTTGGCCTCTGCGCTTGGCAGAGGCCAATTTGCTGGTGGTCCCCGGCCCCTCAATGATGTGGCTGGCCTCTGCTTGGGCCAGGGCCTTTACGGCTCTGGCCCCAGCCTGGTGGAACACTCTCCCTCCAGCTGTCCAGGCCCTGCAGGATCTTGGGGAATTCCGCAGGGCCTGTAAGACTGAGTTGTTCCACCGGGCCTTTGGAGTGACCAGCTGCTGAGGTGCCCCCTCTTGTTCTTGCTCCTTTTGTATCAGGATCCCTTTAT